>NW_006431210.1:10447466-10494128 GCF_000325575.1 Pteropus alecto
CTCTCCCTCTCCCTCTCCCTCTCCCACTTTTTTATCCAACCCCAGAGATTTCCTGCTTTGCTTTCTCCCGCCCCCTTACCCTGTCACCAGTGGATTTTATGCAACTCTCCTTATGTCTCCTCCTTTGATTCTAATGTATGAAATAAGCTACAAAACTGCCATTCTCTGGAGCATTTTCTTGATTCACTGAGATTTTGCTTCCCGGCAGCTGTCGTCAATTTGGCTCAAATAAACTCTTTAAAAATTCTCTACAGGTTTGGACGTTTCTTACGTTGACATACAATTTTTGTGTCAACAGGAATATTTATTATTTAAAAGATGATACAAAATGTAAAGAATAGATCATGTGTGATATCAGGGGCTCTGAAATCCCTCTTTGGCTGATTGGATCAGATACAGATCTTGCTACGTCCCATCCCATCCGTATCCCCCCAAACAAGCGCGTGCGCACACACACACACACACAGCAATTCCTCTCAGTCTTTAGTGTTTTATATTAGGTGTCCTTGTACACATTACTTTTTAAGAATGGATACCCATTCTATTTTAAAGTTTGAAATCTGGACTTTTCTATAGAAGACACTTCACTCTGGCCTCCGTGACTTGGGAAGATACACTTAGGGGTCTCGTGAGCAGAGGACCCTTGTCGTTTTCAGAGGGGCTGCTCCAAGACAGGACCCCTCACCTTTGGACATTGGGAACAGTGTCCACACAGAATGTAAAGCTTTTCCAGTCTCTGGGGAACCGGGATTGGAATTTTGCCTCAAGTCGATAATTAACATGACAAGAAAGATTCTCTGAATATATTTTCACCTCCATCTTTATTTTAAAAGTGAAGCTGTGAGGTGAAAAGCAGGATAGGAACTAGGTGGGGCAGGTATTGAGGGCAGGTTCCAGGAGGGGTTGTTGAATGGCAGTAGGTATTTTCTAATTCAAAACCAGGTCCTGGAGAGGTTGAGGAGTTGGTGGGAGGCTGCACTTTCGAGAGCTGGAGAGTTAATTAGCAGACAGGAGCCTGTAGCTGAGGAAGGGTGAGCAGCGACCGCTTGGGAGAGGAGCGACAGCTCTCTTTCCTCAGGATAATGGGTTCTCCATCCACATCTGCCCCCGGGTCCTTCCTGGGTGTCAGGAGCTGTGCTTGGCTGGGCCCTGGGGGAGACAGGAAGAATTTGGGGTTATAGCACCTTCATCTCGGTGGTAAGCCAAGTGGAGACGCCCACAGGATAGTTGCAGAGGAGAGCTGGCAAAAGCAGTCGGGGGGCAGAGGATGGGGAGTTCTGGAAGTCGTGAGGGTGATTCCTCCTCGCGGTCTCTGTTTGGAGCTAAATGACACTCATTTAGTCTCCCACAGTTCCGGAAGTTAGAAGTCAATTCCCACTCACTGGGTTAAAGTCAAGGTGATGCCTGGGCCAGTTCCTTCCAGAGGATCTAGGGGAGAATTTGTTGTCTTACCTTGACTGGCTTCCGGAGGCCCCTGCATTCTTTAGCTTGTGGCCTCTTCCTCACGTCACTCCAACCTCTTGTTCCGTCTCCTGCTTCCTACTTCGGCACCCTTTTTAAGAACCCTAGTGATCACATGTAGGGCCCGCCTGGGTAATCCAGGATAATCTCCCCATCTCTGGATCCCTCATTTAATCAAATCGGCAAGTTCCCTTTGCTGTAGCCGTAACAGTCACATGTTCGAGAGATCAATATGTGGCTGTCCTTGGGCTGCGGGAGTGGAGCATCATTCAACTTTTCATGGGACAGAAGGGATTTAGCTCAGTCGTGAGGACCAGTTTCTGGATGAAGGATGCAAATTCATGATCTCCGCTTGAGGTCTTTGAGGATGTGCCACAGCACCCTGTCATGGGGCCTGAACTGGCCTGGCTGCCAGAATAGAGATTCTCAGACCTTCCTCCCAGCAGATGGAACGTTCCTGGGCATGCACCAGCTTTTGGTGAAACTGAGCACTGTGGGGGCCGGGCCACTGTCTCCAGAGTCGTCATGTCTGGTGCTGGAAGCAGGGCCGTGAGCTGCTGGAACTGCTTAAAAAGGAAGCAGACTTCTCCTCCTTCGAGTTGGCCCCGCTGTTGGTTCTGCAGCTTCGGATCAGTTGTGTTTCCCCAGGCTGTGGAACATCTGCCCTGATGGGGGGCCTGGCAGAAGGTGTGTGGGAGTCCCCAGCTCTTCTTCAGTCGGGTCTGCGGATGGCGAAGGGCCAGGCACTACTGGCATTTCCAACCGGGAAATGTCCTCCTACAGAGTGGTATTTTCCCAAAGCGACCTTTTGTGGGGGGGTGTGGGGGGGTGGGGTCACGTCTGGTTTAGATAGCCCATCTGCTCACCCGTGCCCTGCAATGCTTTCAGTGACTAGGCGGTTTAACGTGGGACCTCGCTCTTGCTGTGTGGAATGGGGCAAATGTTTTGGTCTGATTAGCTCGCTTAGGTTTAAGGGGACCTAATAATGCAGCCCAGTTTTGATCTCTTCTGTGCCACCCCCCGCCGTCAGCCCAGCTGCCCTCTGCACTTCCTCAGCCCTGCGGGCCTGGCTCCAGCCCGTCCTGCGTCCTCTCCACCACCAGGGGTTTGAGTCCGTGAGCCAGAGCTCCCGTGACGGGAGGAACAGAGGGACAGCCCTCCTCTGCCCGTGCCCTGGACAGCTGTCCTAGTGCTTTCCTATTTTTCCTTTCTCACAACAGCTTCTGGAGGTGGCCAGCACAGGCCCATTGTTATTGTTGTTTTTTTTTCCCAAAAAAAATAATGATTGGCTAAATACCTTGCATGAGGAAGAAGATGTCAGGGACCGGATGCCGTCTGGAATTCCTTCCGCTGCTCCCATCTGAGGCGGGGCGCTTCCAGCTGCGCTTGGCTGACCGGCACGTCAGTGGGCCCCTTGGTGCTGTCCCTCCCACAGTCAGGACAGAGAACCAGAGGGCTTGAGGGCCCAGTGCCTGCGCTGCGGGAATGTGTGACGCGTGTCATGGTCAGTACCCCCAAGTTTGGAGACTGCGTCATAGGTAGTTGGGTCTGTATCTGTCCCCCCAGCAGTTTGGAGTGTTTCCCAAGGACAGAAACATTTCCTTATTTAACTCTTTTTAATCTCTCAGTGCCTAGTCAGCGCCTGGCACATAGGTGTGAGAAGCAATCCTGATCCCTGTCACCCCCAGTTCCCCTCCGCCCCCCGCACACGCACACACATACACACAAAGTATGCAGCTTTTGTGCTGATGTAGGACTGTCATGACTTTTGGGGGTCCATGAAGCCTCACCTCTGTGCTAGGAGGCCACACTTTCTGTAAGAAAATTGTCATTACAACTCCTGGTCATGCAGAGACGTCCTGTTTCTTCTCTTTGTGTCTTATTATCATAGGCCTTGTCTCTGCCAAATTCAGGTGTGCTTGAGGACTTTCTCCCAGGTCCTGGGGAGTGCGGACTTCTGCTTGGGGGAGGAGAGGTAGCTGGGCACAGCCCCATGGAATACTTGTGGCAAGGAGCCTGCGGGCAGTCACATCTAGCAGCCCTTATAAGTTACTTTCCTGAGTTTGATTCTTGAATGCCGTCCTCAGACTGAAGGCTTGCAGTACTGTGGAGCACGAAGGCCAGAGTCTGTCCCCAGACTGAGCCCGAGTACTCTGAGGCCAGGGCAGCACTGACCAGTTGGAGTCCCAAAGTGAAAGGACAGGCATTGGGCCAGGAACTTCAGCTGCTGCATCCCACAGGGAGATTCTCCCTCCTCTACTCAGGGCAGAGGATCAGGGTGTTGTTTTATTAAAGGAACTAGCAAGCTTCCTTACATTTGGTGCCAGAAAAATCCTAAATAGATTGCTACTCTTTTTTTTTTTTCTTGCAAATATGGCTCTTTTGAGTTAATGGGTTAAATCAGCCCTTATGAGCTAGCATGAGCACCTTATCACTCTTTATCACATGGTATTTCTGGGAAATAGTATCCCAGATGCCAAACAAGTGATTGGCAAGTGAGGCTTGTGAATACAGCTTGCTCACCAGCTGGACGGGGCCTTGTACCTCCTGGCCTGAAGCACTGAAGCGTGTGTTTCTGTGTAAGGGGTATCTTCAAGGCTGCCCCTCCAGCTCAGCGCTGGTTCAGAGCCCATGGGCCTGGCAGACCTATGCCAGCTTGTGGGTATTTGACAAGCCAGGGCAGTGTTTCCATCATGGACAGTAAGGGGTGAGTTCACAAAGCATCCTTGACTTCCCCGTGCTACCTTATCTCATGTAACATTACAACAATCCCGTCCAAGCAGGGCGGGCTTCCAAGGGGCTGTAAGCAGGCAAGGGGCCTAACCACACCTGCATTTTGAAGAGATCACTCTGAAAGAGGGGGTGAGGAGAGATCTGTCATCAGTCAGACTGTTACAAAGGTCTCCGGAAGAGAGGGGTGGTGGCGTGGGCCAGGATGATGGCTGAGCAGATGGAGGGAAGAGCCTGGGCCTGGTAGCTGATTGACTGTGGGGGATACAGGAAGAAAGGCTGAAGGTGGTGTCCGCATTTCCAGTGTTCTTGAAGCAACATGGAAGTAGTCAAATGGAGGAAGGATTCCGGAGGTCGTCTTTTGGGAAACCCTGCAAATGCTCTGAAGACTTCTGGAGGACTGGCACCCCAACTGGTAGTTCAAGAGTGTTCTTAAAATATCGGATCTTGGCAGAGTGGAACTCTGTGTAGGAAGAATCACACGGTACTTCTTATTCCGTGTTCAGTCCCCAAAGTGTGGTATTTATTTTGAAATATGTGGTTTATGCATTTTTATCTAGAGAGGTTTCTTTGTTAATATTTTTCCAATTATAAGGGTATTTTATACCCTAGAAAATTCCTGGTTAAGGAACAAATAACCAAACACATTTTTTTTAAATAAAGTCATGCTCTTATGGGAATTCTAATTGTACAGTTAAAAACTACAGGCTGTCGACAGTGACATTTTAATGTGCACATATCCATCTAAATTATTAAACTGTTAGCTAGTTGACACAAACAAGTTTTTCTTGCTTTCCTCTTGTATTTTAATGAAACAACACACTCACGGACCAATACAAAAATCGAAAAAGTGTTAAATCACTCATTTAGGCTCTCAGAAAACTACGGTAGTGTGAAGGAAGCAACACAAACGTGATGTAATGAAATTTTCAAAATTAATCTGAAAACAGCTGTCCATATGCATTAGAGCCGACGCCTGTTTTAATCAGAATGAGGTAAGCATTCACTTGTAGTTTACCCTTCTTGTTAAAACAAAACAGGGAAGTTTCTATATTCGAAAACTGGGAATAAGAACAACAGGCCTTTTGCCATGTAGCATTCATACGAGTCCAAGGCGAGGTTTTTCCTCGTCCGAAAATTCTTGAGCTAAGAATCCAGAGTTCATTATGATTCATACTCATGCTGTTTCCATGATTTGTGCCCTAAAGAGAGAAAGAGTACTGTGTGTCCTGTTTATATGATGAAAATAAATTTCCCTCGGCCTGCCGTGTGTTCTTTTGTCCCTTGTGGTTGCTGTCCCACAACTGGAAGTCTTGTTTATCCATGCGATAAAGGAATTCGAAAGGGTTATGAAGTCCACAGTTGATGTTCGAGAGACTGAAAAACAGTGTTGAGAGACCCAGCGCCGGCAGCACTGACTTTTCCTCGGAGACTCCCTTCTCTGGTCGGTGCCCATCTTTCCAGCAAGGGATCCAGAGAGGGCACCCTGACGAATGATCCTGGGGGGCGACATGTAAAGCATCCTGTGGCTCATGTTGCTCTTCCTGCCTCCACAACTGCAAAATGACGACAAAAGTAAATATTTGGGGCCAGGTTTATTTTGGTGAGACAAGTTCCAGTCTGGTTTCTAAAATTAGGAATTCTGCGGGCTGCTCGTGGTTTGAGGCATCCTGCCAGAGAACTTTGTCTCCGGGATGTACAGTTCTCTTATTTGTTGTTGCTTGCTTGGAAATCATCTGTGTTTGTCCATCTGTGTAGACCCACTGCCGAGGTGGGAAGGCTCTACCCAGCTGATTTTGAGAGGTTCCAGCCCCTGCCCTCACCAGCGTGACCCATGCATAGATGAGGGTCTAAGACAGAGCCTGCTGTCTGTTCTTCATACGTTGCTGGACAGACCTTCCAGGAACACAGCTCTCATCCTGTCCCTGACCCTCCTCAAATCATTCAGTGACATCCCCACACGTGCACACTGCCTTCAGGTGAAGGTCCCTCCCTGCTGTGGCCTCACCGGTGGGACATCCTCTGCCACCAGGCAAATTGGCCTCCTTGTTGCCCCTCAAACACTGGCTGCTTGCTTGCCTTTGTAACTTCTCATTGCTCCTGTTAAGTGTCCCTCCATACCGCCTCTGTCCATCCTTCCGGGCTCAGCTGCAGCCCCGCTCCCCTGGGAGATGGCCCTGCCCAAGGGAAGCCATTGGCCAACCACTGTGGAGGGTTGCCTGTATCATGCATCGCTGTCTCTGTCCCCCAGTGCAGACGCTGTGCGTGCTCAGGAAACGTTGCAGTTCAGCCTTCCTTTAGTGTGAGGTTCCCCACTCCTGGAAGCTGCCCTTGTCCTGTAAAAAGCTGCCTTTCCAGCACTGGTGCCTGGGCTTGTCTTTCTCCTCCCCACCCAGAGTCCTTCAGCTCTTTGCAGAATGTGTAGCAAGGGCTGCCTATATCCTACATGGGGGGCTGTGCTGGTGGGGGCGGGGCCTATATTCCCAGGGCCTGCCTTCTTCTGCCCTCTTGGTTAGAATAGGAATAAGTAGGGCTGGTAACCCGGGCCCGACAGCGGGCCTCCCCTCCCCCATCCTTGGTTTAATGTTCTGCTGTTTCTGTCTTGAAATTCTTTTTGAACAAAGGTCCCTGCGTTTTCATTTTGCATTGGGTCCTGCACAGTATGTATCTCTTCGGTCCTGGAAACAGGGCAGGTGCTGACAGACAGGTAAGGGTAGCTCCGGAGACATTACAGAAGGAATGCTGGGTGAGATGTGTGGAGGCCAGTGGAGAAGCGGAAAAGATACCTCAGTCGTGCACTTCCTTCCTGAGAGGGTTGATAGTTCTACTAAGCCTGGAATGTACCTCATGAGGTAGCTTCACGGGACGTGAGTCAGGCCCTAAGTAGCCTCATTTAATTTCTGTCAGAAGCCTGCCGTTTTTATGGCACTGTTCCAACAACTTTCCCATCTCAATCAGAGGAAAAGCTAAGTCCTTCCAATGGCCCGCAAGCCCTATCTGACCTTGCTCTTCACCACTGACCTCCTCTCCTACCATCCCCTCAGCCACACTGGTCTACGTTCTGTTCTTGAGCATGCTCAGAAAGTCCCCCACCTGAGGGCATTTGCACCTACTGTGCTCTAAGCCCAGAGCGCTCCTCCCCCAGAAGGCTCACCCTCACCTCTGTCAGGCCTTTGCCCAGATGTCACTTTATTAGTGGTCTTCCCCAAATACCCTATTTAAACACATACACATCACTGTTTGGCCTCTTTCCCAATTTACTTCGATTCACAATACTTATCACTGGCATACTCTCTATTTTACGTGTTTATCAATTGTCTGTCTCTTCCCACTGGAATGTAAGCTCGAGGGCAGGGTCTTTTGTAAGTTTTGTTCACTGCTCTATTCTTCAGCACCTAGAACACGACCTGACACATAGCAGGCACTAAATGAACATATGCTGGATGAATTCACTGCCCTTTGGGAGTTGACAGTCCTGCTACTTGAAACCAGAAGGATGACCAGTGGTGGCTGGGGAGAGGTCTGTGAGGCCATGGGAAAGTCACAGAGGAGACGGTTGGCTGGCCGACAAAAGGAAATTAAAAGGTATCACACAAGTAAATGGGGATAAAATTAAAAGAGCCAAAATGAGCAGAGCAGCAGGAGATAGGAAGAGACCTTCATTAAAGCCACACTGAGGATCTGAGAGGAACAGCTACAGTGGATAAGATCATAGGTTTTCAGCTCACACAATAAACATTATTATTGGGGTGGCTCCGTAGTGCAGTGGTTAGCACATCTGCTTTACACACAGAAGGTCCTGGGTTCGCGCCCCAGGTGGAGCCACAGACCATACCCTGGGGGCGCCAGGTGCACGCCCCAATCGTGTGGGAGGAGACACCCCAACTTCAGAGATCCAGTTCTTAAGGGGAGATGGCAATATCCATAGGTCAGGGGTGGAAGTGGGCAGGGGAGGGAATTAAAGGGGGAGGGAAAAAAAAAGGAAACTCTTACTTTTTTCATTCCTGCCCCCACCATAGACCCCATATCAGTGCTAGCAAAGAAATTATTAAAGAATTTTTGTTCTGCTTTATTAATAGAGACATACGTATTCGACATTGTAAATAAGAAACAGCCACTGATTGTCACCAGCCACATAGGTGTGCACCCTCCCAGCAGCAGCAGAGTGTGGTGTTCTCATGTGAGTTCATGCAGCTGTATTGCAGCTACCTCCCTGGACTCTCAGAGACCCCTACTTGGAACTTATAGCCCAGGCACTCATTTAGAAACCGCTCACTTCAGCGACCTCTGAGATCCCTCCGGCTCTGAAAATCAGATAATCCTGCAAGATATCTCAGTGTTGTCCCAGGGTAGGTGAAGGCCTAGATGGATCTATGGGACTGACTGATAAATGTCAGTTCCCATCGTGACAGCTGTGCTGGCCTGACAGGTAGGTGTAGGAGGGCCCTCTGATCAGGGGAACCCTCGTGGCAGAATAACAGGGAGTCCAGACATCCTGATCTTGCTTCATAGAGAAGAAAGACTCTGGGGCTAAGTAATGTACATACGGTCATAGTTGATCGGTGGCAAAGCTGACATAGGACTTGAAGACTTACTGACTGACAGGCGTGAGCCTTTTTATTTTGTTTTTGGCCTAGGGAAATGTCAGTGCTTGGAGGAGGATTATTGAGGACTCCCGAGACATTCGAGGTGATTATTCCCTTTTTCAGTTTTGAACCAGTATGTGGTATGACTGGATAGAAGGCAGAATGTAGATGTGGTTACTTTTTCATTGCAGAACCAATGTAGAAATAGAACTGGCTTGCTACTTTAACTAGTAATTCTAATTAAATACATTGGGAGAAGTTTGACTCAATAATAGTTTTTAGTGGAATTTTGAGTTTTTTCAACCAGTATAAGGAGCAAATGCATTCTTTATCTAAGGACTACCTACAGTGCTGTTAGGTGACAGTGGTGGTGAGCCAGGAGTGAAGAGCCCCATAACTATACTTGGGTCACTCGCAGGCCAGAGGGAATAGGAAGGATATCCCATGGTGCATTAGTCATAAAGATGTTGGGCAGAAAAGTATAGGCTTTGCAGTCGAACAACCTGAGTGCAAATTCCAGTTCTACAGCTTAATAGCTGTGCATTTTGGGGCAACGTGTAGCTGCTTCACTTCTTGGCTGCTGAAATGGGGGTGATGATACCTGTGTGAGGTGAGGATTGTATAATGTCAAGCATGTGAACTACCAGCACGGTACAGGAAGCACTCTATCGGCAGTTGGCTGTTGAAATGGGGGTGATGATACCTGTGTGAGGTGAGGATTGTATAATGTCAAGCACGTGAACTACCAGCACGGTACAGGAAGCGCTCTATCGGCGGTAGAAGGGCTTCCTCCAAAGCCATTTTTTTTTCAATGCAGAAAAATAAAAGCATACAGCATGAAATCTACCCTCTTAATGAACTTTTAAGTGTTGTTAACTATATAAACATGGTTGTACATTGGATCTCTGGAACTTTTTTGTCTTGAACGACTATAACTCTATACCCCTTGACCAGCAGCTCTATATTTCTCCCTCCCCGCCCCTGGCCCCTGGCAACCATCGTTCTGCTTTCTGCTTACATGAGTTTAACTACTTAAATGGTATTCTGGCTTATTTCATTAGCACAATGTTCTCAGGGTTCATCCATATGTAGTATATGATAATATTTTTTTTTATTTTTTAAGGCTGAATAATATTCCATTGTATGTATATACTACATTTTCTTTATCCATTCATCCCTGATGGACATTTTAGTTGCTTTCAACTCTTGATTGTTATGAATAATGCTTCAGTGAAAATAGGAGTGCAAATACCTCTTTGAGATCCTGTTTTGAGATCCCATTTTCAATTCAATTCGATAAATACCCAGAAGTGGGATTGCTATATTATATGGTTGTGATATTGTTAATTTTTTGAGGAACTTCCATATTGTTTTCCACAGTGGCTACACCATTCGACATTACCACCAACACTGCACAAATGTTCCAAAATCTCCACATCCTCACCAACACTTATTATTTTCTGTTTTGTTTTGTTTTGTTTTGTTTTAGTAATAGTCATCCTTAAAGGTATGAGGTGATATCTCATTAGGGATTTGATTTGTACTTCTCTGATGAGTAGTGATGTTGAGCATCTTTTTATATACCTTTGTTGTACGTCTTTAAGAGAAAAATGTCTATTCGAGTCCTTTGCCCATTTTTTAAATCAGATTATTTGGGATTGTTTTTTGTATCATTTTGTTGCTATTGAGTTGTAGGAGTTCCTTATGTATTTTGGGTATTAACCCCTTTTGGTTTGCAAATAGTTTTTCCTATTCTGTACACTGCCATTTTACTTTGTTTCCTTGGCTGTGCAGAAGCTTTTTAGTTTGATGTTGCCCCACTCGTTTATTTTTGCTCTTGTTGCCTGTAATTTTGGTATCATATCCAAGAAATCATTGCCAAGACCAATGTTATGAAGCTTTTTCTCTATGTTTTCTTTTAGGACTTTTATAATTTTATGTTCTAGGTTTAAATCTATAATCCAGTTTGTTGATTTCTGTATATGGTATAAAATAAGGGTCCAATTGTATTATTTTGCATGTAGATATCCAGTTTTCAGAAACACCGTTTATTGAAGAAACTATACTTTCCCCATGGTGTAGTCTTGGCTCTCTTGTTGAAGATCATTTGACTGTGTGTGGATTTATTTCTGGGCTATTTTGTTCCATTGGTCTGTATCTGTCTTTATGCTAGTACCATACTGTTTTGTAGCTTCGTAATGTGTTTTGAAGTCAGGAAGTGTGAGGACAGCAGGTTGATTCTTCTTTCTCAAGGTTGTTTTAGCTATTAGAGGTCCTTTGTGGTTCCATATAAATTCTACAATTGTTTCTATTTCTGGAGGGAAAAAAAACCCTTGGGATTTTGATGGGGATTACATTGAATCTTTGTATGGCTTAAGATAATGTGGACATTTTAATAACATTAAGCCTTCCAGTCTATGAACATAGGCTGTTCTTCTGCTTATTTGTGTCTTTTTAATTTCTTTTAGCAGTGTTTTATAGTTTTCAGTGTACAAGCCTTTCACCTCCATGGTTAAGTTTATTCCTAAGCATTTTATTCTTTTCAGCTGTCGTAAATGCAGTTGTGTTCTTAATTCCCTTTTTGGATTGTTCATTGTAAGTGGATAGAAATGCAACTGATTTTTGTATATCGATTTTGTTGCCAGCAATTTTGCTGAATTCTTTTATTAGTTTTCAATGGATAAGATCATGTACTTTGTAAGTTATGTAAATGTCTAATCACTATGTTGTACACCTAAAACTAATAAAATGTTATGTGTCAACTAGAATTTTAAAAAAAGATCATGTCATCTGCAAACTGAGATAATTTTACTTATTCCATTTCAATTTGGATGCCTTTTGTTTCTTTTTCTTGCCTTATTGCTCTAGCTAGGACTTCCAGTGCTGTTTGGAATAAAAGTGGGGAGGGTAAGCATCCTTGCTTTTCCCCTATTCTTAGAGGAAAAGCTTTCTGTTTTTCACTTTGAATATGATGTTAACTATGGGCTTTTTAATAAAGCCCATCTGTTGAGGTAATTTCCCTAGTTTTTTTAGCACTTTTATCATGAAAGGGTGTTGAATTTTGTCAAATGTGTTTTCTGCATCTGCTGATAATCATGCGATTTTTATCTTTCATTTTACTAATGTGGTGTGTCACATTGATTGATTTTTGTATGCTGAACCATCCTCGCATCCCAGGAATAAATCCTACTGGTCACAGAGTATGATCCTTTTAATGTGCTGTTAAATTTGGTTTGCTAGTATTTTATTAAGGATTTTTACATCCGTATTCACCAAGGTTATTGGACTGTGGTTTTCTTGTAGTGTCTTTGTCTGGTTTTGGTATCAGGAAAATCTGGTCTCATAAAATGAATTCGAAGTATTCCTTTTCTTTAATTTTTTGGAGAAATTCAAGAAGGATTTTCATTAATTCTTTTTTGAATGTTTGCAAGAAACATTCTCCAATGAAGCCATCTGGCCCTGGGCTTTTCTTTGTTGGGAGGCTTTTGATTAGTTTTGGTCACTGTATGTTTCTAAGAATTTTTCCATTTCTTCTAGGGTGTCCAATTTGTTGACATATAATTGTTCATAGTTATCTCTTATAATCCTTTATATTTCTGTAACATCAGTTGTAATGGCTTCTGTTTCATTTCCGATTTTATTTATTTGAGTCATCTCTTTTTTTCGTTAATTAGTCGAGCTAAAGATTTTTCGGTTTTGTTCATCTTTTCAAAACAACCGACTCAATTTTGTTTATTTTTTTCTGTTGTTTTTCTAATCTCTATTTTATTTCTGCTCTAATCTTGGTCATCTCCTTCCTTCTGCTAGCTTTGCACTTAGTTCGTGCTTCTTTTTCTAATTAAGATGTAAAGTTAGCTTGTTTATTTGATATCCTTTTTTTATTTTTCTTATTTTTTTTTAAATTTTTTGATATCCTTCTTCTTCTTTAATGTAGGTGTTTACCACTATAAACTTTCTTCTTTATACTGTTTTTGCTGCATCCTATAAGTTTCGGTATGTTATGTTTTCATTTTCATTTGTCTCAAGATATTTTCTAATTTCTCTTGTGATTTCTTCTGTGTCCCATTAGTTCTTAAAGAATGTGTTGTTTAATTTCCACATATTTGTGAAGTTTCCAGTTTTCCTTCTGCTATTGAGGTCTAGTTCCATTCCATTGTGGTCATAAGAGATACTTGGTATAATTTCAGTCGTTTTAAATTTATTAAGATTTGTTTTGTAACCTAATATATGATCTACACTGGAGAATTAGTGTGAGCTTGAGAATATATGTTGTGCTGCTATCGGGTAGAATGTTCTGTATATGTCTGTTAGATCCACTTGGTCTGCAGTGTTGGTCCAGTCCTCTGTGTTTTTGTACTCTCTAGATGTTATATCCATAACCGAAAGTGGGTTATTGAAATCTCTTTCTATTGTTATTTCTCCCTTCAGTTCTGTCCATATTTGCTTCATATGGACAGAACTGAATATGCATTCACTTGTGTGCTCTGAGGTTGGGTGCATGTATATTTATAATTGTTACGTCGTCCTGATAAGTTGACCCTTTTGCATTAGATAATGTTCTTTGTCTCTTGTGACAGTTTTCAACTTAAAGTTTATTTGTCTGCTGTCGGTATTGCCACTCTCCCCTCTTGGTTACCATTTGCATGGAATGTCTTTTTCCATCCTTTCACTTTTAGCCTATGTGTCTTCTTAAATCTAAAGTGAGTCCCTTGTAGATAGCATGTAGTCGAATCTTTATTTTTTATCCATTCAGCCTCTCTGTGTCTTTTGGTTAGGGATTTTAATCTATTTACATTTATAGTAATGATGGATAGACTTACTATTGCATTTTAATGGTTTCTTCTCTGTCTTGCAGAGTTTTCGTCCTTCTTTTCCTTTCTAGCCATCTTCTTTTATGTTTTGTTGACTTTTGAAGTGACATGCTTTCATTCCTTTTTCATTTCCTTTTGTGTGGTTTCTATAGGTATTTTCTTTGTGGTTGCAGTGGGACTTCCATAAAACAACATAGTTATGACCGTCTATTCTAAGCTGATCGCCAAGGCCACTTTTAATCTTGGCACCATTTTTAGGAATACAGTACAACAAATGGATTTTTTTTTTTTTTTTTTTTTACTTTTTTCATTTAACCTTCCTTTAATTACTTTAATGGAATTAACTAGAATCAGTGGATGTATATTTTATGAGCCTAATGCAGCTAAATCTCAATGGTATTTTTTAGAACTTGATAGAGTGATTCTGACATTCATCTGGAAGTAGAAAGGGTTAGACTATCCAATAAATTTTGAAAAAAATAATAAAAGAGAATCGGTACTATTAAATATAAAACAATAAATCTGTAGTCTCAAACCTGCGTGTCGCTGGCAGAAGCAGAAGTGTGGAGTGGAATGGAATGGAGTTGAATGTCTAGATCAGTGTATGAGAGTGACTTGTTCAATAAATGTTATTAAGGGATTTGATTAATCTTTTGGGGATAAAGGGTAGATTCCTACTATATACCAGAACAAACTCCAAACAGATAAAAAAAAAATCTACTTTAAAAGATATTTACTTTAAACTAAATAAGAACTAGAAGAAAATATAGTGAATACTATGTCATAGTAGGGTGGGAAATAATCATTAAGAAAGGATTGTTAGAGTTGACTTCCTAAAAACTTAAAAATTCTGTTCATCCATAACCACTATAAACAAAAGTAAAAGCCTAAAACAACTGAGACAATTTCCAACATAAAGAACATACAAGGATTATGTCTCTAATATATGACAAAGGAACTCTTATAAATCAAAGAAAAAAACATAGGAAAATAAGCAAAAAATGTATAAGCACAGTTCTCAAAAGAAGAAATAGAAATGGCCAAAAAGCATAGACGAGCCTATAGAACTTGGGTGGCAATCAAAGAAATGCAAATGGAAGCAACAGTGAGTTGCCATTTTTACCTTTCAGGTTGGCAAAAGACATTTAAAGTCCCTGTGTTGGCACAGCCTTAGTATAACACCCCATGGGCGCAGTGCACATAGGCACTGCCTCTCCAAATGGCAGATTATCCATAGGTATCAAGAGGCTTGACATTTTTATCAAAGACTTTGGTCCCAGCAATTAATACTTCTAGGAATGTCTTCTAAGAGAATCATCAGACATTCACATAAAATTATGTTCACTATCTTCACTGCAGTATTATTTTTGACATTTTTACTTTTTACTTGTTATAATGCATAACACACGATACAGAATTACTTTAATACATGATAAAAATTCAAAGAATACAAAAGAAGTAGAGTGAAAAATAATTCCACCCAGAAATATATTTTGTCCCGTATTGATGGACAACTAGATTGTTCACAGCATTGCTATTGCAAACAGATTTGCAGTATTTGTTCTAACACATGTTTTTAAAGGAAACAACATAAATGTCCGAAGTTAGTGTAATTATGGCACAATACACGTCCATGCAGTAAAATACAATTAACCAGTCAAAATAAGGTTGTAGAAAGATATCTGATGATATGTGAAAGATTTTATTAAGTAGAAATATTTTTAATGTTTACTCAATTTTTCTAGTATAAACATATAGATTATAGAAATTGAGAAACAATAGAAAAATATAAAGGAAAATAATAGTCAACCTAGTCCGGTGATCCAGAGATTGCCATGCTTGCTTACATGAGTGAATTTTATATAACCTCTCTTCTTGAAAACTTGAAAACTAATTATTTTGTGGGAAGCAGAGGTTGCCATCTTTGCTAAAGACGGCAGGGAACTGCAAGCTGGGTTCCTCAGAGGAGGGGTTGGCCATATGTGGGTGGCATAGATTAAAACTACTTGGAGGAGGGAGGCTTGCTGTGGGCAAGAGGGCTTCGTGGGAAACTGGTACTGACTGAGTTGAGCTCTCTCTTGGAGAATCACAGAAACTGTTTCTTTTTAACGTATTAGTCATTTTCATTGTTCTGTGTTTCCCTTCGTACATTCATTCATTCAGTAAACTTCTGTTATGACGGGCCTGTTCTGTAACAGCACATTTCTATGTCTCAGGGACCCAGACACCGACAAGAAAGGTTTTAAGCCTGGAGCCCTGGAGCTCACCTTGCAGAGCATGTCCAGAAGCCCATTACAAAGTTCCAGACACAGGTCATACGCAGCGTGTGAGATGTTTTATCTGACAACGACCACAAACACTTCTCCATGTGTCTCCATAATGGCAGCACAGTATTCTCTCCAGTTACTATGCACTGAGTTAACCTTTCCTACCGTCTTAGACATTCAGGTTGTTTGGTCCTTGGCACACTACTCGTCTGCTTTTCAAATGGATTTGCAGAGTTATCAGAAACAGATGAATGAATGAGCTTCTGCCATCAAAACCTTACCACTATTGGTGATATGTTTCTATTATCATTTCTTGTTCATTTAATAGATATGAAACTGGGCCTCATTGTTTAAACATTCATTTGTTTAATTACTGTTAAATTTTAACCTTTACTTCCTCTTAAGCTCCTTATCTGTTTAAATCCTTTGTTCGTTAACTTATTTTGGCTCTCAGTGTGAAAAGCAGACTCTGTATAGTGATGGTTAAGAGCTCAGATTTCAGTCTCAACCCTGACCTGGCTTATACACAGCCCTACTACTAAGGAGCTATGTGACCTCGGGCACAAAGGCCTGGGGAAGTGCTAAGGTGAAGAGGGACATTCCCAACAAAGGGGCTGTCCTGGAAAGCTGAGTCACAGACAGTTTAGTGGCCTGTGTACACAGTGGGACAGCCACTGTGTTTGGCTTCATCTAATAGGGCTGCCATGAATGTCATTGGTTCATTTTGGAGTTTTCAAAAATGTAGCATTTGGAGCGAAGGCAGGTGGCACAGGCTTCGTAGTCAGTTTCTCCTTGGAAATAAAACCTAAACCGAAAAGAGTGCAGGAGAGAGGCAGGAGGGGTGATGAGATGGCTGGGAGCCTTGCAGTCAGGATACCTCTGGCTTTGAACCCCAGCACCCTCTCTGCATAGTCGTTCGTATTCCGAGTCTCTGTTTTCTCATCAGAAAACGGGGTGGTCATATCAGCACTGCATACTGTGAAGGTAGAGATGATTTAGGTCAAGGACCTCGCACAAACAAGGTACTCAACTAACAAGGGCTGTTACAAACCAGCAACGAGCAGGGGAAATCATGCTACTGTCATGGAAGGATGAGATTAGTACCCAGCTTTTAGCCACCAGCCCCACTCCTCCCCTTGATTTCCCGCTACCGGAGGAACCACTGCCAGTGACAGACCGTCCTGGGAAAAAATGAGCTTTCAAAGCTATGTTTCCTTCATAGAGTGTTGGGTGGAATTCCCTGGGGAAATTTATCACTTAGAAATAGAGTAGGGGCTAACTGGATATCTCAAAAAGTGACTCTTGATGCCTAAGCTCTTTTTCTGGGAGAAAAGGATGTTTGGATTTTCAGCAGCCACATCTGCTTTTGAACTGTGTGCAGTCCATGCCCTGGCCTCTCCCCACCCGCAGCACCCCCCTCATATTCAAACAGAGGAAACTTGTGTTTGTTGACCACTCTTTCAGGGTGGGAAAGGAATGTAATGTATGCATAGACTGCCCAGAATTTCCTGTTAGACACCCATTCCAAACCACGGCCCTGGGATGCATTCCAGAGATTGCAGCCGAATTCTAGAAGAGAAGAAATGGTGTATTCATTTAAATGCTGACCCTCACGGGGAACTCCCCTCCCTCCCATTTAAAAAAAAAAAAAAGTATTTAGCTTATTCCATAGTAACGTAGTTGTGAATTCAACTGTATGGTCTCTTCAGGGCTGTAAAGCGCTCTGACATCCCCACGTTTGCAGAAATATCCCTGCCTTGGGAAACTCCTGTATGCAGTTCTGCAGCCTTAACAGCATCGGTGTCCACATTGATGGTTGGAACAGGGCATATTTTTATTTTTAATGTTCTGCTGCAAATACTTGGATGGTATAAATCTCCTATGGAACGCCTTCCTTAATTCTGCTCTTGTGACAACAAAAGGAGCTACTTTTGAGAGCAGATTTGATGCTTTGACACATTAGCAGTACACTGGGTGCGATCGGTCCTTTTTCTCCTAGAAGTTCTGTTACGCTCGGTCTTCAGCAGTCTGGCCCCTGTGCTGGCACATAGGCTGACTTGACACTGTGGAAGTTAAAGCCAACATTCTTTAATTTCTGTAGCCACCAAGGTTCAGTTTCTTTACGTGGGGAGAAACCTGAATGATTGGGGACAGAATCATAGTGAGTAGCCAACGTTTCCACCTTCGTTTCAGCTTCTCCGATCTGCATCCTGAACCAGTCTTTTGATTGTGTAGAGATGTGTGTGAGGCACCGGGAGTTCTAGATCAGTCCAGAGATCAGGACGGATGGATGGAGTGCTCACAGAGCTGAGAATGCCAAGTTCTGAATCGGTGTAGACCCCAGAGGTTTGGGTCCCGAAGCCTCCCCACATCTGGAATCTAAACCAGGTCAGAATGCAAAAATTGTAAAAGGGCCGTGGTTATGGGCCCGGGCAGCTCTCACACTAATTAAAAAATGTGACTGTCAACATTGGGGTCAACATTTCAGTTTCTGGAGACAGAAGGGAACCAGTTAGGCCAAGAAGTACAAGGAGATGACTGTGCAAACCAACTGGTGTCGGATTCGGTTGTGCCTTCCATGTTGGCGTAAACACAATTTGATAGCTCTTCAGACCGGTCACCTTGTCCCACTGAAGGAAAGAACCCCGCCGTCAGCCTCGGTGGACTTTCCCCTGACATTTTATGTTTTTAACTGCACTTTCTTTCTAACTGTATTTCATTTGAGATTTCTTAGAAAAGGCCTGAGTCCTAGAGTTTATTTTCAGAAGCTTTACATATAGAACTACTTTTTATTTGTTTGGTTTCTGTCATTATTATTATTATTATTATTATTATTATTATTATTATTGTTATTATACAAAGAAACCTTCACTGGATAGGTGGTCAAGTTTTAAAGAGCTACTTTAAGTTCTAAGTTTAGAACTCACATAACCAAAAGCAAAATATGTTTTCTCATAAAGCCAGGCCATTTCTTGCCTGGATAGAACCCAACGCTGCACTGTACCTGAACCAGTCATAATTTTTTGTTGCTATACATAGATTTTTTTCTCTTACACTAACATACATGTTTTTGCTGTATCCACACACAGACAACCCTGTAAGGTAGGTATTATGACTCCCGTGTTACTAGTGTGGTTTAATCAGATGAAGTCACCAGCTAACAAATGGCAGGGGTTTTTAATTGTAATTGTAAATAATTTAAATTTAAATGACCACATGTGACTAGTGGTGACCATATTGGACAACCCAAGTTTAGATTGTATTTTTAAAAATGCTAAACTCTAAATCTAATTAGGATCTGGAGCAAAGGGACAATTTTCACTTGTTTTCTTTGTAAACTTCTGATTTGGTTGACTTTTTATTATAACTAAAGTGTTTAATATGAAAAGATTTCACATATAAACCCATCAATTCTGTCAACATTATAAACATATCTGACGTTCCCAATGGTTTTCTCCTGCTCCACTGTAACCCTTCTCTCCTGTCCCTCTCCCTCATGTCCCTCCTCCCACATATGCTTTGGAAATATTTTCTCCCATTCCGTGGCTTGTCTTTACATTCTCTTAGCAGTTCCTTCCGAAGAGCAGAAGTTTTTAATTTTGGTGAAGTCTAATTCATCAACTTGTTCTTTTATGGATTGTACTTTTGGTGTCATATCTGTGGAATCTTTGCTCCAGGTCACAAAAGATTTTTCCCTATGTTTTCTTTTAGAAGTTGTATAATTTTAAATTGTACATTTAAGTCTATGATTCATTTTTGTATATGGTGTATGGTAAGGATCAAAGTTCACTTTTTAAAAAGGATATCCAATTTTTACAGCACAATTTGCTGAAAAAGACTATCTTTTCTTCACTGAATGCCTTTACATTTTTAGCAATTATCCAAATGTCTGTAGGTCTATTTCTGGACTCCCTGTCATGTTTCACTGACTTATTTATCTTTACACACTGTCTTGATTACTATAGCTTTGTAATATGTCTTGAAATCAGGAAGTGTTAACCCGGAAAATTTATTCTTTTTCGAAGTTGTTTTGGCCATTATTAGCCCTTTTAATTTCTATGAATTTTAAAATAAGCTTTTCTATTTCTACAAAAAGTGTCTTTTGGTATGATTGGTATTTGTTGAATCTATTATCAATTTTGGGGTAATTGCTATATTAACAACACTGAGTCTTCTGACCCATGAACAAGGTATATTTCTTCACATATTTAGGTTTTGTTTAATTTCTCTCAGCAACGTTTTATAGTTTTTACTGCACCGTTTTTCATATATTTTATCAAACTTAAACATGTATTTCACATTTTTATTATAATTGTAAATAATTTAAATATCGTAAATAGTATTTGCTCAATTTCAGTTTCTGATTGCTCGTTGCTAGTATATAGAAACACAATTAATCTTCGTATATTTAGAAATACAATCAATTTATTGTGTATTTATCTGGTATTTTGCAACCTTGCTTGACACACTTACTAGTTCATAGCCTTTTTGTAGATTCCCTAAAATTTTCTATGTAGACTATGAATAAAGACAGCTTTATTTCTTCCTTTACAATCTGGATGCGTTTTATTTCATTTATTTATTTAAAAAAAACTTTTTTTGCATTATTGCAGCTAATGCTGCAATCTAAAATCTCAAACACAATGTTAAACACAAGTAGTAAGAGTGAATATCCTTGTATTATTTTCGATATTAGGGAAAAAGTATTCAGTCTTTCTTTGTTAAGTATGACGTTAGCTATAGGTTTTCCATAGATGCCCTTTAGCAGATTGAGGAAATTATTTTCTATTACAGGCATTAGGTGCTATAAACGTCCCCCTAAGTATTACTTTAGTAGCATTCCACAAATTCTGACATGTGGTGATTTTGTATTCATTTGGTTGGAAATATTTTCTAATGTCTCTTTTGATTTCTTCTTTGATCCGAGGGTTATTTAGAAGTGTATTATTTAATTTCCAAATACTTGGGGGGTTTCCAAATAACTTTCTCCTACTGATATCTTATTTAACTCCATTGTGATAAGAAAACGCGCACGCGCACGTGTGTGCGTGTGCGTGCGCGTGCGTGTGCGTGTGTATGAAATCTCCGTTTTACTTTTGACTGGTGTCAGTATAGCATATCTTTTGGCATTTTTTTGCATTCTTTTATTTTTAACTTATTTTTGTCTTTCAAGTGTATTTCTTATAGACAGCATATAGTTAGGTCTTATTTTTTTTAATCCAATCTGATAAACTCTGCTTTTTAATTGGGGCATTTAGGCCGTTTGCATTTGATGCGATTATTGGCATGATTAGCTTTAAGTCTACCCTTTGGCTATTTGTTTTCTATTTGTACCATCTGTTTTTTAATACTCTCCTCTTTTTCTGCCTTCTTTTGAATTCATTGAATTTGTTTCTGTCATTATTATTATTATTATTATTATTATTATTATTATTATTGTTATTATACAAAGAAACCTTCACTGGATAGGTGGTCAAGTTTTAAAGAGCTACTTTAAGTTCTAAGTTTAGAACTCACATAACCAAAAGCAAAATATGTTTTCTCATAAAGCCAGGCCATTTCTTGCCTGGATAGAACCCAACGCTGCACTGTACCTGAACCAATCATAATTTTTTGTTGCTATACATAGATTTTTTTTCTCTTACACTAACATACATGTTTTTGCTGTATCCACACACAGACAACCCTGTAAGGTAGGTATTATGACTCCCGTGTTACTAGTGCGGTTTAATCAGATGAAGTCACCAGCTAACAAATGGCAGGGCTGGGCCTTGAACCCAAATGTAATGCCAAAGCTCATTTATTTCTATGTAACTTGTATTTAAAGTCAATTTTTATATGAGAAATTCCACTCTAGCCTCTTTATACAGAATGGTCCACATTTCCGATTTGCAGATATCCTGGAAATCTTTGAAACAGTTTGATAGCCTGCATTAGTCATAATTTAAAGTTTAGACTCAGCACTTCCAGGTACAGAAGTGAAGCAGTGACAGTTGTGGTACAAATCTGATGATGTCACTCCCTCGTTTCCATAAATCAAATCCAAACTCAGCACCCGCTTATTACGCTCCTTGCCTCTTCTTTTTGATTTCTCAAATATCCTGTGCTGTCTCTCATTCGAAGCCCTTTACACATTGCTGTTTCCCCACTTTCCTGCACCTTCCAACAATGTTACGAAACTCTTAGCCCAGCTTAGAAGACATATCTTACACAAAGTCACACCTCCTACCTCACCCCACCCCCAAATCTGGACTGTGCGCCCTTCTTTGGGTCCCAACAGTACCCGGTGCTGCCCTGTCATAACAAGACTCAGACTGTATCAGAACTGCTCATTCAAGTGTCTCTCCCACTAGATATGAGCATCATGAAGGAGGGAAGGTGCCTGTGTGGTTCATCGGTGTTCCTACACTGCCTAGTCTAGCAGTTTACATTTTCAGGGTAATCCTTTCCATTGCAAATACCATAACCCCAATTCATATTGGCTTAAGAGAAAAAGGGAGTTTATTTTCTTACATAACTGAAAATTCCAGGAGGGTATGGTTTTAACGAAACCATGTCCTCAGACGATATTGTCAGACATCTGGCTCTCTCCGTATCTCAGCTACTTTTTCCTCAGTTTTGGTTCCGTGCTCAGGCAGATGCTTCTCACTTGGTGGCAAAGATGGCCACCAGGTGTACATCCTCCCAGCTTAGAAAAGCAGCAACATCTTTTCTAATAGCTATAGCATGATTCCTGGGACAGACTCTCATTGGCCTGGTTTGGGTCCTATGCCCATCCCTAAGACAGCCTTGTGGTTTCCATTGTCCAGGCCTTGGTAATGGACTGAAAGCTGGTGGGTGAGAGTAGTTCCCTAGAGGAATATTAAGGAACTTTTACCAGAAAGGTATTGGATTCTGGCAGGCAAAAAATGTCAGACATGCTCCCTATTGGTAGCCGGTGCTTTGAAAATCCTGGTTCTTGCTTCTGGGCCAGCACTCTGCCCAGAGGGACTAGGTATTTGAGGGGTCTCCTGTTTTGTCTTTAGGATTGAGGACTCATGAAGGCAACTACTTATGCATCCACTTCAGCCATCCCATTCATAAGCCCTCTCTAGGCCCGTCTTGTGCTATGCTGGAGGATGGGAGGCCCCCAGCCCCAGAAAGAGAAAGAGGGGGAACGTACACGAGTAAGAAACAGGGCTACAGTGACAGCAGGTCTAGGGTCTGGAGAGAAGCATTAGCTCCCAGGTGCATCCAGGAAAACAGAGCTATGCGCCTGTTTGTCCTCAGTGTCACCCATTCCCTTGAAGTTGTCAGAGGGCCCAAGAGGCATGAGTGAGGCCCAGGCCCAGCATCTCCAGCTCCTCACAAGCCTTCCCGGGATTTCCGCCCACCCAGGCCTGCTCAGAAAATTGGAGAAAGTGAAGTCTTAGGGTCATCCTTTTCCTCAGCCTATGGGATGTCTATGCCCCTGGCCCAGCCATCTATGTGAAGAGAAGGGCAGCTGCCGAGACCAGCCACGGGCATGACTTTCTTAGAACGAAGGAAGAAAAAGGGGTGGTCCTTCTGGCAGGCCAGCCCTGCCCCAGAGCCTTGGGGAAACAGCAGAATATAATGGCCCAGTAGGGGAGCCTGCAGGAAAGACCTGTGTTGGGCCTGTTAGCCTCCTTCCTGGTCCTCATGTGGTCTACCACATATGGATGGACACCCCTTTTTGATGCACAGCTTGGGACACAGAGACCCCGCGTCAGATGCAGACTGGGCAGGCACAGTGCTCAGCAGAGGGGAGAGCTAAGCTGCAGCCCCAGAGGGGGCTGAGTAAGGAGAAAGCAGGTAAGCGGCCCCCAACAGAGTTCATTTGGACCCTGAACCCCTTCCTTCCCTTTCCTCATCTCTGCATCCAGTTTTTTTAGAGCAATTAAGTAGATTCACTTCCCCACGTTTTTCGAATATTGCTTTCTGAATTACAGTTTATGTAACAAAGGTCTGTTATAGTAAGTTATGCCTCCTAGTTGTCAGATGCCAGGAGAAAAAATGTACACCCACAGACTCCAGGATTTACCTCCAGAATCCCCACTCATTTACAAAGCAAAAGATTTTAAGAGATTAATGTTGCTAATAAGAGCTAATGTTTATGAAGTTCTTACCTTTTACTAGGCACCATTTTGACTACTTTATAATAACTCATTTAATTATCACAACAGGCCTATAGTATGCATCCTTTATTATCCTAATGTTACAGATAAAGAAACCAAAAATGACAAAAAAAAAAAAGTCAGGTAACTAAATCCAGGTCCCATGCTGTTTCTGGTCCAGCCCGCATCCTACACCTAAGCAGGTTGACTGTAGAACCCACACTCACCTGTCGGACTTTGCCTAAGTGGGTCACATCTATAATTATAGGCCATAAAATCATGAGCTAGGAAGTCTTATTTATATTTTTTAATTTGTTTTGCACAATTATGAGCAAGTCAGATATACTAGTTAGTCAACAAGCTGTAGTTGTCCAGGGACAAAATGATGAGGGCCTTCGGCTGGGATGTGACAAGGACAGAGAATTGTTGAGGACAGATTTAAGAGCTGTTAAGGATATCACAACCAACTACTTAATGAGAGGGAGAAGGATGGATATTTTAGACGAGGAGGTTGGTGGTCTGGAATGGAAGAGAGAGGAATGGGTCGAAGACATATTTCAGACAAACCCGCATTCACTCGGGTTTTCAGTGGCGGAGGAACAAAGCACTTCTGCTGGAGTGGGCTTCCTCCAAGAGGTGGGCTTTGAACCTGTCCCCAAAGAAGAGGAATGTCCTGAGAAGTGGGGATAGGAAGGGAGGAGGAGCGGGAGGTGGGAGGTCGCTGTGACAACAGTACCACGGAGGAAGCCGAGGCGGCCCGTGTGGATGTGGACAGGAACGGGAATGTGATCGGGGAAAAGCAGCAGAGAACTGTCAAATGATTTTCGATGACTTTTTCTTCCTAAATCTAATAAAAAGTGAAAATCTTTATGAAATGTTTTAGGCTGATGTTCCAAGTTGCTACTCCATTCTTTACTCCTCCCTAGTATTCTGAAAACCAACTTAACAGGAAGGCGTGGTAAGTCTTCCTATCTTCCTATCTTTACTATCTTAACTTATGGTCCTGATAAAGACCTTGTTCCTGGATACCTGGGCCACCAGGAGACCTCCCTCATATGTGTGTTGTCAGTAGGAACATTCAAAGGGGGAGCGAAGAAAGGCGGTGAGAGGCTAGGTTTCAATTAAGAGCAAAGAATAAACAGGACGGCGTTTGTGTGTACAGGGAGGGTCTGGTGGGGCTGCCAGGTGAAAAAGCCAGTGGGAGTATTTGGGGAAAGAACAGGTATTTGGTGCCTTTTCTTCACGTGAGTCTCCTCTGGTTTTGAGGTTGGTGGCTATGTTCTTTGTTGGCAATATTGCAGTCCGGGAGTGGGATGGGGGCCATGATAGTAGCAACATTTACTTACTTCCTGTAAGGCTTTTTACAACACTTCTGTTGTCTGGTTTTCACTTCACGGGCAAGGTGTGGGAAAGCAGAGATGTCAGTCTAAAGATTTAGATTTAGAAGTAGGATACAGTTTCTCCTGAGCTTCATGAAGTTGCTGAAAGAGCTTAACAAGGTTGTTTGCTTTCCTGTTGTTAGAGTAATATAAAATCACCATAAAACATTTGGAAAATACGGAATGAAAAATGTAAGCACCCATAGCCTGACTATTACTGTTAACTGACAAATTTTTGCAAGTCTTATTTATATTTTTTTAATTTGTTTTGCACAATTATGATCAAGTGAGATATACAATTATTTATCTGGCTTTTCTGATCTAATGTTATAATGTAAGCATTTGTCCATTAAACTATGGACTTTAATTTCATGTGTCAGCCAAATCCCTTTACCGGATATTTTATGAGTAAATCAGGGACTGTAGCTGGAGGAGAGGCTGCAGCTGGGGTGGAAGGCAGTAGAGTCATTAGACCCAGGCAGCCAACATCTTGAGCTCTTTTAGGAGCAAATGAGTGCGGAGGGTGGGGTGAGGCCAGTGCTGGCTGGTCCTGAGGAAACCCACCCATTTACCCAGCTGGCCTGATTTTGAAAGCACCAGAACAATCCAAGAATGATTGGAAAATGAAAAAGCGCCCCGCCGGCCAGAGGTTTCTAGAAGTAACCTTAGTTAGCAGGAGGAAGCCTGGACCCTTCCTCCCAAGCTGTGGAATTAAGGCCGCTTGGGCTAGTTTACCTCCTAATATACAGAAGGGAGAACCTGAGTATACTGCCATTTCCCCATCAGGGGGTGATGGCCTCCCCAGTGACTCAAGCTAATTTCGTGACTCTCTCAGCTCTATTTATGGCTTCTACATAGTAAGTAATCATATGGTGGAAATTATAAGTAGCTCACTGGCTCCAGGTTTGGGATGTTTTTAGCATATAAATTCGGTTGTTAATTTGTTAGTTGTGGGGAAGATTTCCATGATCCAAGGATGAAAATAGGATCTGGGAAGGTGATTTTTGCCCAACTGTTTACTGCCCAGCTTGGGTATTATCTGCTCAGTATCTCTGAGACGTGAACAAATACCTCATTTACTTGCAGAGAAATGTGCTATTAGCTGGGGAAGAGAGAGGTTTTTTTTCCTTCCTCTGACTAAATTATTTGAGTGGCATAAAACCTAAATCACTCAATGTAACAACAAAACCGATTAACCAATCATTTATATTAAATGTGAGATTATTATAGTACTTTTCTCTCCATTTGGCATGTTCCCTCCTTAATCTGACCTAAGTTGTTTCAAGATTGTCTTCAGCATGGCACATGGAGAAAGCACACACTTCGGAAACAGGCCTGCTTGGGTTCGAAATCCTGACACACACAATTACTTGTATTTTCTCAGCAGTAAGATGGAAGCAACACCTGTCTCCTTGGGTAGCTTTAAGGAATACAGGAGATGAGGACTGACTTAGAGGGCTGGTCCTTGGTAAACAGTGGTCATCATTGCTTCCCACCACTGCTGCTGGGAAAGCCTCTATGTCTGATGGTCTCTGTGGCCCGGTCTGGCCTGGCATGAGGCCTTAAATGGTACCCTGTGACATGCACCCAGAGATTCACGAGGAAGATCAAACAGCCAGCTTTTCCAAGGGTTTATGGCTTGAAAGCTCATCTCCAGTGAGTGGCGAATCTTAGATTCACACTTCCTGGGCCATTTGCCCAAACCCAGGCTACAGACCATCTACGCCTGTAGAGTTGCGGGCAAAACAGCTTTCCCATCCTTTTTTTCAAGCTTTCCATCTGAGTGCATTTGCTTTTCCTGCCAACAGGAGAGAACCCTCAAGATTTTTAGCAAAGGTTTTGTGATCTCTTGAGAGGCAAGGTGCAATACAAATCACTCACGTGTACAAAAAGAGGAATTGTGCCAGAATTGCTTTTAGGAGAGAGAAACTCCAACAGTTATCTTGTGAACTTAATTTCCTACACTAGCAATTTTCCCATTAACCTTAAACATGGTCCCTTTGCCCGTGGCCTCTACTCAGAACGCTACTGACCCACCCAGATATGGTATGTGGTGGGACAGCCCTGGCCACATTCCCAGGCTCCTGCCCCTCCAAGTTGTCTGTCTCCTCCCCTGAGGTGTGTTTTTCATCTATACTGATTTCTACCTTCTCTTTCTGACTTGCGGCAGCTTGTCCTGAGCCCTGGCTTTCAGAAAGGCTCCATCATTCTCCCAGAGCTTTAGTCTAGGACAGGCCAGGGAGCGCGTCCATGGCACAGTGTCGCGCTGGGCCTCGTGAAGGTGGGCTTTGCCCTGGCCAGCCCTGCTCGGGCCAGGACGCATGTCCTCTGTCCCATATCTCCTGCTGTTTATGTTTAAGTATAAGGGAAGGCTTCAGCCCTGAGCTCTGTGGATCCAGGCTCCCATCAATTTCTCAACAAGTGGCAGGAAAGGGGGCTCTTTTGTGCCCTTATACATCTTATTTCTTAACCCATGAAATGAGTCATTTCCATGGTGAACAGGCAGCGTCTAAGAACCTGGTTTCAAAGTGACTCTTGGTACATTTAACAGAGAAATGCTTCTCAGAGTGTCAAGTCTGATTTGTGCCTTAAAGGATCTTTGTTTTGAAGTAGTGCTTAGTGCAGGGTCAGAAGACTTTATCTGCTGGGATCAGGAATGCAGATGGTGCCTGACCCTAAGGATAGGTCACTTAATGAGCAAGCAGCCCCCACTGGGCTGAGGTCAGAGGTATTCTGTCCAGCCAGCAGGATTGGACTCCAGCAGCCAGCTGGCCCTTTAGGATGTTGAATAACAATCCTTTAGAGTTACTTCCTGGGGCCCTTCATCTTCTTGTCCTGGTATCAGGGCTGGGGGCAAAGGGGGGCGGGGTGAGCAACTGCACATTCGAATTTTCACAGTGCATTGCAACTGTGAGTACGTGCTGCGGTCGGCCACAGTGTGCCCTGTTTCTCTTTCCAGCATCCCAGTGTAACGTCAGCTTAAAGAAGCAGAGGAGTCGCAGCATCCTCAGCTCCTTCTTCTGCTGCTTCCGTGACTACAATGTGGAGGCGCCACCAACCAGCAACCCCAGTTTGCTTCCGCCACTGGTGGAGGAGAATGGTGGGCTTCAGAAGGTCAGTCTGGATGGGGAACTGTGAACTCAGCAGAACTGCAGTAGCTGCATATCTGTCCCATTCTTGACAAATGTCCTTAATAAGAGCCTATGACAGTATGGGTGCAGCCATTTACTTCAAGATCCGAAATTACCGGAAAAGTCATCTTTTTTGTTAAAGGAGATCTCAGTCATTCGCATGTAGCAACTAAAGAACATATTTGATGAGAGTTATAAGAGTCACATGTTTATAACATAAGGTGTTATAGAATTTAACATCTTGAGAAGTCGAATACATAACCAGAGAGTTAAAGAACCATTAGCAAAGAAATGGAAAGACAAAAGGAGAAACAGACATGGAAAAGAGCCAATAATAAATTTAAATGGCTTTAACTACCTTGTTTAATAACAAACATGTTTGTTTCCTATACTTTTACACATATCAAACAAAAATTTTTAAACAGATTGTAACAATAGGTGAAAAAAAATTCTACCCATGTACCGTCTATATACATATTCTAAATAAACTCAAAACGTAAAAGGATAAATAAAAAGACATCCACAAGTATAAGCAAAAAGAAAGCAGGGGTTGCAGTGTTAATTCGGTCTAAATAAATGTTAGGTAAAAATCACCAAGAGAGGCAAAGGGGATTTTTTATTTTGAAAATTCTCAAGATCGAAGACACAAAAGTCGCAAATCTTTATGTCCCAATAACACGAGCAAAGGACGTGAACAGGCATTTCACAAAATAGGAAATACCGTTGGTCAGTAAACATGAAAAATTGTTCAATATGGTTAGTAATCAAAGAAATGCGGACTAAAACAATGAGATATCCTTTTCTATTATCAAATTATCAAATGTATTTTTAAAGATAAGATTTGGGTTTGGCATGGGGATAGTGAGAGGAGGGTAGAGGATATAAATTGATTATCAGTAGGAGTGTTAATTGGTTACACCTTTCTGGAGGGAAATTTTGCGATATGATCTTAAAATCTTAACATTATGCCCATTTGTTCACCCAGGCAGTTCCACTTTATTGACATAACTATGGATGTACAAAGATTTAACTGTAAGATACAATCCAACATAGATTACGATATTGCAAAATTATAAACCTGATAATCAACAATTCTCTTTTATAGACGATAAAAGATCTATAGAATAACCATGTAATTAATGCGGCTATTAAAAATGACATCTCATAAATATTAGTGATGCAGGGAAATTTTTACAATATATCACTTAAGGGGGAAAGGCTAAAATATAGTAGGTGAGTATATGTATAAGTATGTATACAGTCATATACACACAGAGGCATTTATAAGACTGGAATGATGTATGCCAAACTATGACGAAATTATCTCGGACTAGTGGGATTACATATAGGATTTTCTCCTCTCCTTTATGTTTTATTTCTTTTTTTTTTCTTTTAGACTTTCCCATTTTCACAGAATTAGCGCAAATACTTTTGCAATTAGAAAATAAATTAATTTAAAAGTACACATGAATGTAAAGAAGGGGATCCTAGGATGTCGGCAGCCTGAGCACGTGGCTCTAACCATTTAAAATCCCTCTCTTGGATAAACCCTGGTGAGCCTGCTGGTGGAGCCTGGGAAGTGCGTTAAGGCTGCCGATTTTCGTGACGTCTCTGGGGAAAGAGCATGCACTGGTACTCATTGAGAAGCAGGGAACCACCAACAGTGGAAAATGTCTCTTGTCAAGTCCTAGGACAAAGACTTAAAATATATAGTCCTGGGAGGTCAACCAGCCAGCAGAGTCTGTGGGCCCACTTGATATGTGTAGTCCTTGGAGGCCCTGTACTGATGAGCTGAATTGCTTTCAGTTCTTGTGCCCCGGTGGAGCCCAGGAGTACAGAGATTTTCTTCATCTCTTTGTGGTTTGTCAATTTGGACTCCGCTGAACCATGAAAACAGCACTCGGTGCTGGACTTTTCCCTCATCTGCCACTGCCAAGAAAGTCCAAGTTGAAAAACTAGAATATATGAGACTCATACTGAGGTAACACTAATGGAAGAAATAGAAGAGAACTCTGACAATTCACGAAATGATATTTCAGGAAATGAATTTTGAGTACAGAAGTAACTTTTAGAACTTAAAAAAAAAAGTCCATGATTTCTAAATATAAAAATTCAGTAAACAAACTGAGGGAAAGGAGAACGAGAATGGTTACTGCTAAGAACTGAATTAACGTTCTGAAAGAACAAATGAAAGAAATGTCTTACGGTTCAGACCAGAAACACAGAGATGGTAATTGGCCAGGGCGGGGCGGGGGACACCTAGGAGATCTAACATGCACATAATAGGAGTTCCAGAAAGAGAAAACGTGATAGAAGAAATTTTTCTTGAGCTGAAAGAAAGCTTCAATGTGTAGATCGAAAGGGTTTCCCAAGTCTATAGCAGGATTAGGGAGGGCAAGCAGGGGATCACAGGCCTAGATATATGCTGTTGACATTCTGAAATTAGGTAGAAAGAGAAAATCCTACAAGCTACCAGAACAAGTTATTTTCAAAGAAAAGAGAATTATACTAGTACCAGACTTCTTAGCAGCAACACTGAAAGCCAGAAGACTATGGAAAAATGTTTATAGGCTATTGAGAGAAAAAAATTACAAACCAGAAATTCTTTGTGACCAATATATCATTTATCAATTAGGGAAAAAGAAGTACATTTTCAGACATATAATGATTCAGAGAGGGGGCAAAAAAAAAAAAAATCTGGTTAAGGTCGATATTCAGTTACAATATAATTATAGAAAATGTAGAATAAACATGACTGTTAGGAATAGAACTATAACAAGTAGCACAATTAGAAAATAGATTCTCAAAATTCACAGAGAGTGAAAGGGGAAGTAAACAAATGTGAACAAGCCATCAAAATTAAGGAAAGCGAAAAAAAACAAATTACTTAATAAGTAGTAAACCTAACATAAAAGTAGACATAAAACCAAATTTAATGAACCAAATTCTCCTAACAAAAGACCAAAACTATATCAGATTGGCTTGAAATATTCAGCCATATGTGTTGCCAAGAACATACCTGTATCAGATAGGAATGATTTTGGCAGTAGGTAAAAAAAGCTGACAAATAATAGCTTAAACACAGGGGATTATTTTTGTCAGATAAAAAGCCTGAATTTGGCCATAGCTGGGGTTAGTTTAGATGCCTGATGATACCATCAGGGACCCAGTCTCTTTTTGTTCTTTCTTTCATCTTTCTGCTCTACTATCCTTAACATGTTTGTCTTCATCCTCATGCTTAGTGTTTATTATCTCAAAGTCAGAAGCTTCAGATAGCATATCCACATTGAAGGGGAAAAGATAAGGAAGAGTAACAATAGCCATGTCTGTCCCTTTTATGGAAAATAACCCCTTTTACAGAAAACTCCAAGAGACTTCTGCTTGTGTCTTATTGGCCAGAACTTTGTCACATGGCTACTCTCCCGCAGCAAGGGAGACACAAAACGGAAAGCATTTAGACCAGCAAATTCCCGCCCTCAACAAAATCGGAGCTCTTTTCACAAAGTAGAAAATAGGAAGGACTGCTGAGTAGCTGTACCAGTCAGTGTGGGTTCAGTTATGCTGCAGTAACATCCCTCAAACTTCAGAGGCTTAGAACAATAAAAGCTTAGTTTTCACTCATGCTGCATGCAAGTTTATCATGCATTGCCTGTGCCTTCTGCTCTGTGGCACAGTTCAGTAGAAATACAATGTGAGCCACTTATGTAATTTAAATTTTTTTCTAGTAGCCTCATTTAAAAATGTTTTTAAGATAAATTAGTTTTAATAATATATTTTATTTAACCCAATATACCCAAAATATTATTTCAACATGTTAACCAACAGAAAAAAATTATCAATGGGATACAATTTATTCTTTTTATCTCGCTAATTCTTCAAAATCTGATGTGTATTTTACATTGATAGCACATCGTAATTTGGACTAACTGCATTTCACATGCTCGATAGCCACATGTGACTAATAGCTATTGTTATTGGATCGTATAATTCTATCTTATCCTCATTCATGGACCTAGACTGAAGAAGGCCCCATCTCTGCTTCCATGATTGTCCCAGCAGGCAAAAAGGGAATGTGGTAATCATGCAGGTTCTTAAAGTTTTCACTCAGAAGTAACATGTCTCGTTTCAACTTACATCTTATTGGCCAGAGCAGTTCACATGATTGAGCCTAACTTAAGAGGCATGGATGTGTAATCCTGCCATGTGCCCAGAAAGAAAACTAGAATGAGCTGTGCTAATGACTGTTACAGCAGGTGGCTAATAGTTTCTGACCCGGCATTAACATGCAGTGATTTTTAAAGGTGGAAAATAGATGAGCAAAATGTACTAAGTAGGTCAAATAAAAAGTAAAAGTGGAATATTAATATCAGACAAAACAGGGCCAAAAGCATTAAACAGGAGAAAGAGGAACATTTTATAATGCTAAAAGTTCTAATGTGTGAAGTATATAATAGCCATAAACCTTTAAATACCAATCAGTAGTACAGCCAAACATATAGAAGAAAACCATTTCAATGGTTAAAAAAGCTATTTTCTCAAACAGCAAACAACGTAGAAAAATCACTGGCAGTTTCTGGCTAATGTAATAAGATAAGAAAATGAAACAATTGTCATAAATATGGAAACGATACAAAAACTAGTTTTATCTGCAGGTAACATGATTATTTACATAGAAAACCAAAATTAACTACAAAAAAAATTTTTAAATTATTTAAAGGTTTTGATACGGTGGTTCTTATTTATAGACAAATGTGCTGTGTTTCTGGCTAGGAAGACTTGAAATTTATACACAAGAAAAAATGTCTAAGAATAGCTGAGAAATTTCTGGAAAAAAAAATAGCAAAAGATGACTTGCCTTAACAGATATTAAACCTTACTTTCCACTGGCGTAGAAAAATATTTCGGTGGAATTCGTATGAGGAGATGCCACTGAAAACCCTAACGCAGCCCCAGACTGTGACGTCTCCCCTCCATGCCCTCTCCTCATACTCTCCCTCCCCCAATTTTAAAAATCTTTGCTGTAGAAAATTGCTGTTAGTGAAGGGAACATAGTCCGTACCCTAGACCTGTAGAGAATTTAAAAAGTGGAAAATCACTATGGTCACAGTAAAAGTTTTTTTTTAAATAGCATCTGCCTAGATGAAATGACATAAGAAAAAGGTATTGCACCCCAGGAAGGTGTCCTGTTGTGTTTAGCTGTGTGTATTAGAGAATAAAGTTCATTAAAGGCAGTTCCTCTGGCAGAGCTGAGCTCACCTGGATTTGCTGTTCATTCATGGACCTCCTTCAGTTAACATTTATCAGAATGGCTTTTTAAAGAAGGAGGGTCAGTCGCTCTGAGTAATTCCTCATCTGTATAACACTTGACAGTTCAGTCTGTGAAACCCCATAGAAAGAGCCTGTGTCAAAGAGGAGCAGCCGATTCCCAGAGCAGGACCCTCTGCCCTTTGCTCTCGGCTTGGCCGGGTCCCCTGGAGCGCAAAGCCCAGACCTGTTTGCTGTGGAAGCACATTCCAGCCTGTCTCTACTGCTGCTGCCTCGGCTCTCCCTGCCTCTGGGGCCTCAGCATGCGAAGAAAAGGGAAGGCTGTGAACTGAGGCAGCAGATGGCCTCTAGGTTTCCATCTGCCCTGCATATTTACTTTGCCCTGGAGAAAAGCTTCCATGGAGGTGGCCTGGAATGGCCGCCATTGCCACCATCGCAGTGGCACCCTGGACCTTCAGGCCACTTGCCCACATAAAAGTGCCTGTAGCCCCCGGCCAGAGGCTAGGAAGAGTCAGCTCCTAGGAGACACCAATAGCAGAGACCGGGGAGAACTTTGAAGGGTGATGACAATGTAAATGAGACTGCTGGACACTCACTAATACATGCGTACCCCATGTGCACACACACACACATGCATGTAAACCTCTAGGGTAATTTTGTAGCACAAACATCTAGAGTAGCATCCTTGGTCATAGTCTATGCTTTATCAAGCCCTTCAGATGTTCGTTATTATTATTTCTCACGTCACTGACGTGCTCATCTCACATGAAGGTACACCTGTTCGCAGTCTCCCACTGGCTCAGTGTCCTCAACTGGAGACGATTTTGCCCCCTAGGGAACATCTGACAATGTCTGGAGACATTTGTGATTGTCACTACTGGGGGATTCTACAGGCATCTAGTGGGTAGAGGCCACGGATGCTCTTAAGCATCCCACAATGTCCAAGACAGGCCCCCAGGACAAAGAGATATTGAGCCTGGAATCCTTAGAATCCTTAAGAGAAGCCCCAAGTGTCCTGGAAAAGGGAAAAGCCATCAAGATTATCTCAAGAGGAACAGTTGCTGTTCCACCACAGAGGTAATGACTGGGGGCTGGAGACAATCAAGTTGCTAAATGGTTCTTAGAGTCAGAGCTCAGAAAGGAGCCAGCCACCTGCCCTGTCCACAGTAGGCTTGGCCCCTTTCTGTGAGGCTCCTGTCACCAGTGACCCCCTCAATAAAGATGGATACACTTTTCACAGATCGTTCAGTGTGGGAGAGCGTGAAACGGTGCATCTCCTCCTCAGAAACCATAATATTATTCATCGCCTCCCATCCCCCCACCTAAAAAAGCAGCAGCAGCACATAAATGGGAAATGCTCAATGAAGATAAATTTGTTCTTTTATTAGCATTTCTTAATGATGCTAAAATGAAGTGTTTCCATCAAGCAGGTTTGGCATGGCGGGAATTCCAGGCTGCGGAATGGTTGAGGCCCTTCCTTGGGGCCTGAGTTTTCTTCACATTTCCTGTGAATACAGGTTTTACTCCCCTTAAAGAGAAAGCTGTTCCCGTGTCTGTGGCCTCAGGACACTTCCTGTACCTTGCCTTGTCCGCTCTGCCCAGTCTTCCCCTAGAAAAGGACCAAGAGTGACCAGCGGGATCCTGGTGATCTGATGAACTTGGCTTCCTTTCCCTGCCTATTATATAGACTTCAGGCTTAAGTCTTTTTAGGGAAAAACTTACTTAAAAGAAGAAACAAGCCAATTATTAGAGGGATTCATGGATCAAAGTAAAGTATGGGTTTTCGTTTTTGTTTTTCAATGAAGGATTAAATTCCTGAGAGGAAGGGAGGCATTGTTCAAATAAACAAGATGATTAATGAGCCTGAGGAACCCAGCCCGGTTTGTCAGGGGAGGGAGTATCTGGGAGGCAGAGTGGGGTCCAGGGCCCTAAGTGTGGAAGGTGTTTGGGTTCCTCCTGTTCATTAAATACCACCAAGGTACAGAGGATAGAGAAATCATATGCCTGCTGTACTCAAGAGTGCTTTCAAGTTTCTTTTCGGTATATAATCTACTTTTCTTCAAATCTGACAATGATTTTTTTTTTTTTCTTTTTCCTCAGGGTGACCAGAGGCAGGTCATTCCCATACCAAGTGTATGTATATATTTATCCGATTTTATTTGAACATTCATAAAATCTTGTAGCTTTGAGCCTACTAATGTGAAAGATTTTATGTTCTTGTTTATGTTGAGTTTTATCATGCGGTATAAACAGCTCTGCTCTGTCGAAAAGAAAAATGAAGCTGCATTTTAAACGCTGAGCAGGAAGTTCTGTAGAGTTGCCTTCTTCAGGAACAGCAGGATCACCAGCAAATCCTCACTTTCCTTCTCTCCATGAAGGGTCTGAATAAGCTGAGACAGCGTGCCGCCCTCCCCCACCCCAGCACCCTAGTGCCACCCAGCTCCGCAGACGGGGGACATACTTTTGCCCAGACATTAGTCTTTGTAGCAGGTTCTGTCCCGGTGGAACTGGGCTCACCAGGCCCATGTCCCCAGCGAGCAGACCATTTCTGACTTATTCAGCAACATCGCAGCTTGGCCATAGTTCTGACATCAGAAAATCGCCCCAGTTGAATTCCCTGATCTTGCAGGATCCGCCCGCACGCCCACAGGCTGGCCGTGCTGTAACTCTGCTCCAGCTGGGCATCCTGCAGGGCCCCGACTTCTGTCTTCAGCCCTGGAATTCGGGAGGATAGCTGTACCAGTGTTCACCCCTAGCACAGGCCTGGACCGGCCACCCCTCACCCATCCCACGTCCCTACTGCTCCTTCTCTTCCTCCTGCTTTGCCAGTGGAGCCATTTGGAGCAGGAAACCAATGACTGACTCCAAAAAGAAACTTGCTGTTGGGTGTCCATATCAAACAAGACCTTTCAGGCAGTCCTGTGATCTTAGAGAAGGATATAGATTTTAATAGAAGATGTCCATAAATGGATATTTTAATCCATACAGATTCTTTTAGATTGTCTGATTCAAATCTGTTCTCTATTTTTTCCTTGGACTTTTTTCACATATTTTCTGGAAACATCCAAGAGACATAGCAATCCTACATTGAAAGGAATGGATTCATTAGTACAGGTTGACTCTAAATTTGGTAGTGCGTATCACTTACAAATTGCCCCAAAAGTATTTATTTGATACTTTTATTTTTCTCAAAATTTTAACTTTCCATTGATTAACAGGGTATAAGAGTTTGTAGGGTGATTCTGACTTTACCAGCATGACTGGGATGCTCTTAGGCATCCTGTAACATCCAAGATGCCCTCCATGGCAAAGAGTTATCAAACCCAGAATGCCAGTAGTGCTGGGGGTGAGAAACCCGAGTTCTTAGGGGGTTGGGCTTTGTTGGGGAAACTGATCAAAAAGATTGATCAAGCAGCATGTCTTCTTATCCAGTGTTTGAGTAGGATTAAGATCTGTTCGTGTATTTTTCCTTGGACTTTTTCTCATATTATCAATCCCCAGTGGAATTGATAACCAGAGGTCTCCATTTAGCCTTTATACAAAATTGTTTCATATACTGTATTTTTCCAGCAAAGGTACCTATATTAAACAGGTGACAGGTGGCATCTCTCCCTCTGCCTCTGATATTCTAAGAGCACTGTTTTTTCTCAAAGTTAATTCACTGCTGCTGTCTTTAAAGTTAAATGCTGAATCAAGCATTTGTTAGGGTAAACATTCTGCTGAGGAAAATGAGCATTTTCCCACAAATCTAGACTCATTCTAGAATCCTGGAATAAAATATCCAAGGAGAAAAAGACTCCTTGTATAATTTAGCCCATCGCTAGATCAAGAAACTGCTGACTGCCTCCTACGTGTAAGACACTGGGTCAGGCCTTAAGAATCTGTGAAATACCTTGCAGAAAAACAAAGCCTCGCTGAAGTAACTTGCATCTTTTGATGATAAACTCCAGAAAAGCAGTTCTGCTGATGGGCATGTGCCTGCTTTGCACACAGGACTAAACCTAAGTCCATCTGAAAAGCAGCTCAGCCCTGGGATTTGAGCCTTGGGATCCCCTGCAAAATCTGCACCTCACTGTCAAGGCTGCCTGTCACATAAACACAGTAACACTGTCCTTTCTGGACCACAGGGGTACCTGTCAGTGCTTGGAGCCCTTAAGAGCTTGGTGTGCCACACCACAGGACCAGAAATACAGGCTTGCGCTGAGCCTACAAACCAGGTTCCACAGCCTCCTGAAAGCTTTTTCTAGGCCCTGAACTTGAAAGGGAAAGGTTCCCTTGAGCCTGTGGGCATACAGAGTAATTCCAGCTGGAGTCCCCCAGCTCTGCTTCTCACCTCACCCCTCTTTCTTCATTCTCCTGCTGTTCTGTTTATATGTGCAGGTTTGGTCTTTTGATTTTTTACTAAGCAATAATTTAAGCTCATGGTTTAAAAGGAATACTGAAAAATCCAAATAGAAAAATTCTTAACTTTGTCCCAACTTCCTAGACTAACCACTTTTAATATTTGTTATACATCCTTCTAGAAATTTTCTAAACAAACAGAAGCCTATTTACACAAATGAGGGTTTTGCAAAATTAATTTTGCTTTTAATAAGATGCCTTGAACATCTTTTTAATATTAGTACATAGCATCTACCTCATTGTTTTGCCTATAGTTGACAGTATTTACTTTGTTTCTCCTTCTGTGCTATTACTGATACTTCTCAGGAATATTTTTGTGCAGGTGTGTTAATGGACTTGAGTGATAGTGTCTGTGCGATCATTTCCTAATTGTGGAAATGCTAGATCAAAAGGTATATTTTACATTTTTGGTAGATTAAAACCAAATTGTTCTCCAAGAGCCTAATTTACATTCCCATCAAGAGTGTATGGCATTGTCCATTCCCTTATCAGCTTTTTTAATCTTTGCTAATCTGAAAGTAAAGAATGACATCGATTTATTGCTTTGACTGGTATTTCTTTATAAATGAGTAAGAACATCTTTTCACAGATTTATTGCCCGTATGTCTTTCTTCTTCCCTATTCATTTTTTCTGCATTTTATACTGTGTTATCTTTTTAAATTTCAAGGAAATTACGTCTTCCCCCCAAATTTATATCTTCTGGCCTTGTTTATAATCATTTTTGGCCACAGAAGTTTAATTTCATATAGGCGAATGTATTAATCTCCTCCTTTATGGCTCCTGAGTTTTATGTCATGCTTAGAAAGATCTCCCCACTCTGTGACTGACCCATATTTTCTCCTAGCACTTTAATGGTTTTATCATTAGAGTTAAGTCTTTGATCCGTCTGGAATTTATGTTAGAGTAAGGTATGAAGTCGTGATCCAGCTTTATTTCCTTTTCCAAGTGGCAAGTCAGTTGTCACAACACCATTTACTGAGTAATCCATCTTTTGCACACCTGTTGGAAATGACATCTTTATCTGGACTCGATGTTAAATGTTCCACTTAGTAATATTTGTCTCCAAACTGTGAGCTGGGGCCGTCCACCAATCTTACTGGAAGCCTCATGGGCTATCTGGTAAAAGCCAGGTACTGAAGGGTAAGGAAACCCTGCAGAGGAACAGGTGGAGGAGCCCCTGACGTTTGGGTGGTCATGGCTGACAGTGAGCACTCAAATGCTTTGGCCCCAGTAAGGACCGCCACTGGGGCTGTGACCCGACTCCTCTCATAGCTACACTCTCACTTGAATCACACAGCATACCAATGCTCACAACACGAGGGCGTTATGTAGCTGAGCCATGAAAATGCTGAGAGGGATGGGGGATTTGTTTTGACAGTTGTTTCTGTGCTATTTCCCTAAACCCTGTAATAAGCAGTAGCATACTTTTATCCAACAAACTTATGAAGAACATATAAGCAGAACAGCGATTCTAGTTAAAGATGATCTAGAGTTTCCTTTGCCCACCTCCTGCTGTAAGCCCTGAGCTCTCTACCCTGAACTCAGACTTGGGGAGTACAGTGTGCAGACTCAGCCTGAGAACTCTTAAGTACAAAAGAAAAAAAGAAAAAGAAATCTGAGGTACCAAGAAGAGGTACTACATCTGTAAGATTTGCGAGGGTGTGTTGGGCAAGTAAAGAAATGAACTATAGAGTGAACTATATTTATGGCTACCGGTTTACTACTGAGGACAGGAAATTTCAGATCTACTCCCAGGAAAAGAACTTGAATGAATGCCCTTCCTAAACCTTAGAGAGCAAGCCATGTCCTGTCCTCCTCCCTGCTCATCCCACGTGGTTTCTGCCCGGGATTTCCGCCTCCTCCATCCTGCTGGCCATGTGCTCTGGAGCAAGTGATTTTGCACAGAAAGGCTTTATATTAGGCGTGTTTCTCTTGTTCTTCAGCTTAACGATAGCCTGGGAGAAAATTTACCTCAAGACAATTTTAGTTAATGATTCAAGCATCACCTGAACAGATCCATTGAAGTAACAAAGAACTATTGCAATTATATAGCGTCCTTGCATGTTCCAAGGACATGGCTGTCCAGAAGAATTCTTACTGACAGCCTAAACAATTTGCATTAATCTAAAGCCAAACTCTCAGAGAAACTATGCACATTTAAGAAACAGGTTTAGGATTAATAGAACCCTCCTAGCCCATTGCCCCCTGCCTGGCCTTGTTCTCTGCAGCTCAAATGTTAAGTCAATAGTTTGTTTAACACCCTTCTCATTATTTTCTCTCAGAATGGTAGTGAGGCTTTTTACTTACTGTTAACTCACAGAATGCCTGTAAAATGTGAGTTAAATATGCTAAGAAAGTAATTTTTATTCTTGGGTTTAGAAAATAACTGAGCCACTTTTGGCAGGTCTTTGATGTTTTCAGATATGCTAGCGGTAGAATTTCTAGATCCTTATTCTCCAAGCTAGCAATTACATAAAGTTAAAATGTTATTTTAGTGTATAAACACATAGAGAAAGGACTGGACAGACACACACCAAACTAAAAAGGGAGCAATCTGGGCAAAGGAATGAGGTGGGGGTGGGGGCATGGAAAAGAGACATGTCTATATTCTTTACAGTGAGAATGTGTTTTTATTACATAATTATATAATAAAAAGTTAAGTTTTATTCTAATCACAGCAAGCTTGCTTCTATGGTCTAAACAACAGAAATAACCCAGAAACTCCCTATTAAGTTCATCGATAGAACTCATCATACCCTGCCTTTTTAATAAAAAAACTTCTTACAAGTTTAATTTTTTTTAATAACCTGCTAGCTTGCTGGCTTGTAATGAAGGACACAGTTCTTCCTAGGGCCTCAGATCGCATGCCCTGTGTATGAGGCACATCTCCTCCCAGTGCTGCAGGGTTAAAAAGACTGCTGGCTGAGCTTTAATTAGAGCCAAGGGAGTTGGAAGGCCATAAAGGCTTTTTCTTCTGGATAATGTTGGAGACGGTGAAATAGCCATGCTCAGTTGAGAGACCCCCTCTAGAATTAGAAATGCTTTTGTCCCCACCCGTAGCCTCATCCTGGATAGTCCCTGCCTGCTAGGATGGTCATTGCTCTTGCAAATTTACGTAACCTGCTGACCGCCTCCTATTTATTATTGAATCAGCTAAAGTCCAAAATTAACTCTAGATCCTTGACAAATATTCAGTTTAAACAAACAAACAAAAAAAAAATAGGAAATAGCCATTTAAAAGGAATTGCTTCTTGATTTCATTTTTTCTTGTTTTATTTGATAAGCTAAATTATCCATTCTTCAGTGTCTGTGGACAGATCGTTGCTTGTGTTTTGTTTTGCAGTAAATATTGAACAGAGCTTGACCTTCTTCCAGGGCAGAAAATTAGCTAGTTAACATTGGGCACCAAACATGCCACCAACTAAACTAAAATACTTTAAATCATTTCTAGAATGAGGCAAAGCCCAAAGAAATAAATACTCTAAATCAAGAATGAGGTCGTCTGGAGATATCTAGCATTAGATATCTATTAACTCTTTATAACCTCTTTATCACAAGATTAGCGTCAGCTGCTACAAAGATATATAAATAAATTTTCTGGTTAACACACAGCATGTGGATTAACGTATAACTTCCAGAGACAGAGATGGGTGAAATGCCACATTTGCTCAATATTTTCCCACAGTGGGACAGGCACAAGGCAGGGCACTCGACCTAGACCAGTTTTATTTCTATGTCATATTGGAGGTCACTTTGGATTGCATTTGCTGGCCGATCTATAGTTTCTCTTCAAGTTTTTGAATACTGCAGTCAATTAAAAAAAAAACCCTGTGGTTTCAATATAGCTCTGAAATATATTTATGAACCACAGTGAATTTCAGACAAAATATGACCCAGGAAATGGGCCTGCATAGTTAGAGTAGCTGTTATAATTAAACATTCATTTTTGTGTAGTCCATTTTAATAATAACAGTAGCCACCATATGTGTCAGGCAGAATGTAGAGCATTTTACTGCAGTTATAGCTGATAACCTTTTAAGGTAGGTATTAATTATCCCAACTTACAGCCGAGAAAGAGAAAGAGCTGATACTCAAACCCAGGTTTGTCTGGTTCTAAAGCTTAGGTCCTCATAATAGCCATTCAGACAATGGACAGTATATGGTAAAACTTCCATTGCAATCTACTTATTTCTATTAATTTTAATAAAATTCCGGGATGTGCTTGACCAGCCATTTAAATGTTTGACTTCCTTTTTAACATCATTGACACGATATAATAAAATAATAAGGGGATTGTTTTGTTTTTTACATCAAGGTAATAATAATGATTTTTTTTCTCTAGCCACCAGCTAAATACCTCCTTCCAGAGGTGACGGTGCTTGACTATGGAAAGAAATGTGTGGTCATTGATTTAGATGAAACCTTGGTGCACAGTTCATTTAAGGTAAATCAACATAAAAAAGCAATCAGTGATGTCTATGATTTGGTCACGATCATATTGAGAAAGGATGAAAGCTTGCAGTTGTTAATACACGGCTTCATCATTCATGAAGAAATCCCAATAACCGTTGCATATTAACTCAGGTGAACATTAACTCAAGTAGTTGAATATTAACCAATAGTTTTGGAGGGGGAAGCGCTGGGCAGCCAGTATCACTGAAACCTCATTTTTTTCTTATGAGATGTGAGCTTTCTAACACTCTCACCCACCACAGAAATACCTTTCAGGCGGCACAGAGAAGTCAGTACACCGATGCCCCAGGACACTAGCGAGTGAGTGTCAAGGTAACCAGAGTGCCATATGTTTTATTGGGAGGGGCAGGGGAGGCCCTGTCAAAGCAACCTGCTATCCTGGAAGTTTTCCCAGACCAGTTTTTGAAAGATGCCCAACACTGAAGACCTCCAGAGTTAGGGCATTTTAACAGATTCAGCCATTTATTATGATTGACCATTTTCATGGCAAGAGGTTTCTGGGGATTTTAGAAGCTTTATAGCCAAATGGGTCTCTACCTGTGTGACTTCCCTCCTGAAGTGTACGGGGCTGCAGCGATGTCGGAGTGAGCATCAGACAGTCTTACTCCCGTCACCTTCCTCACTCTCCCGCTCCCACCAGAATGACAGCAAAAGGTACAAATTACCGAAGGGACTCTGTGTGGCAACAGCCATGGCTGCATTATTAAGACATGAGTTAATTAACCATGTTTCCATTTTTTGAAATGGAACAAATTGATTGAAGGAGGCAAATATGAAAAAGTTTGGAAATAGGGGACCGGTGTGCTAGACAGCAGAAGCAGGTCCTCATCCCGTTTGCCTTGGGACAGTTCTGGCTATGGAATCGCTCTGTTACCACGGGCCAGTTAGGCCACGTCCCTCTTTACACCCCCAGCCAGGCTCTCCTTACTTCACTGAGAGGCTTGAAAGGCACCATCCATGATGGGGTGTCTCACGTGAACCGTAGTCATTCTTGATGGTTGCGTGGGAAGTGGAAGAGCCATCAAATTTGCCTGAAGACCTTCATGCCAGAGACATCCTTCCTTGTGCCTACTTCTCACTACACAGAGGCCCTCCTCGAGAAGACAAGGCCAGGTGGTTGTCTTCGAGTCCTTTGGGAGAGTGGAGGAGGGGCCACATTTACCTGTCTGGCCACTGGGGCACATAGGTACCACCTCATTCCTCAATACTGAGGGCCCTTCCAGGATCGGGCCAGGGCCTTGTGCCCCAGCTCAGATCTGGGCAGCGTTGGAAGCCTTTCTTCCCCCAACAGCAAATTGCTCAGGATTTTTCCTGGTTCCTCGGGAGGGAAGCCCTGTAGAGCAGGGGTCAGTTGCCATCACAGCATAGACAGCACCCTCCAAGCAGCTCCAGGAGTATGGGCAATGCTGGCTAGACCACACAGGGTTACGGAGGGTTCCTGATTCCACAGGCCAGGCCTTGGCACTTCAAGGCCTGCTCACAGGGCACTGATGGGACCAGCTGATGTGAACAGCATCTTGTCATTTCTTCTCTTCCTGACTTGCCTACATATGCAAGCAGAATATACTTTATTGTCTGGCTTTTAATATTCTGGGCACTTCAAAGCCCTTCAAGAATCTAAAAGGTATGACCCTTTCTCCTTGAAAATATACAGCGGTACAGCATACAGGCTCATGGGCCCTGGTTAAGAACCCTGGCTTTGACATGCAAGGCATCCCTCAACCAACACACGACAGGAGACCAAGGATGAGTGCTTGCTCTGGGCTGAGGAATGGTTTTTCCCTTCTCATAAACTATGGAATATGATTTCACAATTTAATGCCTTGTGAGTTTTCTTCCTTCGGTCTTGCCTTTTTGTTTCTTAGCATGATTATGTATTTTAATTTTGAAGTTATAAAATACCGAAATCCTTTGCCTTCCAACCATAGAAATGAATAAACTGTTATCCTAAGCTTCAGGGGTTCTACTGAGTGCTTTAATGGTTCTACAGTCTAGTATTTTTCACATTTTTCAGTTTCCGTATCAAAGAAGAATGTGTGTTTACAATGATTCTGTACCTAGCACCCCTGCCGAGTGGCCAGCATACACACTCTCCTTCCCTCCATCTCTCTCCTACTTGTCCCAAGGGTCTGCAGCCTGGTGATTCCCCTGGGTCTGTTCATTTGAATAGTTTGTAGAGTTCCGTTTAGAACTATATGTCAGTCCATCACTGAGAAAATTCAACAATCATACTTGAATTTTAAATGCCATTAGTATTGTCAGCATTATTTTAAATATCCAGCAGCTTGTGAGTGGCTGGGTATTATGTTTCTTAGAGCAGTCTGGAGTGGCCTAAAGTCACTGATGCTCAGGACTGGATGGAGCCATGGACACTCATGAGACCCATTACCGTAGCTGCAGAAAAGAGAAGAAACCAAGATGGGAAGAACCTGCCCGAGGTTATGGGTCTGTGGCCCCCGACTTCACCTGACAAGTCCTTGGCCCTGCTTTGTGTCCATGTGCTGAGCATCTCCTGCTAAGCAGCCCATCACAGGGCAACTCGTACTTGTGGGTTCAGTATAAATTATTTTCCTCAAGTAGCACTGTCCCCTGGACCTGGTAAGCTCCCACCCCCTCACCTGGTAGCCAGCATGGTTCCCCATCATCCTGGTAAGGCTTTAGGCAAGAGATGGAGTTTCTGGGGAGCCTCATTCCCTAGCCAGGCTGTCCCACCATTTTGTCTCTGAGGCAAGGCAGGTGCTTAAAGAGGTTGGACCAAGACACTGAAAATATAACAATATTCAGAACAGAAAATAATGTGCTTTCCTGCTTGTGCTTATTTTAAGGAACCAAAGCATGCTTCAACATCCTTCTCCTGAACTGTTTTTTTCCAATAATAAAAACATTGGTACAGGCAAGCTTTTTTCTTGCTAAAGTTTCCGATTTTATTTTGTTCTTTCAGACATATTAATTATAGTTTCTTTTCTCTCCAGCCTATTAGTAATGCTGATTTTATTGTTCCGGTTGAAATAGATGGAACTATACATCAGGTAAGAAGAAAGCAAAGTTAATTTGAGTTTCAGTTAGCATTTTTTGGTAATTACATTTCTTATGAACTTTACTTCTAAATTCCTGTTTCAGTAATAATCTTATTACTGAATCAAAAGGAAGCAAACTTTGTAAAATAAATATAACAGTTTTCTGCTTGTTTTTCACTCAGATGAATTTATACTGAGTTTATAAGGGAAACTGTAATCTATTTGTAAGTATTAGATGTGTTTGCAAGTTCAAATAGTTCTTTGATTTGCTGCAGACTCTTAGAAATGTCCATATATCCCACTGGTCTTGCTTGATGGTCTAATTAACTTCCTCATGTAATTGTTTTCGGCTACTCGCTTAGCAGGCAGCAGGAAAATGCCACAAGGCACCCACTTATGGTGGCTTTTCAGGAACAGATGTCCATTTCCAATGCCAGCCATTCCAGCCTGATCTTGTCTCTCCTGCATCATGTTCTCCAGTGACTCTTTAGCAAAAAACCAACCCAAAGAGAAAGGGAGAAAGGTGTACATTTTGGGGTCAGCAGGTAGCTTTTAATAAAGATACCCTGGTCAGTTGGCGTCCCTCTTTGTTCTGATTTTTTATTTCCCCTTACCTGCATGAAGCTCCTCTGGGAATGGCTTCATTTATGAATGTATTGGAAACATTGTAGGAAAACTAGCCTTGGAGGCTGAAGAGTTGGGAGATTTATAGGGATGACCTGACCATCTTCCTGTCAACCCCACCGTCTTCAAGTGACCGTCTCTGGACTCATGTTCATATCCAGGAAGGGAACTCTCTCTTGATGCTTGATCTACAACAGGATGCCTTTCCCTAATGATGTCAGTAGTCTCTTTGGCCCTTCAGTGTATGTAGGGTGTCAAAACTGGCAAGGTCTTGGAAATCAGTTGGTCCAGCCACATCATTGTCCAGATGGGAAACAGACTCAGCCAGAAAAAGCGTTGGTTCAAGGTCATACAAAGCGAAGAGTTAAAATGAGACTTCCAGTCTCCTGCCCCTTGCTCAGG
>NW_006431210.1:10494164-10514394 GCF_000325575.1 Pteropus alecto
CCAAGTTGTCTGGCCAGGAAGCCCTCCCTGGGAAAGGCAGCTTTGGCCTCAGCATCTCCACACTTCATGCTTTTAGACGCCATCAGGGAACCAAAACAGCAGGCACTTTGGGCATTTAACATTTGCAGAAACATCAACTGAATTAACTTGGTATCTGAGAAGCAGTTAAGGCTTCTGCATTTATTATCTTGGCTCATGTTACAAAGTAATGAGACAAAGGAGAGGCTGTCCACTGGTATGGCAGAATTAGGAGAGAAATTAATACCTCGTGACTGTGAGCATGACCCTTGGGCCTGACCTGCCATGGCCAAACCATCCTCGAAGGACCCAACCCAGCTCCTCCAGCCTCCCTCCAGACCGTTCTATGATTATCTTGGTGATAGATACCCCAGGGCACCAGGGCTGGGATCAAAACCTCTCTCCTGAGGGAATGAAGCCACAGGCGCCAAGAGGAGGACCAAGGCCCTGGCGAAGGCCGTGGCCTCGTTCAAGTAATCCAGGATAGGCTGTGCAGGTCCCAATGGGCCTATTCTTGGTTACTTGCACGGGGACGCGGGCCTGGACGCCGGCATCCGGGCCCAGGACCTTCCTCTCTGCCAGAGGCACCAACAGCAGAGTTTCCAAGTCAATCTCCCGCCCTTCACATGTAGGAAAGCTTGCTTTCCAAGCAGTATTCCCAGGGAGACTGAGGACCCCAGGCCATACCCGTTGCCTGGCACCAAGAGTCTCACAGGCAAAGTGGGCGCCTGGAGCTACTGCAGCCACAGGCCCTGCCCTCAACCCCCACACTGCCTCCCAGCTCCTCAGAGCCCCGTTGACACACCTCGCCCCCAGCCAGGCCATTCTGCTCCTCTGGCCCCTCGCTCCACTGTCAGTCGGCCACAAGCTTACCACCAAGTCCTGGCTCTGTGTAGAATCCCTCTGCCAGCAGCACCTCCTCTGTATGATAGAGCCCCATTTCCCTCTCATACATCTCCTGTGGGAAACCCAGCCTGTTCCATCTGCTATTCACGGCCCCACACATACTCACCCCAACCTGCCTGTCACACTTCATCTTCAACCGCTACTTCTCCTATCCCCCATCTCCCCTCTTTTATCACTGCCTCTGAAGGGCCAGTCATGGAGGGCTCTGGCCATTCTCTAGCACCCCAAGTATTTTCAGGCCAGGTGTCATGCTTATACTGTTTCCTCTGCCTGGAAGCTCACTTGTCCTTATCAGCCTGGTGAACTCCTATTCACCCTCCAAGGTCCAGGACCGGTGTTACCTTCTGTGATTCCTTCCCCTTGAGAGGGGAATTCATCGTCCTTGATTTATCCTTCTGCTATAACTTTCATTATGCATGTTTATTTTGACACATTTTCGTGTATGTCTGCTCTAGACTGTGAGCTCTTCAAGGGCAAGGCCTGCGTTTTATTCATCTTTATAGCTACTTCAGGCTGAGCACAGATTTGGGGCTCAGTGTATGTGAAATGAATTGGATTTTAACAAGTTTGATTTATTTTAGGGAAGTAGCTAATTTCGAATGGAATTTTTTTTTCAAGTTTTAATTAGTCTTTCCCTCCTACCTCCTTCACCAGCTTTGCCTTCTCTCCCATCTCCCTCATTTCCTAACATTTGTTCAGGGTCCCAAGGCAGGAGCCCAGAGCCCCGCCACGCTAGAAGCTACTCTCTGCCCCCTCTGCTTGGAAGCCCCTCCCGATGACTTGTTTCTGAGGTCTGGGACTAGGCCGCCCTGCAGTGTTTGTTTCTGTACCAAGCCCAAGCAGAGCAGCCTTTGTGGTACCTCGTAGACGGCTTCCTAAGCCAACAAAGAAGGCACTCTTGCAGCTTTGCAAGGCCTCTTCTTCCTCCCTAGGCCTTCCTAGCAAGGGGCGGTATTCCAGTTAGAAGAGAAAGTGGCAGCAGAGCAATCCCAGACCTGCCGGACCAGGGCTGGACCTCCAAAAGGACACCCCCCGGACCATGGCCTGTGTCCACATAGGCCTGACCCAAAGCATGTGCCGAGAAAGACATGTGAAGTAAATGAATCGTTTCTCACAAACAGGGCACATCCCTTCCACTCACTGGTTCTGAAAATCCACAGGAACCTCAGTACCATGGTCAGCTTCCCTTTCTCCCTTGGGAGGAGCATCTGTACCAAACGCAGACCCGGTGCCCATTCTGAAGAGTGGATCTGGCCTGAAGTGCCACATCAGCCTACATAGCCCTTCATACAATCTGAGTCTTCATTACCACACATAGATCCTGGGGGCCCGAGGCAGGAACTATTTTGGGAATTCTTCCGACACTGGCGGTTGGGCCCCCACCATCCCCAGCAACCACTATGACTGACCGGCTTCCTGTTTCCTGCCGTTGCAGGTGTATGTGCTGAAGCGGCCACATGTGGACGAGTTCCTCCAGAGGATGGGGCAGCTCTTCGAGTGTGTGCTCTTCACTGCCAGCTTAGCCAAGGTGAGTCCTGCTCCCAGCCCTGAGCTCTCAGCCCCAAACAGCCTCTCCGCCCCTACCCCCTGTCTGTCAAACAGCCCTTTGTTAAGGTGGAGGAAGCTGTTTCTATGGTGACACATTCCCACTCCAGATGGGATGGATGCAGGCCATGTGCACAGCGCCAGCCTGAAAGGCTTCTGGGTTACCATGGTGACAGGGAGCGCTTGGAACAGATGCTCCATGAAGTTGAAGTTGCTTCATGCAGCCACCTGAAGCTGGTTGTATCCACGGAGCAAGAAATCAGAAATGTGCTCAGCATAACCGAGAAAGGCATCTCATCTATTCACTGGCAACCAAATATTAGAAGCTCAGGCCTCTGTGCCCTGGGTTAGCTTGCACGGGTTCGGGGGAGAGATAAGTGTCAGAGATTCACACGTGCCTGGGCCGAATGAGAGTTCTCACTGCCCTAATGAGCCCTGTGATCTCAGGCAAGTTACTTTTTATCTCTGACCTCAATTTCTTCTCTAAATTGGGGATAAATTCATTTACCTTGTGGGCCTTACTCTTGCATACTAAAAAGGAGAATAATGTGGAAGTCTTTCAGATGAATGGTACCAAGACTAATCGTATCGTAGTGTCGATGGCTCTTCTGACAGTGCTCTGGGGTGCTGAGGAGCCTGAAGTGATAACCAAAGAAATAATGAACAGGAAGATTGTGCTGGTGTCGGTGGATTGAAAGTTGTTTTTTCTTTGGCGAAATTGAAAACACTCTTCCTTGGCGTAGTCCCCAGCCCTGGCTTAAACATCCTTGTTTGGTCTCTTAGCCGGGATTGCTCCCACCTGCCCCTCCATCTGTCTCTCCAGCTTTTCTCCACTGCTCCTCCAGCCTGGCTCAGCCAGACCAGCTCCCCAGTGCAGCCTTCCAGCCTCTTTTCTTCCCCGATGCACAGGTTCTGCTGACAGGTGGACACTCCCCAGGTCTTGGCTCAGCTCCCATTGGTGCAATGGACCTCCTGGCCAACCACACAGGGGCCCACAGGAGCTCTTAAGCTGACCGTCAGACCCCTTCAATATCTGCATCCTCATCTTAGTTTCCTTCATTCACTCATTCACCCGACAGGCATTTGCTTAGTACCTACTGTGTATCAAGCACTGTACTAGGCACTGGAGATATATACAGCAGAGAACAAAAGAGACAGAGTCCCTGCCCTCGTGAAGCTTACGTTCCCCACATTCATCTCTGAGGCCTGGAGCCCCTAGACTTAGGCACTCCCTGGAAAGATGTATGCCACCACCAGTGTTAATGATTATGAGGAATTAATCATCTTTCCATCTAGAACCAGCCCCCCTATAACCCACACACGTGGTGCTTGGCTGTCCTCACCAGCAGGAAACTGCAGTGCCCTGAGTTCTCACCCTACTTGGTCAACAGGAAATACAGCCTGCTCCTGGACTCTGCCTCGCTCAGGATGTCTCTGGAGAGAGGAAGACGGCCATGGCCTCAGAGCTGCAACTTATAGCACTGTAGCCCTGCCGGCATTTCCTCTGCACTCAGGGGTTGCTGTGAAGTCCTCTCCTGGGATTCCCAACACCACCAGCCTCGGTTGCTTCCTGCCCCCCAGGCAGAGTTGCTGGGTCCCTGGTGACACCTGGCTGTGCCCCTCACTGTTGTCTTGGTGCTGAGGCCTTACCTCACATCGGGATTAGAACTGCTCCTCGTTTGCCTCCCGCTCCAGCCACTCAGTCCGACCCCTTGATCTCTATCCAGTTCAGCCTGCTTTGGAGAAAACTCCCCAGGCCATGAGAGAAGGATGAACCCCAACTGTAAGCTGGGCTCAGACTCCTTCCCATAAACTCCTGAGCTCCAAGTAAATGCAAGTGGGTTCTGGGCCCCATCCTGAGACAGTCAGGGGCTGGTCTGGCCCTGTTGCTCAGAGCACCTCTAGGGGGCAGTGTGGCCATATGCCACACAAGCCAGATTCCAAGTCAATGCATTCATTCACTGTTGAAACTAGTATTTCCTGAGCCCTACCATGAGGTAGGCACTCTGCAAGGTGCTAGGGATGTCATGGTGAACACGATAGGCAAGGCTTGGGCCTGAACAAGTGCAGAGAAAATAAAGTACTCCCATGTGGTGATAAGCTCTGTGAAGGAAATTACTATGAGGTCATAGAGTAGTATCCAGAAAGGAAGAGGTAGGAGGTCTCTAGATGGGTGGTAGGGGAAGCCAAGACCTGAAACGAGGAGACAGGAAAGGTTCATGCAGAGAGCAGGCGAGAGAGACTATTCCATGTAGAGGGAACACTAATGCAGAGGTTCTAACCAAGTTCAACACCAGCGTGGCTCAAGCCACACTGAGATGATTTGAGATGGAGGTGAGAGGTCAAGAAATTTTTCAGCTGCAGCCATGCAGGATACGGCTGCAAAGAGTATGGGCCTTATTCCAGGTAAACGGACTGGAAAGAAGGCCCAAGGGGAAGAGAAGACTCTAGAGGCTCAGGCAGCCACCCCAGCCCAGAGATTACAGAGACCTGGATTAGGGCGGTGACTAGTATAGAGAGATGCAGGTGAATTCAAGATATTTTGGGAGATGGAACTGACAAGAATTTTTGATGGCTTGGATATGAGAAGTGAGAGAAATGAAAGAATCCGGGGTGTCTTGCACACATAGAGAGGAAAATAACCAGGATCCTAAAACATCCGATGATTTAAATCCCTTTTTAGAAAAGTAAGCTACATCTTGCCACAGTAGATCAGGGTTTCCAGGCTCTTTCAGGCACCCAGCCTTCATTGCGACACCTGCTTTCCAGTACGCAGACCCTGTGGCTGACCTGCTGGACCGCTGGGGCGTGTTCCGAGCCCGGCTCTTCAGAGAATCGTGTGTTTTCCACCGTGGGAACTATGTGAAAGACCTGAGTCGCCTTGGACGGGAGCTGAGCAAAGTGATCATCGTCGACAATTCTCCTGCCTCGTACATCTTCCACCCTGAGAATGCAGTAAGTAACTCCCTTCCCCGCCAAAAAAAGAATGTGGGGCTCCACCTGAGCTCTGTCTTGCTGGGCAGCCACCACATTGGTACCTTCATGCCCCCTTGCAAAGTTTCCTGGCCTTGTCCTCGTGATATCCCAACTCTGCCACTTAGCAGCTGCATGACCTTAACCAAGTTCTTTCACCTCTCTGAGCCTCAGTTGCCTCATCTGTCAAGTGGGGATCGTAGGACTGCTGATCTCATAGGATTATCGGAGTCACTGTGGCAGAACGTGAAAAGCGCTTGGAACAGTGCTTGCACTGGGCAAGTGCCCAACCAGCCTGTATCTTCTCCTTAACATTTTTAATGTTATTACTGAGAAGGGTTCTGTCTGTCGTTAACTGCCTGGAGCTGGCTGCTGCCCTGGACTTTGGGACCCCTAAAGACTCAGAAGGACTGGGCGACCTCTTCAACAGAAGTATTCCTGAAACAGAAATGAACAAAACACTTCTGTAAGGTCTTTAGATAAGGCTGGCAGGCTTTACGCCCCCTTGTGATATTTTAAAAGTATGCAATGGGAACATTTCCTACTTAAAACTCCCCAGAGCATGGCGGCCTTTCGTGTCTACTCACTGGGTGCAGTATGACTCTCAGAGCAAGGCAGAGATGACCTCCCACCTCCCACCCTACGTCTGCAGGGGAAGAGAGATCAGTCAGGCCCACTGGTGACTGCTGACCCCTCAGCAGTGGCCACCACACCAGGCCCTAAGCCCAGGCAGCTTTCCCTGGAGAGGAGGCTTCTTCCTAAACAAGGTCTTTCCCTTGAGTCCAGAACTGGATTGCTCCACTTAAAGTAGAAATTAATTCAAACTAGATTCAGTGAGTTAGTGATTGGTCATTATTTTAATAAACTTTCAAAATTTATTATATTTAAATATGTTCACTTTACTGAGTTAAATTCAACATAATGCATTTTATAATGTGGCTCTAACAGATAAGAATTGCTTTATAATACAATCACAATTTCATTATCACATCTGACAAAACTAACAGTTTCTTACTATTATCTAATATCCAGACTGTATTCATATTTTCCCTGTTACCTCAAAATGTTATCTTATGTTTGGATTGATTGCATCAGAATCCAAACAAGGTCCATGCATTGCTTTGGTTAATATGTCTCTTAATTTTTTTAATGACCTTAACACTTCTTCCTCTCTCCCTTTTTTCTTCCATGCCTTTTGTTTGTTGAAGAAATTCTTGTTATTTGTCTAATAGAAATTTCCTACATTCTGAATTTGCTTAGTTGCAGCCTCATGATGGCATTTAATATGTTTTTCTAGCCAATATATTTTCTTTAAACAAGTAGTTAGATTGCTTATCCCTGAGAAGATTCAGGTTCAATTTTTTTTTTTTTTAAGAATACATTATAGGTGGTATCGTATACCTTCGTGGTATCACATCAGGAGACACATAATGTCAGTTGACCCACTCGTAAAGATTTTAAATTGATCTTTGGATTCAGGTGGCATTCACCTGATTCTTCCATTTTAAAATTCCCCATCACTCTTTCATCTAAAAATTTTGGCAGTCATTGATCATTGCCTACATCCACTATTTCACTAGAAATTGCAAAATTGGTGATTGCTAAATTCTCTCATTCTTTCTGCATTTATTGGCTGGAATTCTATTTTTTTTTATCAAACTTTCCTTCATTGAGTGCTCAATTACCCTAATATTCAGTTTGAATGTTTGAATGGGGAAGTCAGAGTATAGTCTTGGTTCTTTTTCTTTAATTCTGCAATTTCAGAGTAATAAGTTAATTAGTGTTCTAGCAACCTCCGAAAGTAACCAACAATTTTTTTTTTTAGTATCATCATGTACTCATGGATTTTTTTTTTTTTTTAATCGTTACAGTTTACTCCATTTATTATTATTTTGTGCGCTCAAATCTTCACCTTTGGCCAGTGGACACCCGTTCAAATAACAGTAGTGTTTAATAGCTTCCTGCTTTCTGGTACAACAAGATGTTCTAGGCTTATCTTGTCCATTTCCTGCTTTAGCCCTGGAATCAGCCATTTTTCTATGGAGCTTGGTTCCTATTAGTGGAAATGGTATTTAGAGATTACAGTTTGGGTGGGTTCTTATTGTTACTGGGATGTCCTTTGCTTCTAGCCCTTTCTATGGGACAGAGCTAAAATATGCATATTTTTAGAATGAAAACTAAATCATTAATTCGTTTGTTTTTCCAATTCAATGTAATAACAGGATAGGATTTTTATTTCTTTGTTTTTGTATCTTCTATTATGCTGAAACTCTTAATTCTAAAAATACATATATCATTATACATTTGATTTATTCTATAGTATGTATAATAACTTCAAAATAGCAGTACTAATATTATTACTAATAAGACAATTGAATGCATTTAGGGTTGGGGGGGAAACGTATAGACAGAACACTGTCTTTTAAAATTACTTGAAATAATTCTGTGTGGTTATATCACCAATTTTATATACACTTAGGTTCATGTTTTATTGCTTTCTTTATTAATGGTTTAATTTTATTTCAATCATGCGATGATACATTTACATGGTACCAACATCAAAACTATGGACAAAGATGAATTTAGAGAAGTCTTGTGTCCATTTCTGCCCTCTCCCCCATTTCTGCTTCTTCCCCTAGGAGAAGTTAATTTTTGGTAATCCTTACCTTGTTTATTTTTTTAATTACCTAATGAATTGTTATGTTTATAAGTGGTCTTTAGATTTGTAAAAGAGTCAAAATATTACTTTTAAACTTTTTTGGTTTCCCCTTAATCTCTTCTCCCTGGATAATACCTACTACCACCTCTCTGTCTAAAACTAAGGAAAAATCCTGTCTTGGCCCATGGCTTTAGATTGTCCTGAAATGTTATACTTCTCCTTTTAACTGGTCACTGCCGAGTGTGGGAGGAAGTTCTTCACTTCTCTTTGCCATACAACATGCCACAGTGACCTCCTGTGCCTTATATATAGGCTCCCTGGTGTCGGTAGTTGGCAGGCAGGTAACCTCTGCCTCCAGGTGCTCTGAGGTGTGAGGCGCTGGTTTGAGGAACTTGGCAAGCAGCAAGGCTAGTTCTCACATATTCTACGCTCCAGCTGCCTTTTCTGAGGCAGGAAAACAAAACATGCAAAATGCACACAAACTGGGCACGCGTAACCTTGCCTTCCTGGGCCATCTCCCGAACCAGGTCACTGTGGATTGATCTTAGTTGGGAGAAAAGAACAAACAAAATGATGATGGTGGTGATTTGCTAGATAACTGTCCTCCTGACCCAGTCAGGCTCGGAGCAGCCTGCAGCCCTACATACAGTTCAGCTGTCCCCTCCGTGCACTGTCTTCCAGGTGCCTGTGCAGTCCTGGTTCGATGACATGACAGACACGGAGCTACTGGACCTCATCCCCTTCTTTGAGGGCCTGAGCCGGGAAGACGACGTGTACAGCATGCTGCACAGACTCTGCAATAGGTAGCCCCGGCCTCTGCCCGCCTCCTGCCTGTGCACTCTGGAACCCCCAGCCTTGGGGACCTGCCTGGCCTCGGCTCCCTGTGAGCTGAAAGTGAGGACACTCCGTGTTCCAGGCTGTGGGGTGAATGTGGCCATACCTACCTGTTTTATTTTTTTAAGAACAGAAACAACTATTTTAAAACGAACTCTTTTAATGAATTTCATAAAGGGACATGCATTTTACTGGATTTGCTTTTCTTAAAACATACCAAAAAGAAAAAAATGAAAAAAAAAAAAAAGCTTGATATCTATCGGACTTCCTTTCAACTGTCCTCCCTTCCAAGCGGACAACCTGTCCCCTCTAGCCCAGCTCAGAGCAGCTGACCCAACTCAGAATCTCTTTCCTACAGGATGAAGTGCCTTTTTGAATGTTATTTTAAGCTGAGAGTTAATTTTTCTACACAACATATTTCCAGTCTTTTATTGTCTTAGATTCTCTAAGAAGATAAATATTACGATTTTCTAGAACTTGGGGGGGTGGGGTGAGGGATGAGGGTAAGTCATAGGAGCCTGTTTCCCAACAGGTGTGACTGTGCTGACAACCGGTGGCATGCTGCAGGCTCAGACTCCTGGTAGGAGGGTTTGTGACTGTGACTGTGACTGTGTCTGTCTCCATTCATTTCGGACCCAGTTTGGGATATATTTGCAATTGTGTGGCTCAACACTTTATGAAACAATCAATTGTTTTATATTATTATGATTTCTGAGGGTGACAAATTGGTCCTGAGGTCACATTTTTCCTTCGAAAAGTGTCATCATGTCACTTCTGCTTTCACACAACTGCCATACTTCCGTACGTGTTTTGTTTTGTTGTTGGTTAGGTAGAGCAGTTACAAGAAACTCAAACCCTTAGACTTTTTTTTTTTTTATTCTGTTTATTGATTTTTAAATCTTTCCTTTCCGAAAGCTGGATATATAATGGAGCTGTTTGGGAATTTTCTTTGCTGCTACCGTGCTGCCACCAAATGGAATTGACCAGCGGCTGTTACACTGTTCTTTGCCACTGTGCCTAATGCTCAGAATCTGCTCACTGCTAAGCTGCACACTCAGACAGGGTTAGAAATGTAGGTGTCCCACCCTATCGCAGACTGCACCACCTGTACCCCTGCCCTGGCCCTGGCCATGGGAGTTCATAAGGGTACGAAGCCAAAAGGGCCGACACACCACACAAGTGGTGCCATTTTCAACCGCAGTCAACATCAGATCCTGTGAGAAGCTGACTGTTCTCTCCTGAGAACCTGCGGCCTCAACCAACCACCACGCTGATATGGCCCCAAGTCCATCTCTGGGTCTTCTCTTTTGAAGCATAGCCTACTTCTGAGCCGAGGGTTGGGGAAGCCTGTCTAGACGTGGGACTCACTGTCCCCAACCAGAGAGGAAGGACTCTCTCCCGGAGCCAGAGCTCCCTTTGCAGCCTTTCCCAGTGAGATGTTCTTAAGCAGTGCCATGTTCCTTGTTTGACAACAAGATAGTCTTTAAAGTGTTACTCTTAAAAATAATTAAAAAGAACCCTTTTGTGTTGGCACCGTTGCCTTAGTCCTCTGCAGGTTGGGCCTCTGCCAGAGTTCTGGTGGGAGCAACTGGCACTAAGAAAACTGGAAATTGGGGGTCAAAGTAAAATTTCTTTTTTGCTATTATTCACAAAATAATGAAGCCAGCTGCCAATTATGTCCTCCCAACAGCGCTTTGGTCTGTGGACTGCCCGGCGTTCAGAAGAGAAGTGAGTATTCAGGGGTAACCAGGTCTCCCAACATTCTGAGTGCTCCAAACCCAGTAATCCACATGCCAATTAAAATAGAAACAGCCCCTTGCCAGGCATTACCATAGATAAAAACAGTTACATGGCAGATCTGCACATGCCATAAACTCTGATTTGGAAAACTAGTCATTAAATGAACCCGCTGCCTTAAATGTCTTGATTATTGCAGTCAAGTGTCTGTCATATCGAAATCCACATAGAACTCAGTCCTGATGAGAGCCTTAGAGCCTCACCCGTGCTCCCCTTTTGTTGGCATCACAAGGTCCAGTTTGGAACAGGGGGTGGCGGGGGGCAGAGAGGGCTGAAAATCTAGAAGATTTCAGGGAAATCGAACCTAGGAATAGTGACCGATGGAGTGAAGACACTTGGCAGGCTTGAGCCAGACACTTCACCTAGTAGTTCCTGAAACCGTGCACGCCATGCACAAGTCCCGTGGAGAGCCGTTGAGGTCGGGGCCCGGTTTCTGTCGCCACAGACACAGAACGTCTCGGGAGGGCCAGTAAACCCTCTGGGGTTCTGGATTCTGTGCACCTTATTTGACCATACTCCAAAATTCCATTTTTATTTTAACCCTTGATTCTGCTTTATGTACATAATCAAAGTATATCTATCTATATATATATATATATTTTTAATCATCTACATGTAAATGAAGCAATAGAATTCTAACATGAGGCCCAGAAATGAGATGAATGTTTGGGGTTTATGTTTTTAAGGTAAATATACGGGTATTGTTTTTTTAATTACCTTTATTAAATGGTGGGCTTTAAAACCTAATTGAAACCTATTAGCTATTTCTCTGTGCCATATACTTCCAATGTTACCAAAACATCCCTAACTCTTCAGCCAAAAGAGAAATCTGATGTCCTGAGTTTCCATGGTCCTCTCTGTACCAGGTTAAAACACAGTCTTCTGAACAAGTATTTTTTTACATTAAGATCTGGGACAGGATACCTTGCATCATGGACTCTGGCCACTATGATGCTATGACATCTCTGGCCGGACCTCGAGTGGAGGTGCCCAGGCACATCTGAGCTTGTTACTGCTCTGTCTTCCATTGCTCTGGAATACTACATGTGGATCTGTGGTTTCACCCATTAGCTATTTGTAAACAATGCATTTGTATACTAAAAAGGAATACCACCTGTCATGGCCGATGGTTGGTGGGGAAGCTCCTTTGACATGGTGCAATTTTGATGAGATGACTCTGGAGACATGAGAATGCCCTAAAGACTTGTCATGGTTGCAGCATTTGAACTTTTGGTATAAAAAAGAAATCTGTAAGTCTATAACCTGGCAACATTTTACAACCCTGTATTTTAAAGATGGCTTTCTAATAAAATCCAGAACCACACAGCCCTATGGTCAAACACTCGTGACGTTTGTGCCTCTGCTTTTAAAGGTGCTGTGATGGACAGTTGGCATGCCAGGATTAGAGAAGAGGGGATGGCTTGAAGTGCTTGCAGTTACCTGTGCAAAACTGACTGGCTGCCTCTGTTCCCATTTTACTGTAATTTGATGGTGTCTGTTCCTGTTCCATTCTCCAGGGAGCTTCTCTGCAGACTAACACCCCTCACTTCCCACCCCGCAAGTAGTAGAGATGCTGGTGTCTAGGTAGTCATGGCTTTCTGTTGGACATTTGAATGTGATAAACAATCCAGCATTACGTGGAAATGCTACATGTGGAATGTGCACGTTTGCAGGGGCGAGCATTGTTTGTCAAGAGGCTTGCAATGATTTCCTTCCTGCCAAAAATAAACACGTGAAACTGCGCTCTCTTGTGGATGGACTGCTTCTCTACCGGCAGTGCTTCTCCTCACTCTGTTCTCTGCCCCTGCACAGCAGGGATGGATGGGAGAGCAGGGCCTCAGGATCCCAGGAGCCACCAACCTTGACTCCAGGGGGAGCTAGACACCCATTCTGTCCCACTGGCTTGTCAGAAGCCGTCTGGTTCACCATCCTCCCACAAGGCTTCCAGCCCTTTCCAAATGCAGCCTAAGCGAACTGTATCCCCCACCCCATAAGAGCCACAGGCATGGTGTATGCTGTTTTGGGTGCCTAAACTCACAGCCCAGGGTACACTGACTGGGATGCTGTGATTACCAGATGAAGCATGGCAAGAGACTAGAAGGACTAAGGACCTTCAAGAGACTTTTCTCACAGTGGGGCATCCTGCAGACATTGCCCTCAGCCCAGCCCCTCCACACATGAAGGTGAGAGGGCAGCGAGTACCCCCTCTGCTAGGAACTCCTGGCAGAGCCTTCAGAATGGCCTCACCATTCTTAGAACACTTCATAATGACACCTAATTCAGATAACACCAGTGTCAGAAAACTAAGCAGTTTGGTCATCCCGTTTTGTGGATGAGAAAACAAGCCAGTGACACAATGTTCTGCAGTCCGTTCTGTCTGCCACAAGGATACAGGATCCTACCAGGCATGTACATTCAGCCCAAACAATACAGACAGTGTATGTGTCAGCCCAGGAAGCCTAATATTTACCCAGAAATAAAACTCAAGTCCCCCACAGTTTGTGCTCTGCCCCTAGGTGCCCTAGCCACCATGGAGTAGCTAGCCAGCCAGAAAGGTCACCCCAGTTTCTTCCCCTGGTTCTGGACTCCTCAGCTGTGTCCCTCTCTATCCCTCTGTCTCTCGCTCTGCCGCCTGGCCCTCTCTGCCTACTTTTGCCTCCTCTGGCATTGTCCACCCACCCCTGACTGCTTCATACCTTTGCATAAAGTGGAAAGACAAATGGTCATTAAGAGGCCACTTATTTGGGATTTGAACATACTGTGATTTCATCTCCTGATTTTTTTTGTTTGAGCACACAACATCTGTATTCTAGGACCAAGAAAGAAGCCAGGGAGGAGTGGCTGGGAAAAGCCAGCCAGGGAAGACAAAGGGGGTCTGTTGAGCTTATGGATGAGGGGTGCAGTAGGGGCTGTGGCAGAGTCCTGGAAGGATTCCATGGCAGAACCTATGCCAGGGCTGCCTGTGGATCAACAGGCTGCTCTAGGCTCAGAGCTACCAGCTAGCCTGGCCACAAAGCTTGAACTCCGAGGAGAATTCACTGGACCCTCCGGCCCATGGGAGGAAGACGTGTGGGCTCCAGAGTTTTCCACCCCAACCTCCATTACAGCTGCACCTAATAGCTCAATGATTCTCAGCTCTGGCTTTGCTGCCCCGTAGAATCACCTGAGGACTCTTAGAAATCAGATCCCCCCAAGTATCCCAGACCATTTAAAGGCAAATCTCTGAGCATAGGCCTCACAGGTGCAGCCAGGGCCGAGGACCCCTGCCCTGACCAGCTATGGAGGAAAAGAAAGTCCCCCAAACTGTTCCAGGCCTGACACCAGGTATGTCGAAAGAGCTATGGCAGGGCTCAGGGGAGGTGACATGTATGGTTTTATCTGAACTATCAGTCATACATGTTCATCACCAGAATTTAAGGAAACCCAGAAAAGTACAGAGAAAACCTCACATGGGCACTGGGAGACTTTCCCAAGGCGGAAGTGAGGATGGGTTGTGAAAAGCGCCCCACGTGGTTAACAGCGCCCTGACTTTACACTGCGGTGGGGAGCAGAGTGGATACCCCCACTTCTCGTTAGAGCTCTGGGTCACCGGAACTGAGCCTTGCCATTCCCCTTTCCCAAGTCAGTAACAGCTGACTGGCCCTGAGGAGGTGCTGAGCTGATCTCACCCAAGCAGTCTGGGTGCGCGGCTGGGCAGGGACACACGGGTCTGCTAGGAAGTGACACCTACTCGTTTGCAGACACCTAGGGCTCTTCTTGGGGCCTATCGGTGTGGTGGCCCCTCGGACACAGGGACTTGGCCCGCCTCCTCGGGCCCTGGAAATTCCCACGGCATCCTCAGGGTAGTCGCTCTCGGGCCGTGCGCGCCCCGGTGCCTATGTCACTGCCCCTCTGAGACCTGCAGCCAGCTGTGGGAGGCCCACGCGAGCCCAAGTTTGCTCTCTTCAAGGGCCTTTTTTCCAGGCAGCGGGATTCAGGACGCGAGTCAGGCAGTCGCACGCCCAGCCCCCACGCTCTGTCCGCGCTCCGGCGGGGCGCACCCGGCCGCAGGACCTGGTCTCCGCGAGGAGCGCCGTTGTGCACCTGCCTGGACGGGACTCGAGTGTGACCTGGGAAACCGAGCTAAGGAAATCTGAAAGCGGGGCCTAAAGGGGCGGGGGCTATTGGGCGGTGCTAAAGGGGCGGGGCCTGGGGCGGGTCTGGCTTCCAGCGCCTGCCCCGCCCACCCCAGGCCACACCTCTGCCTTTGTTAATAAGGACTGTTGCAGGCTGGGCCTTGGAAGATCCTGGAAGGAACAAAGTTAACAGTCAGGAGCCCTGGAACCTGCCTGGAGGGAGTGTGGGGAGGGATGTGGAGCGGAAAGAGGCGAGGGGGAAGAGGGAGTCATGGCCAGGGCGGTGCTGACCGAGGCGAGCCAGGTTCAGTGCCCTTCCGACGCCAGGCCCTGATCCATGGGAGGGCGGCCAAACAGGAAGAAGTGGTGGCGGAGCTCCCTTCCTGCTCTTGGAGGGAATGGGGGGAGAGGCTGGGCACCTCCTTGTCCTCCTAGCACCCTGCCCGTGAGCACTACCATGGGCCTCAGTTTCCTCTCTGTGCCGTGGGCGTGATCCCATGAACTGGAGACAAATCAGTGTTGCTTATCTTGGCCCCAGGCCAGGCCCTAGGGCCCACTGTCTGTCTCTCCAGCGCCTGAGATCACAGGTTACAGGATGGGGCTGTTCTGGACTAGGGCAGTTTTGCCTACCCAAGGTCTTCAGAATCCGAGACTTGGAGAATTCTGACAGAAGGGGCCTTGGAGAGGCCTTTGTGCCCCTCACTAAGCCACTAAGGCTGGATTGTGCCAGACACGGTGTCCTGCCCCAAAGAGTGGTGGGCAGATGTGACCTCCCCTGCCTTCTCAGGGGAGAGAATGTCAGCTCAGAGAAATAACCAAGAAATGTCTCCAAAGTCACTCAGCCAGTAGGCGCTTCCGCTGGGGTTGGAACCTGGCTCTGGTGAGCAGTCAACTCTGAGGCCGGGCTTCAGGACAGAGCCTGGCAAAGAGTCCAAACACACCCCCACCAGATCAGGCACAGGCCACAGGAGCATGTCAACAAATATTTATTAAACAATTACTGTGTACCGGGCACCATTCTAGACATGGAGATACAGCAGTGAGCAAGGCCCTGCCCACAAGGGGCTCACATTGCAGCTGGGGACACAGACACTAAACAAGGATCGTTATCAGTAAGGTTGTCAGCTTTTAAAATTGCTAAGAAGGTGAGGCAAGCGGAGAATGGGACGAGGACTACGGTGGTCAGGGAAGGCCCTCCGAGGAGATGCCATTATGGCTGAGGCCAGAATGTGGAAAGGGTGTACCGTGCAGAGATCTAGGGGAGAGGTTTCCAGGCAGAGGAGACAGCAGTGCCAAGGTCCAGAGAGCAGATGAGGTTGCCGTCTTAAGGAACAAAAAGAATCTTGTAGCTAGAACACAGCAATGCAGTGAGTGGTAGGAGATGCGGCCAGGGGAACAGGCGATTTGGGGGTTTTATTTTCAGGAAGCTACTGAAAGGTAAGTGATGTGATCTGATTTATGGTTAAAAAAAATCCCTCTGGCTATATGGGAGGATGGACATAGGGGCCAGAGAGACCGAGAGAGACAGAGGGAGGCTCGGGCTGCCAGGTGGTGAGAGAGGCTGGCTCCTAGAGCAGGGCAGTTGTGAGAGAGCTGGCCAGACTTGGAGTCCAGGATGAACCAGACTGGCCAGTGGCTGCCCTGAGGATGGAAGGGAAGGAGAGGGACCCCAGATGGCTCCCAGGTTTGGGGGCCTGAACAACCAGCTGGATGTTTATGCCATTTCCTGAGACCGGGAGGAGGTGGATCTGAGTGATCTGAGGTGGATGTCAAGTGCAAGGTCAGCCGGGCCAGGAGGATGTGACCAGCTAGATGGGGTTCGGGAGGAGTGGGGGTTGAGATCCGAAGAGACACTAGCATTCCCCGTGGTATTTACAGCCTGGGAGCTGGAAGTAGGAAAGAAAATGGAAAAGAGACAGGCACTAAGGCCTGAGCTCTGCGTCCTCTGGCATTTAAAGGCCCAAAAAGTGACAATGTAGCAGCTGTGGAAGAAACGTGGGCCATGAGCTGTTTCAAGAGGAAGGAGTGGGCGGCGGGTCCCCTGGTGGGTGACTGGGAGGGTAAGATAAAGACAGAACCAATGGCCAGCTTTGACGAGAGGGGGCATTGATGACAAGGAAAGAGCCATTTCTAGGGGCTGTGGGAATAAAGACCAGCCAGAGTGGACAGAGGAGAGACTCTGAGATGAGGCAGTGGGAAGAAGTGAGTCCATGGAATTTTGCTGGGCGCAGGGACAAAGGGAGACAGGGAAACAGGTATGCACAGGCAGAGCCAAACACGCCGTCACTTACTGGAAACAGGATTAAACAGGCATTCTCTCACACACGACGTCAGACGTGCACAGGGCCTGACCAAGTGCCTTTCACGTACTGACTCCATCTGTCAAACACAGTTGTACGTGGCAGTAGGTCCTACCAGGCTCAGTTGAACCCAGATTTCTTAGAGCCCCCCCTACCCTGCAACAGGGAGCTGTGGGGGTAAGGACTGGACATGGGGCAGGGTTTTGAGGCCAATGGGCAGGTTTTAGCAGTGTATCCTGAAGGCGCATCCACACTGGTTGGGCTGTGGCTGGGACTGTGGCCATTGGCCTAAGGTAAGGAGTGGAAGTGTCTCTGGAGGCTCTGTTTCCAGCACCTCCACAGCCCCCAATCAGAAAGGAAAGGAAGAGGCAGCCCAGGGTGTGGGAGAGGTGTTTTCTCTGTAAGCATGGACTGGCCTCTCCCACGATGGGTATCAGGGCTCCCTGTGGAGGGCTGTGCTGGACATTAAGCCCAAACTGGGAGTGGAGAGGACAGCAGAGAGGCTAGAGAGCCCTGGGCACCTTCCCTCACCTCCTGAAGTGACCTGGGTCTCACAGAGCCAGACAGCCTCTGCGATACTCCCACCAACCTGATCCTGCTTCCTCCTAAAATTTGCTGGGGTGTCTGGCCTGGGGATCAGGAATCAGGAGCCCAACTGGGCTTTCAGAAAAGGGGAGTCATAGTATATTCCACACCCACATCTTGGCCCAGCCCAGGCCTCCATCTCCGGCTCTCTGTAGGCACCATTACCCAGGAGGTGAGGCCTGGCTGACCAGCCATGACCCTGAGGAGGGGTTTGGCTCTCAAAGAGCTGAGCCATTGTTTGTTGACTGACTAACTGATTGACTGTTTGAATGCCCAGCCCACCCTGCAGTGGGGTGTGTCCTACAGGGCAGGGAGCAGGGATTGAGTTACAGCGGAGGGAGGGCAGTTGGCAGAGCCCGGCCCCATGCCAGGCCCAGCACTGCCCACAGGCAGGGTGAAGGCACCAGCAGTTTCCAGCAGGTACGCCTGGCAGGGAAGGGGCATGGGGCACAGCTGGGCAAGGGGCTCTGGAGAACCCGGGGCGGGGGTGGGGGCGAGGACCTTTCAGATTCAGGGGTGTACGGTGTGGGGGCACAGGGCTCAGGGTTGCCGAGGGGCTGGCAGAACTGGGGAAGCAGCGAGCAGCCCAACCAGTGAGAACACTCATGGGGACAAGGGAGGCTGTGGCTGGAGTGGCCTGCGGGAAAGAGAGAGGCAGAGATTATATTGGGCGGGGGTCTCCAGGCTCTCCTTTCCTCCTCTGGAGCAGGCAGCGCCCCTTCCCCTTCCCAAAAGTCATGCAAAGTAACCTCAGGGCCCGCCCCCTCACAGGTATTTCAGGAGGAGGAAGTTGAGCCCCTGGGGGAGACAGAGGGGTACCAGAGGAGTGAGGGGGCACCTAGGTAGAAAGAGGGGACACCAGGGAAAGGACGGGGTGGTGGGGTAAAGAAGGGAGTGTCTGGGCCGAGAATCTGGGAGAGAGACACGGAGGCCAGGGAAGGGAGGGCGCACCTGGGGGAAGGAGGGGCTACTCGGGGAGAGAAGGGGACATCTGGAGGAGGAAAGTGGGAAGGGAAAGTCAAGAGAGAAGGGGGCTCTGGGGAGGGAGGGTGCATGGAGGGAAGGAAGGAGGGCCCAGTGGGTACAGAGGGGCACCCAGGAAAGGAGGGGCATAGCGGGGGTGGGGAGATAAGAGTTTGTCAGAGGAGGGCCTCTGCCAAAGAAAAGGGGCCCCGAGTGGAGGGAGCCAGCCCTCAAGGAAAAGAAGGGTCTTCCAGGAGGAGGGAGAGGGCACTGCGGGGGCAGTGGTCCCCATTTAGGGTAGGTGATGGAAGAGTTCTCCAGGGGAAAAGGGACATCTGCAGGTGGGTGGGGGGATGGGGCTTGGTGAGTTAGATGGACTCTCTGTGGGGAGGGGGAAGGGATCCCCCTGAGAGAGAAAAGGACCTCCTGGGGGAAAGGGAGGTTGCTGGGGGGAAAGAAAAGACCCCCTACCCGTTGAGCAATTCTTCCCCCATCCCCGCCCCCTGCAGAGCCCAGTCGGAAGACAGGGAACACAGGTTACATGGGGATGAGGGCCTCAGGCCCTAGGAGCCTGAGAGTTTGGCCCCCCAGTTTAGACCTGAATATTGGGGCACCTTCCCAGCCCCTTGGGTGCGGTGCTGTCCCCACCCAGCGAAATCAGCCCAGTTGCAATATTCTGGCCACCAGGTTGACTTTCCTGTCCCACCTGTCGACCACGGTGCTGAGGCCAGCCAGTCTCCCTGTCACTCACTCTGTTGCCATTTCACACTGTCGCACGACCTACAGCTCAGAGTTGTAGCTCTGCTCACTGCTTGTGCCCTGGTCGCTGTCACTGGTCACCGCTATTACCCGTCACCAACAAATGTCACTATGCCTGTCACCTGGCGTCATCCCATGTTTTCTATTGCTTGAGACTACTTGTTACATAGTCTCCGTGTCTGCCAATCAATCATGTCACGGTCGCACCCACAGACCATCAACTGCAACAGCAGTTCTGGGTGCAATCGGAGCCCCAGACTCTCTTCTGCATTCACTCTCTCTCAGTCCAGGCACAGGCCATAGGTTTTAGTCTTTCAACGACTGTTTGCTGAGTACCTGCTGGGTGTCAGGCAGCTGGGAGCTGGCATCAAACAAGAGGACAAGCTCTTGGCCTGGGGGATCTCTGTTCTAGTGAGGGAGACCTTCCCAGCAGCATACATGGTGTCCAGAGGGTGTTCTGAGGGGCCCCCCAGGCATCAATACGCAGTTGTAGCCTGTCCCCTCTGCCCGCCCTGCTCTGGGAAACTCCTTCCCCAGCTCCCCCCGCCACCCACACACACCTGCTTGGCCACCTTGGCCTTCTGTGAGAGGGTCGAGTGTTTCCCACAGTGTACTACGAGCTCATGAGGGCCTAGTCCTGCTTTCAGGAGCCCTGGACAAGGGTGTAAGGAATGTGACCTCTTGGTTTCACCTGTCCCGCTATGCCTCTGCTTCTGTAACTCTGTATCTTCCCTCCTACCTAGTTTCCCCTGGTCACACCAGGTCAGCAGAGCCAA
>NW_006431210.1:10514435-10519051 GCF_000325575.1 Pteropus alecto
GCACCACACCAGGGCCACTAGGAAGGAGAAGTTCAAAAAGAAGTGACTTCTGGGTCTGTTGAGCAAAGCCGCAGCAAGAAGAAAAAGTTGCAGCTGACGAGATTTAGGTTAGACGCAGGAAGAACTTCCATAGATAAAGAAATGAGCAAAGCCACAGAGGTTTCTGAAGGAGCGGGGCAGGAAGCCTGGGGTTGAGAGTCACATGGTGGAGATGTAACAAAATCGGCAGCTCTGATCCTCCCCGGATTGTCTCATTCCACACTTCTCTCTCCTTGTGCACACTCAGAGCCACAGTGCGCACATTCAAGTGAGCGAAGTCGCTGTTTGCAGAGCCTGTGTGTATTAAGAGTTCAGCTTCGTTTCAAGAATTTAAAAGTGCTTATGCCTGATTCACCTGGTTTACGCTCATGTTAGCCAAGCCTGTCACTTGCTACAGTGTCTCATGGGCTTCAGATTCAGTCCTTGTGTGCAGTCTGTCCCGAGTCTGCAGAATCTGTCTTGTCTGCAGAGCCTGTTTCTGTCCCGAGCCTGTGTCTATTTTCAGTCTTTTTTTTTTTTTTAGAACCTGGGTCCTTTTAAACAGTCTGTCCCTATTTCCCTGTGTTTGACATTGGCTTTGACCGCAGAAGCTGCCCTGCATGCACCGCCTATCCCTTGTCTGCTGTCCTTGTCTGGGACACCTCTTTCTGCCTAAAGTCATCTCCTATTTGCAAAGCTTTGCCTGTGCACGGTGCCTGTCTCTGTCAGCAGAACCCATTTCCTCTGCAGCAAACGTCTCTTTCTATAGACAACGTCCCCGTTTGCAGTCTTTTCCTATTTCAGATCCTGGTTCTGTCTGCAGAACTTGAGCGCTCCTTGTCCAGTCTATGACATTTTTCAGGACCTTTGCCTGAATTTCTCTGTATAGAAACTCAGTTGCAGGCCCTATTCCTATGAAGAGCTTATCACTGTCAAGGTCGCCGTGTCTATCAGGGAGCACCTGTGACTTTCTGTCCTTACTCGCAGAGCCTATGCCCACCTGCCCACTCTATTCCTAATTCTATGTGTACCTTTTAGCAGATCCTGTCCCTATGGACTGAGCTTTATTTAGTTCCAGAACTCGTCCTTTTCTAGAAAGCCTGCCCCTGTTTGCAGAACCTGGGCTCTCTACAGAACCCAGCCCTGTTTCGGGGGCATCTGTGCTTGATCACAAAGCTGGTTTCTCTGCCAGCTCCTTTCAGCATATCCTGCCATATCTGAAGAAGGCATCACTGTTAACAGAGCCTGTCTGTTTGCAGAGCCTGTGTGGGCTTACAGAACCTCTCCCTATCTGCAAAATCTGTCTACAGAGGCCCTTTCTGCAGAGCCTATATCTTTTTTCAGAGCCTGGATCTCTCTGCCGAGCTCATGAATGTTTGCCCAGCCCACTCTCATCTCTCTGTAGGAAGGCTTCAAGTCTACTTCCTGAGGTTGTCCCAGCCTCTTTCAAGAGTCTGCCTCTGTCTCTGATGGAAGATGCTGTGCCTGTTTGCAGACCTTGCTTATCCATATACCTGTCCATATCTGCAGAGTCTGTCCCTCATGCAAAGAGTCCCTGTCTTAGGATTAGAGACATTTGCAAAGTCCTTCCTGGTCTGCGAAGTTCTTCAGTGCCTGTAGAAGCTGTGACTGTTTGTTTGTAGAGGGATTTTTTTTTTCAGTGTTGATAAGCTTTGCTCGTTTGCCCGGCCTGAGTTTCCCTGAGTAGAGTTTTTCTCTTTGCACAGGCTGTCCTCATACACACAGATGGTCCCTGTCTACAGAATTCACTTCCATCAGGAAAAACTGTGCCTGTTGCATCCCTTTCATTTGAGGAAGCTGTCCCTGTTTGCAGAGCCTGTGCTTATATGCAGAGCCTTTTTCTATAATAGCCTATCCCTCTCTGCAGGTACTGTCTCTGCATAGCCTGTTCCTAAAGGTCTGGAAAACCTATGCCTATTTGCAGCTCTGCTCCTGTGTGCAGAGCCTGTCCATGTCTATAGGATTTGGTCTCATTTCAAGAACCCTTCCTTGGTTGCAGAGTCTGTCCCTGCCTGCAGAATCTGTTCTTACTAGCAGAGTCTTTGCCTGTCCGCATAACCTATCACTGTCTACAGTGGCTATCCTGACTGGAGATCCCGTGACTGTCTTCGTAGCCTGTTTCTAGCTCCCTGTCTGTTTGCATAGGTTGTCCCTATGTTTAAAGCCTATCCCTGTCCACAAAGCGCAGCCCTGTTTCAAGAGTACGATCAAGTCCCTGTTTACGAAGCCTCTATGCCCACGTCTGCAGGACCTGTGCTGGTTTGCTGGCATTTGTGTGTTTATAGGGCCCTCCTACTAAAAGGCACAGGCTATGATGAAGATGCTTTGGAGAGCTGTAGGCATGGGGAGTTCTCGCTTGGAGCCCAGAGTACAGGCAGCCAGGGTCTGAGAACTCTGGCTCTTGTTTCCTCCCTCACTCCCACCCAGCCTAGGATGGACATCAGCAAGGGCCTCCCAGCCACCGAGAGCCACAGTGACCTCCACATATGGATCATTGAGGTGAGGGGCACAACCAGACAGCAGAGATGGTTCCACAGAGAGTGTGTGGTCTCTGAGACTAGGCTTCTCCCACCTCTCAACTCAGAGCTCCCTCCCCCCACCCCAGAGGATCACGGGTGTGCATGGGTGAGGGTGGGTCCCCTGAGTTGTCACTAGGCACCTGCCTCTCCCAGAACCTGAAGATGGTGCCAGTACCCAAGAGGGCTTATGGGAACTTCTTCGAGGAACACTGCTACATCATCCTTCACGTGAGCATTAAGGCGTCTGTCTGAGGGGGTGGCATGGCCCAGCGGGGCAGTCTGATGGTGCAGAGTAAGCTCCATCCTGAACGAAGCAGGCTGGGAGCCCAAGAATCCCATCCCACAGGGGGCTGCTGCCCGTGAGACCTCTCAGCCCTTCCCTCTCCCTTCTAGATCTCCTGCCCAGTCTCCCTAAGACCCTCAGCACATCCTCAACCTTGACCTTGATCTCCACACACACCTTGGTCCCCCCCCCCACACATACATAAACACCTGGGCTCTAGTTCCCCCCGAGCCTGAAGGCCACGCAGGGGGCTTCCAGCGACCTGCACTACTGGATTGGAAAGACGGCGGATGCTGAGGCGCAGGATGCGGCCGGCACCTTTATACAGCAGCTACAGGAGGTGCTGGGTGACACCACAGTGCATCACTGAGAGGTGCAGGGGCACGAGTCTGACTGTTTCCACAGTTACTTCCATGGGAGAGTCATGTGAGTGAGGGGGCTGTGGGCATGAGGGCAGGGGACAGAGCGGCGGGGTGGCTGGGTGACCTAGGGGACTACCTCTCTCATCCCTAGTATATGGGGCGTTTTGGGATGGCTAACAGCCTGACTGAGAGACAAATCGCATACCGTACAACTCACAATTCAGTGGTTTTTAATATAGTCACAGATTTGTGCAGACATCACAATTTTAGAACATATTCATCACCCCAAAAAGGAGCCCCATACCCCATACCCTTTGGCAGTAATCTCCATTTACCCCCCACACTTTCTGCATCCAGTCTGTATAGATATGCCCATTCTGGACATGTGATATATGGATATACCACCTGTAATTTATGTATTCATCAGGTAGTGAATATTTGTTTTTTTTTCTACTTTTTAGCTGTTATAGATAATGCTGTTATTAACAGTTGTTTATAAGTTTTTGGGTTTTTTTTCCCAGTTTTATTGAGATATAATTGACATACATCACTGTATAAGTTTAAGGTAAACAGCATAATGGTTTGACTTACGTATATTGTGAAATGCTTACCGCTATAAGTTTAGTTAACATCCATCATTGTATACAAGTTTCTGTGTGGACACGTTTGTCATTTCTCTTCGGTACATTCCAGGAGTAGACACCAGTGTCGTTTTAAGTTTGCTTTTATGTTACTGTTCCCAGTAGAAATATGTCTTTTACTATAAATTGCTTCAAATATGTATTAAATTAATATTTGCAACATATCATGTTGAACCATAGGAAATTGACAATATTCTATCATTTCTGTTTCATACAGATGAACTTAATACATGCATATAGTATATACATGAACACATACACATGTGTAGATGCACATCAGAAAACACACCACCCCTGCATGTGTCCACCTACAGATGAGCACACCTACACACATACATGCTGTTGCCCGAATTCTACTCACTCGCATCTATATTCACATGGATAAACAGATATAATCAGGCCCCCACTTGTATACAGGCGCATCGTATGTGCACATGCAGGCGCGTGTGTGTACATTCTTGTATTTACATCTGCACACACACTGTGTCCCCGCAGGTATACATGTATATATACGTGCATGTGTCCACAGATCTACACACGAATAAACAAATGTACACTCCTGCCCCCACGTTATGTAGCCATGTGCTTATACACGTGCGTTCATATCTATTTGCACACATGTATTCAGCAGGCACATGTGCATCCCCTGTGTGCATGCATGTGCTCGCATCTGCACTCACTTCTGCACATGGCAGTGTATGGTCTTATGTGGGACCCCATTCCGTCCTCAGCTATAGGAAAAGAGGCCTAGCCTCTGCCCTCAAGCATGTGG
>NW_006431210.1:10519251-10520665 GCF_000325575.1 Pteropus alecto
AGAGAAGGCAGAGCCAGGCTTTTAGCCCCACCCCCACCATGACTCCACTGACCCTCTATTTCCTCATGGGCATATTAAGAACTTTGGAGGGAGAGGTGGGGCGGGGCGGTGAGACAAACAAGATAGTGTACCTGGATGGTCCTTATAGGCAGTACAAGGGGAAGGAGCATGATTTGGGGTATGGGGTGCACAGCCCAACACTCTCATACACAGTCATTGTCACCCACAGGCACACACGCTGTCACCCACTGTTACCCCTGGTGCCACTCTAGTCCATACAATGCCCTTATGCAAATTAGAACAGAGTGCCCCTTACTTCCATCTGTTGGGAAATTAATGGAAAACACTGGCTTGGCAGAACAAGACATTTTGCTGCCATCAGGCAGGTCAACACTCTCATACATTGTCACCCGCAGGCACACACACTGTCACCCACTGTTAACCCTAGTGCCACTCTAGTCCATACAATGCCATTATGCAAATTAGCACAGAGTGCCCCTTACTTCCATCTGTTGGCAGAACAAGACATTTTGCTGCCATCAGGCAGGAATCTGGTGTAATGCGACACCTGAGTTGTACACATTACTGTCTAAATGGTATGTGCCAGCCCTGTGACTCACACACAGTCCCACACAGGCTCACATACTGTCGCCCACAGGTTTTATGACCATAAAATCCCTGGTCATGTAGGGACACCATGCGACCCAGGTTTTGCCTGTTATCTTGGCATAATTATTTAAGCCTGCCCTTTACTCTCAAAAGTGTCTCTGGATGATAACTTCCTTTTGTCCATAGATAGATAACACACTATTCCCCACATGGGCACACATACACTGTCACTCATTTGCTCACACACTTGTTCACATTTGATGTGCCCCCACCTATGTACAAGTGCGTGTGTACACACACATCTACACACATGGATAAACTGATACATTCACCCCCATTGTATGCATATCCATGTACACCCTGTGAAATGCAGCATTACCTACAGTCACACACACCTCAAGATGCACACAGCCACAACTACGGAGTGACCCTCGAGGTCTCATATGGTTACACAAACGCATGCCTGCACACCATATGTGTGACAATGCCACCGTCACACATACATAGAGTTGTACATACCTTCATGCAGACAAGTGACAACTGTGCTGTGCGCAGGTAGATGGGAATAGGCTGTGGTACCCCTCCATCTGGGTGCTGGTGGAGTGACATGCTGTATCCCTCCCTGCCCTCCTGGCTCTGGCAGGTAGAGCTCTCCTGGAACAGCTTTAATAAGGACGACATCTTCCTGCTGGACCTGGGCAAGGTGATGATCCAGTGGAATGGGCCCACGAGCAGCATTTCCAAGAAGGCACGGGTCAGTGTCTGCCCTGGGAAATTAGGGGTGCTGGGCTCAGGGAGAAGGGTG
>NW_006431210.1:10521632-10540802 GCF_000325575.1 Pteropus alecto
GACCTGCTGGAGGAGGAGGTGAGGCAAGTCTGGCCCCAGCCACCCTATGTCCCCACCCACCACACAACTCCACCCAGCCTGGACCACCTACTGACCAGCCTCACGCTTGCTCCCAGGACTGTTACATCCTAGACCAGGGGGGTTTCAGGATCTACATGTGGCAGGGACGCATGTCCAGCACTCAAGAGAAAAAGGCTGCCTTCAGCAGGGCTCTGGTGAGGCTATGGGGCCCTGTCTCAGAGGGACATAGCAGTGTGGGGGCGGGGTGGGGGGCGTGTTGAAGTGGGAGGCAGCCTGCCCTGCTGACTGAAAGAAGAAGCCACCCTACCCTGAAGTCTGATCTGGGAGACATCCATGTCTTGGGTTCTGAAAGGGCTGGCAGTCCTGCCCCGGGAACACTGCCTGCTGGGGGAGGACATGACCCTGCCCCAGGACCTAAGCCTGGAGACACAGCTCTGCCCAGGAGTCCCGGGAGGAACACAGGGCCCCTCTCTGGGGTACTGGGGACAAGTGGCCTGGCCCTGGATGCCCTGATGAGGGAAGACCAGGTAGTACCCAAGAAACCAAGTGTAAAAGGGGGACGTTGCCCTGCCTTGAGGTCTGAGGAGCCCATCGCACTGAACGCCCCTCGTTTTCGAGGACAGGTGATAGGGCTCTGCCTTTGGTCTGATGGGTTGTCATGGCCGTCCCTTTCCGAGGCCTGTACTAAGAGGACCCTGCCTGTCCTCAGGGACCTCGGAGAAGTCCCTAGTGACACAGCCAGCTCCAAAAAGCAGGTCATGAGCTCCGTTAATTACCAGTGCTCAGTGCTCGGCTGGCCCTGCGGCCTGAGCTGCAGGTCCCTGTGGGTGGAGCAGCGGAGCATTGGCCCCTGGGTGGCGCGCCTGACGGAGCCCCCGCCCCAGGGCTTCATCCAGGCCAAGGGCTACCCAACCTACACCAACGTGGAGGTGGTGAACGATGGTGCCGAGTCGGCCGCGTTTAAGCAGCTCTTCCGGACTTGGTCTGACCAGCACTGCGGAAACAAGCACCTGGGCGGTGGAATGGGTGAGTGGGAGGGGTGGGGCCTGGGCCTGCAGGCCATGGACAAGGGCAGAGGGTGTCAGTGACACAATGTGTCCCACCCTCAGGCAAACTGAATCAGGTAAAGCTGAATGCGGGCAAGCTGCGCAGTCAGACTGAGCTAGCGGCCCAGCGCAGGCTGGTGGACGACGGCTCCGGAAAGGTGGAGGTGAGCTGCACTGGCTTGGCTGGGGGAAGATAGGCTCAGAGGGGTAGGCTTTGTCTTCAAAGGAATGGTGTGGCTGCTAAAGCGACCCAGGTACACGCAAGTACACATTTACACACAATTAGGGACACCCAGGGACATGTGTACATATACACACCCCCTCCCGACAGCCAGCTCATACACATTACACCTAATCAATCACTCGCAACCATGGCCACTCATAACACTCATGGCACACACATAGTAACACTCAGACACTTACCTGTACCCTTTTGTCACATGTATGACACAAACAGACACATGATAGTATAGACACACATACTCATACCTTGAAATTGCACTTAATCGCAGCGAAATACACAACTGCAAGCATGTAATTGCACAAATTTACATCACAAATGATTGGTCACATACCCAACCATCAACCCACAGGGACACACCAAGACAGATACACAGTCACATATAATCAATCACAGCCCCACACACCCAATCCCCAACCCCCAACGTACAGTCACACACCATCAGCTACCCCTCTGATCTTAGACCAGCGTTCTGGGAGACACAGGGCTCGGGGGCCACTTGCAGGCTCTGCATGGGGCAGGGCTGCATCTTCACTCGTTGGCCAACCCCTGAGCAGAGCATTTCATTCCTTTGGGCCTCAGGGTTTTTTCCTGCAAAGTGGATTCTATTCTATCTGGCCCCAAGGCTGGTGTGGGGATGCGGTGAGATTCTGGGAACAGGGCTGCTGGGCTTGTGTGAGGGGTTCTAGGTCTCGAGGTAGGTTGAAGTCAGAGAAAATATTGTTTCTTGAAGGTCTCTGCCTACAATCGCCCTAATTTGGATGGACAGAGGCAGTGAGTGGGGAGAGACCAAGATAGGAGGAGACAGGGCAAGGTGGGGGAAAGAGAAGAACAAGAGGGGAAGTAGAACGAGAGGGAGGACGGAAGAGGCAGAGGAGACAGAAGACAGAGCAGGGAGGAGACGGAGCTGTCGGTGGGGGAAATGTAATGAAGAGCAGGGAGAGACGGGGGCAGACAGGCAGACAGGAAGACAGAAAAGCAGAGAGGAGGGCAAGAGAGGGAAGGGAGGAGGGTCTTCGACCCAGGTCACAAGCACAAAGGCGGGGAGGGGATCCCTCCCAGCATGCTCATGGACACGCAGGTAGAGGCGGGGGCCCAGGAGGGCCCGGGCCACAAGGCCTGGCTGCCAAGTAATTGCTGCTCCTGGGTGGCATGTGTTCAGAGTCAGCCTCTTCTGCAAAAGGCAGGAATCTGGATGCTCTGGTCTGGAGACCTTTTCCAGAGGCAGCTGCCGGCCTCTGTGTGACCACAGGATGCCCAGGCATTGTTTCCCACCATGGCAAGGTGGGTGTTGTTATCCCCAATTTACAGGTGGGAAAAACCGAAGCTCAGAGAGGTCTCACTGCCAACACAGCTGACCTGGGTTTCGGCCAGGTCTGCCTGGCTCCAGAGCCCATGCTCGCTACCCACAGGAACAAGAAATCATGCTGTCAAGTGTGAGGAAGTGCATTCGCTTTAGTCTTTGAACAGGCTTTGCTTTTTTTAAGTGACCCTTGAAAAAAGGGAATTTTTCCAAGAGCCCCAAGGCCTCACTTCTGCCAAGCTTCTGTTGCCCTGGCCTGAGTAGCAAGTAGCTCTGCCAGGACCTATCTGCCCCTAACCCAGGCTGTGACTGTTGGGGTCAGGCTGGGGGTCTGTATGTGGCAGGGGTCAGGTCAACCTTGACAGCCTCTGTAGTCATTACCACTTGTTTGTCTCAGATACCACGTGCCAACTTAGAGTCCTGGCTGAGATCAGGCTGGCACAAGTGTGGTGGTCCCAGGGGTCCACGGGGGAAAGGGTCACCTGCAGGTCCTCACATAAGCCCAGCACAGAACATGGGGTAAGTGCAGAGCTGGAGGTGAGCCCCTTGCCTGCACAGATGAGGCTGGAGAGAGCTTTCTGGCTGGGCACAGGGTGAGTTCAGGTGAAGGAGCCACCTGTGCCCATTGGTTCCCCTGATCCCCAGGTGTGGTGCATCCAGGACTTAGGCAGGCAGCCTGTGGACCCCAAGTACCATGGATGGTTGTGTGCAGGCAACTGCTACCTTGTCCTCTACACATACCAGAAGATGGGCCGTGTCCAGTACATCCTGTATCTATGGCAGGTGCGCCAGCCCAGGGGAGATAGTGGGCACCTGCCAGCCCCGAGGCTGAAAATCTGAGAATGGAATGTAAGAGCTGCTTCAGGCCCTCACCACCCCCACCTGCAGGGTCACCAGGCCACCGCACACAAGATAAAGGCCCTGCACTACAATGCTGAGGAGCTGGACCTCACGTACCATGGAGCCCCAGTGCAAGAGCACGTGACCATGGGCAGCGAGCCTCCCCACTTCCTCGCCATCTTCCAGGGCCAGCTGGTGGTCTTCCAGGTAGAACCCACCTTGCTGCCATGGCTGCAGCCTCACCAGCTGCTCCACGTGCCTGTAGCCCTTAAACACACATGCTAACACCTTCTCTCCAGGCCGGAGGCCCAGCCTACTACCCTAAACCCCTACCCTGGTTTCCCGGTCCTTGTCCATGGCCCAGGAGCTCCAAGGGTGAGCCTGCCTAAGTTTATTTACCCAGTCCTCAGAGCCAGCCACAAAGCAGGAGCACAGGTGAGAAGGGAGCCAGGACATTGCCTGGGATCCCAATTCTCCACCTTCAAGCCCGGGGGACTCTGCCCTGACCCCTCGGAGATGGGTGAGGCATCCATTTAGAAAGGCTTGGTTCCCTGTTCTAGACTGACAGGGTCCTTACACTCTACACCCAGCGGGTCCCGAAAATGGTGGTGGCTTCAAGCATGGGTCCCCTGGGCCCTGAAGCCCACTGGGACAGGGAGGCGGCCCCCAAGAGTCCTTTCCTGAGGCCTACCCCTCTCGTAGGGGAACCCTGGGTACAATGGGAAGGGGCAGCCAGCATCGGCCACGAGGCTCTTCCATGTGCAAGGCACGGACAATTTCAACACCCGGACCATGGAGGTGCCAGCCCGGGCCTCAGCCCTCAACTCCAGCGACATCTTCTTGCTGGTCACAGCCAGGCTCTGCTACCTCTGGTTTGGGAAGGTACCCTCAGCATTGACCACTTGATTCACACCTGGGGTAGTGGTGCCAGGTAGGGATTGGGCCAATGCACAGAGGATGCAGACCTCAAATCCAGCCTCAGACAGGCAGGGAAGCGGGTAGAAGAGGCCGTAGTGTCCTCTCTAGAACCTGGGGTAAGTTACAAAGCGACAGGTGGACCTGGGAGTCCACAGGGCAGAGCTAGGCCAGGCCCGGGCTGCCTGCCTTCCTTCCTACCTTGAGCATGGAACATACCCCTTCGCAAGACTTTTGGGAAAAGGAAGTGACCTAGTCCAGTTTGCAATAATTTTCTCTGATCTTCACATAAACCGTCAATGATCCCCAAGCTTGGGAGTCCCCATCCCATGCTGTGGCCCCAGAGAGGCCCCAGTCCCTGTGACATCGATCAGCTGGGGAGATGGAGGCAGGGACAGGGAGGGAGATCACTTGCTCACGTGTGCCCCACCATCAGCCTAGGCCTCCAGTGCCTCGGGGCCCTGTGAGTGGGGGCTGTGGGGCTGGAGGTGAAGATCCCTCCCCCTGCAGGGCCTGACCCAACTCTTTGCCTGCTAGGGCTGCAGTGGTGACCAGCGCGAGATGGCACGGATGGTGGTCACTGTCATCTCTAAGAAGAACAAGGAAACAGTGCTGGAGGGTCAGGAGCCTCCCCACTTCTGGGAGGCCCTGGGAGGCCGGGCTCCCTATTCCAGTAAAAAGAGGTGACAGGGTTGGGAGAAGGATGTTCTTCTTACACAGAAGAGGAAACTGAGGTCCAAAGAGAGTGGGTGACACAGGGAGCTGGAGAAGCCAGACTAGAGCGGAAGACTTCGCTCCTCACCCAAGGGACTCACTCCCAGGAGCACATTACCCCTGCTACTCTGGGTAGCTTGGATCAGGAAGATGCGGAGCAAGCAGGGCAGTAGCGCCCTCTGCTGGCTCAATATGCTCCCTGCATTGTCCCAGTCCTAGACCATCCCACTGGCAGAGGCTGTTCCCCAAACCTATAGTCCCCAGGGCGGATGGTGCCGCGTGTGTGTGTGTGTGTGTGTGTGTGTGTGTGTGTGTGTGTGTGTGTGTAAATGTAGTGTAATATGACATGGGTAAACAGCAAGTGTGGAGTGTGCAAGAATAGTGTGTGTGTGGTGTGTAAATGGATAAAGGTGTGTATCAGAAGGTAGGGCAGAGTGTGGGTTCAAAGTGGGGAATCCTGGGCTGCTCTGTATTGTCTGTGGGGCCTGGTTTAAGCACCACACTTCCCCCAAGTCTCCTGAGCGCCTAAGTACTACTGTCCCCCTGTCTCAGCCTAGCCACCTTCCTCCCACCCTGGGCCTAACACCCACTCCCAGGCAGCGCTGGGACAAGTGACTCCTCCCTCCCAGGGAGGGCAGGGCTCCAGCTCAGGCCCACCCCGCTAAGCCAGCATCCTCTTCCCAGTGTCCCCGCCTGAGAAAATCCGTGGGACAGCTTGCGTCTAGCTGGGTAGGGCGAGACAGATCACCTAATCTACTTTCCCACTGACAGATGGGGGACACTGAGGCCCAGGGAGGAGAAAGGCGTTCCTAAAGTGAATTAAGGGGCGGGTGGAGCTCAAAGGGGAGCCTCGTACCCCTGGGGATGTCCTTGTCTCCCTGGGGTCTGGGCCCCTGTGCCGAGGGCTAGCATGGCCCAGGCTAGCGAGAGGCACAGAGCTCTCTGCACCCCTCACGGCCTTGTGCCCACACTGGCTAGCCTCCCAGAGGAAGTGTCCGGTTTCCAGCCACGACTGTTTGAGTGCTCCAGCCCAGCGGGCCAGCTGGTCCTCATGGAAGTGGTGTTCTTTAGCCAAGAGGACCTGGACCAGTATGACATCATATTACCGGACACCTGGCAGGAGGTGAGACGGCTACCCCTGCCTGACTTGGGTGTGTCTGCGTTTGTGTAACTGGGTGTGAGTGTGTGTGGCTTTGTGTTTCCTGGCACGACTGCATGTAAGGCCGCAGGGGTGTCTGTGTGACTGTGTGTCACACTGACACTTTGTGTGACTGCATGACCGTGGATGACTCCATCACAGTGAGCCTTTGGGAGCCATTGACTATGAATCTGGAACTAGTGTGTGGTTGTGACCAGTTTTGTAGTTCCATGTAATTCTCGGTGCCTTAAAATGGTGTGTGGTGTCAGGCGACGGCCCGTGGCTGACATGTGTCAGTACAGAGTGAATGACTGTAAGTCGAATGACTGCCTGCCTGTGTATGTGTGATGCCTCCGTGTGACTGCATTTGCCTTTGTGAATGTGGCTGTGTGGTCAAGTGACTGGCCGTAGCTGGCCAGAGCAGCCGTAACCAGTGAGACTGTGTATGTGAAAAACTCTATGACCGGCCGTGGGTGTGAGTGACTGAATGATTGTATTTGTGTGGTTGTATGCAATGGTTTTTCAGGCTACCTGTTTTTCAGGGTCGATGTGTGCAACCGTGTAATCAAGTGTGATTGTGTTTATGTGTAACTCTGTGTGACTGTGGGTGACAGTCCATGGCTGTGATTTGCTATCTGGCTGTGTGGCGATGGATGAGAGTGTCCGTGTCACTGTGTTGATGTGAGGAGGCCTTTTGGCTCCCATCTCACTCAGCAAAACCACAGCCCTTAGGACAGCCCCGCATGGCCTGACACCCCGACTCTCCAGCCCGATTTGCTCCCACTCTCTCCGTCACTTGCTTTGCTTCAGCTACAATGGCCTCCTTGCTGGTCCCCCAAAATGCCAGGCACGCTCAGGGTCTTTGCCCTCGTTGTTTCTTCCGGTTACAACACTTGCTCCCCAGACGCACACAGGACTTGCTCCCTCGCCTCTCTCTGACCTTGACTCTCATGTCCTCTTCGCAGCGAGGCTCTCCCTGACTTGAATTTAAAGTTGTATTATTCCCACCACCACCACACTTACCTTCTTTCTCTGCCTTATTTTTCTCCATCTGATATACTACATATTTCACTTATTTTCTGTCTCTTCCAATAAAATAAAAACTCTACTAAGGCAAGAATTTTTTTTCTATTTTCACTATTGAATCCCCAGTACCTAGAACAGTGCCTGGCCCACAATAGGTATTCCATATATATTTGTGGGTTGAATGCATACCTGTATGCCCGTGACCTTCTGGCCTGTTTATGGGTGTATGGCAGCCAACCCTCTGGGTGTGTCTGGTTGGCTGGTATGTGGTTTGGGGCTCTGAGACCATCTGATGGACAGGAGCGGGAAGGAAATGGTCAGCTCTGGGAAGCCACCCGCCCAAGGCCCGTCTCCCTCTGTGGCCCAGATCTTCCTGTGGCTTGGGGAAGCTGCAAGTGAGCAGAAGAAAGATGCTGTGGCCTGGGGCCAAGAGTACCTGCAGACCCATCCGGCAGGGAGGAGCCAGGCCACACCTATCGTGCTGGTAAAGCAGGGCCACGAGCCTCCCACCTTCACCAGATGGTTCTTCACCTGGGACCCCTACAAGTGGGCCGTGAGTGAGGTCTGAACCCCCCAGCCTAACCCTAATCCAGGGGAGAGAGGCCTGCCCTGCGTAAACTGAAAAGAGGCATAACCCTGCCTGGGGACTCCCAGTGTAGGTTGGGGAGAACTGGTCTTGTCCTCTCCCCCGCCCCCCAGGTCCCAGGGGTGCTCTTCCATCTCACCCCTGCCCTGATTCTTGCCGCCAGAACAAGCAGTCTTATGACAAGGTGATGAAGGGCAGCCTGGGAGCAGTATCTGCCATCTCTAAGATAACAGCAGTGAGTGTTGGGGACTCCAAGGGGTCTGTGCCCAGTTGGCACGGTCCAGAGGAGCAGAGGGGCAGGGAAGGGGCCAGGCCCTGGTCGGTGACAGGGATCGAAGTTGGGGGAAAGAGGGCCAGTGTGCTTAGTGTGGCCTTCCCATGGGAGCCTATCCCCCATCTTCCCCAGTCTGAGTCCCCTCTCTGGACAGGAAGTCCACAACTTCCGGCTGTCCAGATGGTCAAGCAATGGCAGGACAGGCCCCTTGGCCCTACAGGGATCCCAGGACAGCTCAGAAAATGGGCTGGAGCTGGGCCCCAAGGTGAGCGGCAGCAGCACCAGCACCAGCACCAGCACCAGCAGTTACTATAGCTGCGCCAGGCCCATGATCAACGGGGGCCTGCCCCGCGAACAGCTGATGCACCAGGCCGCCGAGGACCTGCCAGAGGGAGTGGATCCAGCCCACAAGGAGGTAGGTGCCCGAGACCCCATGCCACTCACTGCCCCAGCCCTAGCGCACCTAAAACTGAGGCGCCCAGGGCAATGGGCAGGCTGCCCGGGGAGATGTGTGCTCCAGATGGGGTGATGGGCAGAGATGTGGGAGAGGAGAGACTCGAGCCCTGGGATGACACCTCTGGGTAGGACAAAATGCTGGGCTCAGTTGACCCCCTTCCCCTGTATCTACCTCCCGACCCTCACAGTTCTACCTCTCAGACGCTGACTTCCAAGATATCTTTGGGAAATCCAAAGAGGATTTCTACAGCATGGCCAAGTGGAAGCAGCAGCAGGAGAAAAAGCAACTCGGCTTCTTCTGAACCCAGGCCCTCTCCTGCCGGTGCCACCCGTACGGCCAAGCCCCTGTGGGTAACGCCCCCACACCTCCCTGAGCCCCTGAGGAGACTCTTTGGGTCACAATGCGCCCCCCGCTTCCTGGTCAATAAAAGCTCGTGGCCCTCACAAGGTGTGGTATGTGGGCTTTTAAGACTGGATTGCTCAGTAGGTCTACCTCTGGGGCTTCAAGGGGTGATCTCTCCATGCCCTCCTCCATGGAGGGGTTTGTTTCTTGCTGTTCCCTCCTGCCCGGGGGGACAGACGGCCCTCTCAGTACAGTGTGAGTGTGGGGAGGTAGAGAGTGGGGTGCTGGGGTGCCAGTGTTCGGGGACACACGAACGTGCACACTTTACAGAGAACTTCTCGCATGCAGGTAAAGAGATCACAGCACTTGGTCTTATGATTTTTATAAAAACCCTCAACCTAGGGCTGGGCAGAGGGCAGAGGGGGCTGCAGTGTTGTTCCTGACAGACTTGAGGACAGACCCAGGGACCAGACCAGCTCCTAGGGCCCCGGAGACGCAGCAGCACAGACAGTATGTTAGACCTGAAGGCAGCGCGGGCCACTAGCTCTGAGCGAGAGGTTGGGAGCAGCCACACCTGCCCTGTCCCCAGATGTGCACAGAGGGCCTGGTCCGCTCCCAAGCCTAGTCCTGGAGGGACACCTTCACAAAGAGGGTGGCAGATGGATGCTGGTCTCCATTCTTGGACAAGAGGTGGACGTGGCGGTATCCTGGCAGGCGAGAAGACGGGAAGGAGCACACAGGGAGAGTTTCGGTCACTCGGGGAAGGTGCTTCCAGGGACAGCCACCCCAGCCCAAGACGTTCCAGGCCCCGCCTCCCCACACCTTGCCATGCCCCCTCCCCTCGACAGACACTCACCCTGCTTGAGGCTGTTCAGGGGGATAGTGCTTTGGCCAATGAAGTCATTCTTGGAGGAGGCGTCGTAGTCCTCGACCACGAAGCGCACAAGGGCCAGCTCAGGCACCACCACCTCGAACTCAAACTCCGTGTCCCACCGTGGGTTGAAACCTAGGGGTACAGGCACCACGTCATCAGCCTGGACACCAGCTCCAGAGGCTGGGCCCAGCCTAGGCCCAGCACTTACCATTATCAGTGACTACTGCGGTCTGGCGGCTGGCCACATCCCGGCCCACACCGTGGATTTCCACGGTCACCTTGGGGTCTACAATCGAATTCTTATTCTTGTTAACTTTGGGCAGCTGCTGTCCTGAGATGATCTAGAAAAACGTGGTAGAGGGAAGGATTCCTGTATAGTATGACAAGGAGGAAGAGAGGCCCACGGGCTCCTGTCCCTCCTGTGGCCAGCCGTACCCTGACATTGAGCCTCTTCCGAGTCCACCAGGGCCCCTGAGCCAGGGCGCGTGAGTTGAAGGTGGAGTTGGGGTCTCGCAGGAAGGCGGGCTTCAGCACGTACCCGCAGGCCCCATTGTCCTGGAAGCGTCCCTGATACACGTCCATCTCTGGCCCGGGGGTCTGGAAGTTCAGGGCCACTACAGGTAGGACACAGCGGTCACAGGCTGTAAGGTGGCCTCTGGGGACCTAGAGTCCAGCCTCCTCTGGGTACCCTGAGGCCTTAGCGTCACCCGGTGAGGCAGAAGCAGGGTCCAGTATCACTCCGATGCCTACTGCCCTCCTGCCACTGTAACTGACCCACCAAACCAACCTAACATTCCATTTCTGGTGCCAGAATTCAAAGGACTAGTGTGCTAACTATCTAGTGGGGGATAAGTCTAAACTGAGATCACCAGCTCCTAAACCTATAAATCCTGCGTCTGGCCCTGCTTGGGTCCCCAGAGGCTCCAGGTACCTGTCCCTCTGGCCTGAAACCCTCATCTGAGCCTCCTCCCAGCCCCAGCCAGCCCATACCGATCTGGCAGCCCCCATTCCACATCTCCACAGGGCTGTAGTTGGAAGAGTCCGTTCTCCACCCAGCGGGGTAGATCCTGCTCAGGTGACTCACGTTGTGGCGGACAAGGCTGTTTCCTGAGGAGGGTGTGGGTCGGTCAGACGTCGAGGCCCCCACATGAGTGTGAGCCCCTCCCCACCAGCCCTCCTGGTAAGAGCAGGGGGTGCTGACTGTCCAGGGCGGTGGGAGCCGGGCCTGGGCTCACCTGACTCTTGGAGTAGTCGGAGGACACGGTTCTCGGAGAAGGACACCATCTCATAGAAAGCCTGCCCTGGGCTGCCAGGGCTGGAGAAGCCCCGAAAGTGGACACTCTTGCAGTAAATGACCATATCGGAGAGCTCCTTCACTAGCCTGATCTTGTCCTCCTGGGGGCCATGGGGAGGCCCGGGTTAGAGTCAGAGGTTGGGGCAGGTGGGCACTGAGAGAACCAGAAACCCAGACACAGAGAGACAGAGGGAGGGAGACAGACAGAGAGAGAGGGGGGCAGAGGGTCTGAGTGGCAGCCACAGAGAACTGAGACAAGGCGAACATCCCACCGGGTGATGGGGAGTGACGGGGGAGGGCCCCAGGGCTGCCCCTCCCCCACCCCCACCCACAGCTTCCCCTCGAACCCTGGGCTCGTGCTGCACTCGGCTCCTCACTGCCTCATCTTCCATCTCCGCAGCCTCGTCTTCATCTGACACGACAGTGGCCTCAGGGCCACCTTCCCCTCCGGGGGGCAGGAGCCCCCCAAGCTTCTTCCCCTTCAGCAAGATCTTCCCCTTCAGTTGCTAAGGATGGAGGGAAAGCTGGTCAAGACTAAGGTGGCCGCCCAGCCAGTGCCCCTGCCCTCTCCCCTGGGCAGCCCCTTCCCCACCGGGCACCTCGGGGGAAGGCAGGCTGGTGGTGACCCCATCCAGTGGCCGGTCCAACAGCATGGGGCCCAGGGTAGCATGCAGGTGTCGCGCCATCACGCGCTGCTGCTCCAGGCTGCAGTGGTTCTCCAGGGACAGGATGACAGGGTAGGGGGACACCTGGAGGCCCAAGGGCAGATTAGGAGGGGTTGGATGCCCCTAGCATCCTCCTCCACCCCGACCCCTGGGGTGCGGCCACCTTGAAGGCGTAGTCCCGGATAGCCCTGAGCACGTCGCAGAAGAGGATCTTGGAGGTGAAAGTGTAGCCATGGTAGATGACAGGCTCCTGGTTGGGCCCATCCCAGCAGTCAAGCTCCAAGCAGCGGCAGCCTTTGCACAGCGCCCTGCAGGGAGGGGTGGTGGTGCTAGGACCCTCTGGTCCTGCCCCTACCTGGCCCAGAGCTCCCCGCCCAGCTCCCTGCCCAGCCCCTCCCGCCCCCCACCACCACCCGTGGCCCCACCGGATGTAGGCTTCGGTGCTGCTGGGCCCGGTGAGCTGGTCTTCGAGCAGGTAGGTGTTGTGTGAGGAAGATACCAGGTAGTGGCTGAGCGGCTGGCCCATATCCTGGTACACCCGCCGGTGCGCCAGGCTGAAGGCGCTGCCGTCGGCAGACAGCAGGTACATGAGGAAGCCGTCCTTGGTCATCTGCTGCTGCGCCTTGGCTGGGAGGGTGGACACGGGTGCCAGTCAGAGCCTTCCGTTGGCCAGCCACCTCCTGGGGTCCCGGGGCGCCACTGCTCCTGGCAGAAGAGCCCCCAGGCCCTCTGCTTCCTGGTCCTGAGCTCGTCCTACTATCTCTTGGAAGGGGGTAAGTTTGAGTCTCTCCACCAGACTGTGGCTACCCCAGAGTGGAGCCCTGTCCCTTCCTCTCCTGTCCCCCACACTGTGAGGCCCCTTGAGGACAGTCCCTCATCTCCTCTATGCCTCCAGACTGGAGCCCCCTCTAGAACAGGGTCCCGTCCTGTCTCAAAGCTGGGCCCAGGATGGGCACAAAAAGGAAGCAGGAAAAATCTGCTTTTCCAGCTTCCTCTCTGTTCCCTGGGGGAGGGGTCCTCAAAACCCCCTGAAGGAGGAACCGAGGCATGTAGTGATGCTGGAGCCCCGTTTCCCATCAGCCTGCTTTCATGGGGCAGGCAATTACGGCCCAGGAGGCCTGGGGCTGGCTGCGGCGTCCCCATCCCTGCAGCTCCCTAGTCGAGGGCCACAGTCTCCCTGGGGGTCTCTCAGCCCAGTGTAGTCCTGGGGACTGCAGGGTGCAGGCCCTGGCCAGGCCCTCACCAGTCTCGCTGGGCTCGTAGCGCTCAATGAGGGAGAGGGCCAGTGCAGGTCCCGCCGCCTCCTCCCGTTGCTGATGCTGCAGAAATGTCACTAACTGATCCACCGACAGGGTCTCCTCCGAGCCTGCGGCCTCGGCAAAGGTTTGATCGATCTCCTCTCGCTGGGTCAGCATCTTGTAGAAGGCCTCAATCTCTTCATCCTCCAGGGAGTCTGTCTGGGAGTGGTCACATTCCTGCAAAGGCAGGACAGCCAAGTGGGCAGGCTCAGAACAGACCCTGGGCTAGGGACGGGGACCCCACTGCCAGGCAGACCTGGCCCTCACTTCTGCCTCACCCTGAAGATCTTCCGGGCATAGCTGTCGTCCACCCGGATGTTGAGCTCCTTCAGGAAATTCTGCAGCTCCTTGAAGCTCATCTTGTTGTCCTTGTTTTTGTCAGCTTTTCGCAAGCAGGAGTGAATCCAGCTGGGCAAGAAGTTAGGAAAGAACCCAGGAGCCGTGGTATCCCCAGGGTCCCAGCCAGAGCCAGGGTTCAAGCCCAGTGTCAACGGTGGGTCCAGGTGGAGGACTGAGGCCACCTGTAGGCACAGCTCCCTGCAAGCCTGACTTGCTGCATAGCCGACTTTCAGGGGCAAGACCTGGTGGCCTCTTGAGAGGAAATGTTATATCCTACCTAGTATGGGGTCTTTTTCCTATTTGCTGACTTTGAACCCTTACAAATTAAACACACACACACATTTCTTTCTACAAAAGGGTTCATTACAGACAATTTAGAAAATAGATAAACAAACAAATCACCCATAGACCCAGGGATAACTACTGTTAACGTTTCAAGATGTCACTCTGGTTTTCAATACGTAATTGTTAGTCAACTTGACTAAAGCAGTTGAGGCTTATTTTACAGGAAACAGCGAATTCCAAGCCACTGATCAGAAGGTGGGGACATCCTATGCAAAAACAAAGCCTGGATCACGTTGTCATGATTGGGGCACTTAGGCCCCCGCCGCTTACCTCTACACTCTCTCCCCTCAGCCTCCCAATTCCAGGCTGGTTACAGATGGGAAGAGGGGACAGCAGCGGGGGCTGCATAGTTGTCTGTCCTTGGGTCAGAGTGAACCAAAGAGTATTCCAGGTACCTCCTCTGCTTCCCTCCTACGGCTGAATTGTGTTCCCCTAAAATTCACATGTTGAAGCCCTAACCCACAATACGATGGTGTTTGGAGATGAGGCCTTCTGGGAGGTTTAGATGAGGTCATGAGGTGGGGCCCTCATGATGGAATTAGTGCCCTTATAAGAAGAAACCAGAGAGCTTGCTGTCTGTCTCTGGCTCAGTCTCTCTCTGCCATGTGAGGACGCAGTGACACAGCAGCCATCCAAAAACCAGGAAGAGAGCTCTCGCCAGAGCCCAACCCCACCAGCATCCTGCCTCCAGAACTGTGAGAAAATTAATTTCTGTTGTTCAATTCACCCAGGCTGTGGTATTTGGGTATGATGGTCCAAGCTGGGTATCTGCCATACCAAGGCTGCCCTGGGGACAACCACAGCCAGTATCTGCAGGCTGGGCCTGGACCCACTGCCCCCAGAAGGATACTGCTGCAGCTTCTGTCGCTGGTCCATGGAGCCCGAGTGGTGGATAATCTTGCGCAGACCCTGCACCCAGTGCTGGGCATCTGCTGGCGATGGGGCGATGAGGTCTAGTGTGTTTCGCTGGTCCTTAAAGACAATGGAGAAGCAGCGGTCCTCGGGCACGTCACGGGCAAACTTCTCCAGGCCCTCGGTGCGGTGTCCCATCCGTACCTCCTGAATGTCCTCTATGGAGACTGTAGGAAGGGGATGGGGGGGTCAGGCAGAGAGAGGATGAGGCCGAGCCCTGCCCCCGGCATGGCCGGGGCCACAGTGTAAGGGCGCACAGCTTAGAGACAGAGCCGGGGCTGGAGCTCAGGCCTCCATCCAGAAAGAAAGGATGAGGCAGAAGGAAAGACAAGGGGCGCGAAAAAGAGGAAGACAGAGACTGACGGGGAGAAGGAATGTGGGACACAGCTTAACGCGCAGAGTGGAAACACGGCCAGGGGAATGACTTTAGGGCGGGAAGAGTGCCTGGGACCCCAGGCCCACTGTTTCTGTGCTGTAGGGAACAAGGCCGCTGGGAGAACTGGGGCCGGGCAAGGCTCTTAGACAGATGGGGGAGCACGGGGGCCTGTGACACAGAGGTCACACACCCTCTTGAACATAATTGACTTTGGACTCGTCCTCCCCTCAGACAGCCTAGAGAGCCTCCAGGTCCTCGGTCAGCCCCGGCCTCGGGGTATGAGAGCAGAGGGCCAAAGACAGCAGGAGAAGTGCTTGTGTCAGAGGGTTGGGAGGGCTTTGCTCTGTGTGTATCTGTATGTGTCCTCCTGGCAAGGAGAGTGCATGCAGGCTCTGTTCCTCCAGGGTCCCAAGAGGCAGACTGGAGGGGTGCCCTTTGGGGAGAGATTACATCATTCTACCCTTGGGAACCAGGAGGAAGGCTCTGCTTTCCAAGCTTCGGGGAGCAGCAAGGCCCTACCTACCCTCCCTCACCCCCCAATGTGTCTTCCCTGGCCTGGCCCGGAGCCAGTCCCACCAGCTGGGCTCATGCTGGGCCTCTCAGCATCAGAGTCCAGGCTCTGTGTCCTCCCCACCCCCTTTCTGAGCCATCCACATCCATCTGTCCTGTGTCCCAGACTAGCTCTGGCTAAAAGCCCACCTGTTCCTTCTGGTGCCTACTCACACCCTGAATGCCCCAGGGCCTGCTAGCCACCTGCAGGTGCCATGTGCCCAGCCCAGGCAGCAGGCTCTGAGGAGTAGGACACGTGAGCCCTGGGCCATATAAGGAGTCGGGGATATCCCTGCTTAATCCCTCTGTCCACAGCCTCCTGTGCCCCCCTAGGCCCCACAGCAGCTGCAGCTGACCCAGGCTGGGAGTGAAAACAGGAAGCCTGCGCCATGGAGCTCCTGGGCCAGCACCCCCACCCACACCAACGAGAAAGTCCAGATGCCTTTGATGCTGATACTGCCTCGTCCGCCTCTGGGAATCAGACTCAAGGCAGGGGCTAGTAGTGGCAGGATCAGGGGAGACTTAGACATCAGGGAGCAGAGGCAGAGAAGAGTGGGGGTAGGGGGCTGCTCCACTCCTCCCTCACCTGGCGTCAGATTCCCTGACGGACAGCAGTCTCACTTGCCTAGAGAAGGGACGCAGCCAACAGGCAAACTCATCCCAAGGCCTGTATCGGTGGCCCTGGCATGGAAGAGAGCCTCTTCTGGCCACAGTCCTCACCTGACCACACCTGACGTCCAACCCCGGACCTGTCACCGCTGCAGCCGCTCCTGTCAGGGTGCAGGCCCCTCACTCCTGTGCCTTCCTCGTTCTCACCTCTGCACCTTTGCTCGCACCAGATCTTCCCGCCCTTGCGCTCACAGCTGTACCAGTATGAGGGTCTCACCTGGCCAGTGCAGGTCTAGAAAGGCCTGAGTCTCTATTATGCTACTGCCCCATGCCCATCCCCTGCAGGTGCTGGGCACACCCGGGTAACCATGCATACGTACTGGTTGGCCAGTGGGCTCCCAGGAATCCCCAGGGCTCAGAGTGTAAGATACCCGCTTCCCGCCATGCCGCCACCGGCCAGCATCTAACAGGAAACTCCATGCCAGGGCAGGGGCCTGTGAAGAAGCCTGGCTGGTACCACAGAGGCAAGGTCAGGGTCACCCCTATGCTATGTGGCAGACATGTGCTGAGGATGGCGTTTTGAGAGCACTTCAGACTCCATCCCCTCTGACCCCGCCCTCCTTTGCTCAGAAACTTCCCACGGCCTGTAGCCCCAAGGCTCCCGCCCTGCTCTTCCCATCTGCCCCTGCTCCTGTCCCGCCTCGCCTCTTCCACAGGCCAGCAGGCCATACCTTCTCAGTGTTCCAAGGGCTGGCAGACCCCTCCTTTGTTTGGTTTCATTCCCTACAGAGCTTCCGGTGGGCTGGCCTGCCTGCCCCTCAAGAGCCAAGGGCAGGGGGATTTCCAGGAGGCTGGGCTGTGTAAAACCCAGCTGCAATGGTCTCTCTGCACTGTCCAATACAACAGCCACCAGATACATGTGGAGACTTAAATATAAATTCATTAAAATTCAATAAAATTAAGAGTTCAGTTCCTCAGTCACACTAGCCACATTTCAAGCACTCAATGGCCACAGGTGGCTAGTGGCACCTGTGTCAGATAGCACAGATACAGAACATTTCCACCGACATGGGAAGTTCTCTTGGATAACATTGGTTTGAAATTTTCCCACCAAGTGGAGGTGCAGGGTAGACCTCTCATCTGACAGAATTTTTAGGGTATTCTTAGGTTAAGGGGGACAGTCAGCAAAGCTTTCTCCATTTGCAGGGAACAGTCTCCATTTGCAGGATTCCTGGACCCTTTCCGAAGCTTCTGGAAAGCCCTCAGGCCCACACCCTCCAGGGAGCTACCCAGCGGAGGCCTCTCTCTTCGGTCCTAGCCCTGCTCTGGCACAACCTCCCTGCTATGGCCCCAACCCCAGCAAAGGGCCACCTCCTGCAGTCCCACCTCATATCCTGGCCACTCATATTCAGAAGAGCCTTATCTGTCCCCAGACACTGGGCTGGCTTTTGCCCTCACCACGCCTGGAGTCCTAGTTTGCCCAATTTCCCTCCCTCCCACAATGACCTGGGCAGACACACCTGTGAATTTCCCCAGCCCCGTTCAACTCCCTCCCTAATTCTGAGCCTGCTTCCCAATTTGTGGTCCTGGTCCATGGTGGACCTCTACCCCCAGCCAGCATCAGTGTCCCCATCGAAGCAGGGGTGACATACTCTGCCTCCTACCCTGTAGCCCCGGGGCACTCACATAGCTGGGACTCTGGGGTCCGCATGACCTTGCGAGACTCCTGCCAGATGGTCTTGCAGTCCTCCTGCAGCTTGTAGAAGCGCTCTCTCCGCCATGAGTTGGACTTCACCTTCAGAAGCTGGCTGCCCTTCAGCAGAGCCTGTAGGTCCTCGTCATCCTGTAGGCCTAGGGGTCAGAGCTGGTAAGATGCCACCTCCTCCATTGTCCTTGCTACTCCAGACCCTACACTAGCCACACCCACTTCTGGACCCTTCCAGAGCCCACTTTTCATCATCCTCATCCTCAGCTCTTTGCCTCCACCACAAAGTCATCTCTGATTGCCAGCTAAGGCTATGTATACCTTAGACACTTACCCACTCAAGGCCACAATGTACCTGGTCACCCACAGTTGAATGGATAAAGGGAGGTCAGCTAATCTAAGAACACCTGATCCTTGGGGGATCAGACCCCTAGAAAGTGGCCTGGCTCTGAAAGACGAGGTGGGCCCCTCCTGGTCACACTTAATGACCTATCATTGTAATGTAGAGAGAGATACATCTATATCTGCATCTGTATGTATCGCCTATATCTGTATTTATATCTAGATCTGTATCTGTAGCAATCATCCCAGCCACATGTAGTCCGGCACCCAGCTCTGTTCAGAGCCAACTGGCCATCTCACCTCACACCTGTCACTGAAATAAAAACTGCGTGGCCTCAGCAATCTCTGCCCTTCTGTTCGAGCAGAGTGGTGGTGTCAGAGACCATGTGGGTGCAGTCTGGGGGGCCTGTGCCTAGGCCTATAAGTTTTTATTTTCTGAGCTCAGATCTCCAGCCCTTTATAGCCTCCCCTACTTTAACCTTGTCCGCTTCACTCCCCAGCCAACCCCACACACCCACAAGACCTACAGACCCTTCTGTACCACTTCCTTAAGCCTCAGCCACCCACATCCTCTTTTTCCCTCCCCAATCTCCTGCCTCCAGTGGGGAAAGAGCCCAGTGCTAACACGCCCCCCCACACACACGCACCCCACCGCTTTAGGCAACTCCCTTCCCTCTCTGCGCCTCTGTTCTGCCATCTGCTACTGGGTGAGAACAGTGCTGGAGGGGACATCTCCGGGCCTCCTTAGTCAGAGGTGACATTCTGGTGTGATCTTCCCTCACCTTTGTCCCAAGTCTCTCCACTACTTCCAGGAGACCCCTCTGCCTGAGGGAAGCCCCAGGGGAAGCCTAGAAGAGAAGAGGGCTCCTGCAGGCTGTCCTAAACTGTTTGTTGGCTGTGTCTGTAGGGCTCAAGACAAGAGGAAGTGGGAAAGGGTCCCCAGCCTGCCAGAGGAGAGT
>NW_006431210.1:10540847-10573696 GCF_000325575.1 Pteropus alecto
AAAGATTCCCGCCTGCCAGAGGAGAGTCACCTCAGCCTCTGCTGGGGATTCTATGGTTCTTTCTGAGGTAGAGGTACAACTGAGAGGGACTTCTTACCCTTGGCCTACACCCCACTCCCATTAGGGCAAGCCATTGTCCACAGCACAGATGGGAATGGGGGAGGGGGTTGGAAAGTAGAAGGCGAGCCCCATCCTCCGCTTCTGGAAAATACCATGAGGAGATGACATGTTCATCCTGTCCTGGAGCCAGTCTGTGGCTCTATCTGCGGTGAGGCAGAGATAAGTCCGCTGGCTGCAGACATGACTTCCGGAACACGGACCTCTGTCCCAAGGGGGCCTTGATAACCGCTGCCCTCTGGGCCACTGGGAAACCTGGGCAGGCACCTCTATGTCCAAGCCTCGTTTGAGGTCCTATTGTTTCTGAGGCCTCTGGGCTGCCTGCTGCACAACCCAGAAAGTCTATGAGAGTCCCTCGCCCAGCCCCACTTTCCGGTGGAAGGGCGGTGGTGAGGGGCCCGTGGAAAGAATGCGAAGGGTGCTGCAGGTGCTGACAAGAGGCTGGGAATGGGAAGTGTCAGGAGTCTGGTCCATGTACCCAGCATGATGCATAATGGAGACAACTAGGCCTGGAACCCACAGCAATACACAGGTGTAGAGAGAGAAAGTCACGCTCACCACACCACCACATTCAGTCACACACTGCCACACATAACCTCGAAGAGACAATGAGCCACACAGAGTGATACACATTGTTACATGGAGTCACACACAGCCACACAACGTACAGTGCCAGAACATCATCATAATAATGATAATCGCATCCACCATAATAATAGTTAGTATTTGAGTAAGATACTGTTCTTAGCACATGTATTTAATCTCTCCGACAACCCTATAAGGAGGGCACTATCATTATTCCCATTTTACAGATGAGGAAATTGAGGCTCAAGGAAGTTCCATGGTGGAGTAAGGACTCAGAAGCCCGCCCACAGGTAAGTGCTCAGAAACATTACCTTATGCAGCCACCACTCAGAAGCACATTGCCACAGAGAGTAACATCAGAAAATCTACATAACACACACACGATCACATGACAGAATCCAGTCACCTGGGTGACTCACTGTCCCATCTGTCACCCACAGTGCACAGGATCACACTGGACCACGCATTACCCTGCAGATCATCTCATTGGGTCATACCAGTTACACACTGGGCCACATACCCAGTGGTAGCTTTTAAACCTGTAAACAGGAGAGTTAGGGGTGGCAAGGGGCAGGGAGCCTTTGAAGGGCGGAGGTAGACCAGGAGAAGGGATAACAAATTCCCCCAGTACTCACCCCACATACCACCCCTGCAAACACAGTCCCACAGTAGGTCATACACTCACAGAAGCACTAAACAGGTCCAGTCAAAGAATGGAAGGCAGGACCCAGAGCTCAGGAACATTCAATCTGCGTCCTGCCCCAGCTGACATCCCAGTCTCTGGAGATCTTGGTGCCCCGTGCGTCCCTTACCCAGCCTCCGCCCATTGAGCGCCGCCACCCGGAGGCTCTGCTCCTGCAGGTAGAGCTCTCTGGAGCGGCTCCGCCTCCGGCCCCCCAAGAACAGCATAATGCTCCGCAGTGCCCCTGCCAACCGCCGAGCCTGGCTCGGGACAATGCTGCAGCATCCAGAAGCCTTCCAAGGCGGGGAACAGGCGTGGAGACCAAGCCTGGAGGGGCGGGGTCTCGGCCCTAGAAGCCGGGCGAGGGAAATCTGGGCTGGAAGGGGCGGAGCCAGACCCAGAAGGGCGATACCCGTGGAGGTGGGGGGGAGAGCGGAATCCAGGCGGGGCGCCCCGGAGGAGGAGCCAGGACCGGGAGATGGAGTGGGACAAATCCATAATCCAGGAAGATCAGTGACGAAAGCCAAAGCCCAGAAAGCGGATCGAGGGTAGAGCCAGAGCCAAAGCAAGGTAGAGGCGGGAGAGAAGCCGGGGCTGGGAGATGACATGGAGGTAGAGCCATACCCAGGAGCCGACCCGGAGCGCAGCCAGGGCCCAGGGGCCGAACCCCGAGAAGGCCCTGCACTGGAAAGGCTGCGTTCGGCGGAAGGGGGCGGAACCTCAACTTTAGAGGCGGTGCGGGGGCGGAGTCCTGCCAGGGGGCAGAGTCTGAGCCGCGCTTCTAAACACCAGCTGGGCGCCTGGCAGAGGATGCAACCGCAGGGCAAGACCGAGCTGAGGAGAGGCGCCCAGAAGGGCCGCGGCCTGGGCTGCAGGGTCTAGCGGCGTGCCAGACTACCGAGCTCGCCAAATATTTTACCAAAGTTACTGAACGAATTCACTGTGACTTAGCTGGCTGTTGCCTCACTTGCGAACCTCAGGCAGACCCGTTTCCTTCTCGAAGAGTGGGGTAATCGCCAACGTTCCGATTGCGAATGGAATTCTTGAAAAAAAATGCTCATCTTAAAATGAGTCCATTAACGCAGGCTTGCTTTGATAAATAGAGAGGACGACTGCAACTTTATACAAAACTGTGCTGCCAGTGTGCTGGGGAACAGTGGGACCTTTCATGTAAGTTACAACTTTCCTTTCATTCGCCCAGCAATTATTTATTGAGCCCCTACTGTGTGCCAAGGTCAGGACACCACCCACTCCAGGCCTGACTCACTCCTCTCTTTTACTCCCTGCCTCTGAATAATAGTCCTTCCATTCACCTCGCTTCAGCTCCAGTCACCAGCGTTGACAGTGAGTCACTGGCAAAGCCAGTTATTAAAACAGACAAGCACTCCGAAGCGCAGAGTGACTTGCCTAAAGTCACACCACAAAGAATAAATCATAAGAACGTGTGTTAGTGCAGATGAGCTGAAATATGGGCACCGACAAGTCGTTATTTACTTGGAAACCGGGAGGGGAGCCCAGGATAAGGAGAACCTCTGTTTTAGAGAAACCATGCAAGGGTTTTTAACTGGAAGACCAAGAATCACATGTCAATATAACTTGCTTCTTTTGAATCCTTATGTATTTTATTTTATGCATTTAAAAACACGATCCTGAGAAGGAGTCCACAGGCTTTACCTAACTGCCAAAGTGGCCTATAGCACAAAAAAGTTACTGTTTAGTGTGGATCGGTAACCCCAGGAACAGAGCTTTGAAACATCATTGAGGTGAGGAGGGGGCTGGCCACCCCAACTTGCTACGATAGTTCTGGAAACATTACTCTTGGGGGTATTGGCTTTTTAGCCAAACTGTAGCTCCTATGCCCATCAGTGCTTTATCTTCACAACATCTTCCGTGAAATGGGTATTGAGATCCCATGGGTGAGAAAACAGACCCAGAGAGGCAAAGGGATTTGCCCAGAGTCACAACATAAGTAGAGACAAAGGTATAACTGGAGCCCAGGTCTCCGGGGGCCAAGATGAAGTCAGGCCCGAACCCGCCTTCCACGTTTACAAATGTCAGTTCTTAGAGCCTAGCAGGAGGGATCAGGTGTAGAAAAAGTTAGTGGAGGGTAGATGTGTTCAGTGAGGACAGGACCCTGGGAAGTAATGGCCTTCAAAGGCATCTGGGGACCTGCTCAAGAAGCCAGTATGGCCTGACCAGAATGGAGAAAGCAGAGGAAATGAGAGGCTGGGGGGCAGGAACATCATTTTGAGGGCTTCAAGGACTTGGGAAGGAGCCCCTTGAATCTTGAGCCCAGTTCTGATATCTTTCCTGGCTACAGACCCTCTTATGGTGCCCCCTCCTCTCCCAAAGAACTAGACGGCAACTCACAGGGCATGGTCACTTAGGGCGTGGGCCTCCTGCAGCAACATAGCACCTGCTGGGTACCAGGCACTGTTCTAATTGCCTTATAGGTATTACCTCATTCAATCCTCATAGCAACCCTATGAGGTAGGTAGCATTCTTATCCCTCATTTACAGATGAGGAAACTAGGCACACAAAATCAAGAGATTTGTCTAAGATGAAAAAAACCAAGACTTGACTTCAAGTAGTTTGCCCAGAATCCATGCCTGTATACTATCCTGCCTCTGCATGCATCTGGGGACAAGGACAAAAGGGACATTTCATATCTAGGTGGGCCCCTAGCCCCTCAGGCCAATAGAGGGGGCCTTCCTGCCCAATATGAAAGGGGTGCCTACTCTCCGATGAAAGTGTAAACAACCTGGTACAGCACAGGGCACAGTGACCACCCCCTCCCCCACCAGTTCTCCTTGAAAGGTTCTTGCTACCCCATCTAGTTTGCAGGAGGGACAAAAGGCAGTCAAGGGAGGTAATTTTGGATGATGAGCTAGAAGTGGCAGGGACTTCAGGAAAACAGCTTGAAGTCGTAGTATTCATGCCAGCCCTGCAGGAAGGGCTGGACAGAGTCAGGCATTTGGGAGGCAGGTCTCAAACAAGATGGGCCAAGGTGGCCAAGTCCGTGTCACAGGACTGGGAGGCTCTGGCCAAGCCTCCAATGCAGCTTCCTCTCTAAGGAAGATACCAGGGTAGAGAGACTAAACAAAGACAGATCCCTGAGGATGGAGTCCATTCCAACATGAGCTGAGGCCGCAGCCATGCCAGAGGTGACCAGAGGGCTGTTAGGAGGTCTGAGTGTGAGGCAGGCATGGAAGAGGTGGCAGTGTGCAGGGTAGACAGCACTAGCTAGGGATGATGAGAGAGAAAGGAGAGGTCTCCACTGTGGTTCTCTGAGATGCCTAGTCTCTCTTCCTGTCAGGTTGGCAGGAGCATTAAGGACACCTCTGGCCTCAGGAGAGAAGAGGGAGCATTGGAAGGAGCGAGGATCCCATGACCCAGCTCGACAAGGTTGCTTTGAGGAGCCCGGGCTGCTGGTATGAGGATAACAGCTCTGTGCACTGAACAAGGTCTCTCTGGGCCAACTGTGAAACAAGATAGACTGCGGACTGGCTGATAAGAACATCTCTGGGTCTCCCTGAATTCTAGGGCTTTCTAGTGGCTAGCTGGAGGGCTCTGACTTTCTCTTAACCAACTATTATCTCCATGTACACTTTAGAAGGATAGGTGGTAGGCACTAAAGTCTCCGACTCCAAGGGTAGTAGAAAATAGAGGGAGATATGGTTTAGCAGTGATTGGTGTGGAAGGGGCAGGGTGTGCTGAGCTGACAGATGATCTGGGAGACAAGAGGATAAAGGTTCCCTAAGAGTGGTTGAGTCCCCAGGCTGGAGCAAAAAGATGCCAGGTCCAGGTTGGGGGTCCTATCCAGCCAGATCTTCATCCTGGAAGGACAGCGTTAGGGCAAGGAGCTGGCTCTGACTCTGTTCCCAGGTCGGGGGAGACAAGAGCTCCGCAGGACCAAGGGTGGAGCTGCAGGCATTTCGAGCTGAGACTTGGCCCTGTCCGGCCAGGAGGGTGCGCAGATGGGGAGCAAAGGGCTGCTCCTCCCAGCCTGGGCATCGCTGACTACGATTTCTGCGCGGGGCAGCAGTTACGGCAGCACTGCCCGACCTCCGCCAATCTTGCACACCTCCTCGTCCCACCCCAAATCCCCACCCCGCCACACCCACGCGGCCCGACGCGGTCCAGGCACGCTTGAGCTTTGGGGCGCCTCTCCAGGCGGGGCGGGGCGGGGAGAACTCGGTTACTCGTGGATGTTGGTTCCTTCCCTCCTTTGCCCCTCCGTGCGCGCTGGACAATGGAGCCCAGTCTTCCGTGACCAGAATAAGGAGGAGTCCCCTAAGCTGGGGGAACCAGGAAGGAGTCTTCAAGAAAGTCTTCAGACCCACACTCTTCCCCTCTCCCCCGGTCCGATCTGGGGGACAAGCCTGGAAATGACGAGGGTTGTGCTGGGCAGTCCCACCCCTAGTCCTGGGCTGAGATTTCCCCTTTGCGACAAAAGGGCGAAGGGCGGGCCCGGGGCGGGGCGAGGCGGACGGCGGATGAAGGAGTTGGGGGTCTTCCGCCCAGAGAAGGGAACGGCTTTCTGCGGGGTAGACCCACGCAGGGACTCCCCGCGCGCCAGCCCGGCACTCACCGTGCAGGGTCAAGAAGTCCCGGCCCGAGTCCATGCCCGACGGGCTGCGCGGCGGGAGCCGGGTGCTGCGGGACACACGTGCGCGGTAACAGCGCCGGCGGTCTCGGGTCCGAGCCCAGCGCTGTGGAGACCCGAATGGACTGTGGTGGGAGGAGGCCGAAGGTGGACCCGCCCCCCGGGTCCACCAACCCGCGTCTCTCCCCGCCCCCTCCTAGGGATCGGGGAGGGAGGGCAGAGATGGGACTGGGAAGCCCGCCTAACTCTGGCCGCTGGCGGGTAGGCGAGCCAAGGCCAGAAATAGCCGATCCCGCCCGCTTCCTCCGCTCCTGCCACCCACAGGCCGCTGGCCCTGTCATTACCGCCGGCGGCCCGGCCCCACGCCCTGCCTGTGGGCGCCTCGCTGGGGTCAGGGTGATGCTCCAAAGAATTTGGTGTCATCTTGGGGAAGGGACAGTCTAACGTCCGACGCCCAGCCGGGCTCCTGCGAAAGGGAGCTTCCGCGTCCAGGCATCCAGGCGTCCAGGCGTCCAGCAGCGGCTCCCCGAAGGTCTGCTTTCCAATCTGCAAAATGGGTGCATGGGTTGTGAGGTCCTCAGAGAGGAATGCCTGGACTTTGTCCAGAGGAGAGTCCCCTCCCCTCTCGCTGGGAAGTTTCTAACCTGGGAGCGACTTTGGTGGGGGCTGTTGGGGAGGGGAGAAAGCTCGCAACAAGCAGGTGCAGAGAGCCCACCTTTGAGGCCCCTACACCTCAAACTCCTGGAAATATCTGCAGCAGAGTGGCTGACAGGTGTAGGATCTGGGGTTGGATGACATTCCCAGGATTTATCTTTGGGTGGCCTCCCGAGGGACTGTCGGGGCAAGGGGCCCCTATGAGGACACCCCACTCTCACCTTCGACTCTTGCAACCCAGACACCTTCTTGATAGGGTATGCAGAGAGCGCCCCCCCCGCCCCCGCCAGGAAAAATCCAGCGATTTTCTGCCCACTACCCTTTGGGAGAGACCCCAGGGGGCCTCCCAGGATGAGGGGTGCTGGGCCCACCCATGAATCACCTAGGCTTCTGGGCTGATAAGGCCAATGTGAGACAGAGTCTGGTGGAAGCCTATTGGACCCTTTCTGGAGGAAGCCCCTCCTCTTCTCAGCACAACCAGGCCTAAGTGGCTTTGAATATCTCAGGAAGGGATGGAAGCAAGCCGGTTCTGAGGGTTCTGAGGGTTGAGAATGGGTCAGGAGTTCAGTACTTTGGAGAGCCCCCCCTCCACCTGCCTCCTTCACAGGAAGGGAGGCTAGCCCTTTATCTGGCATTCACTCTGCGGGCGTCCTGTCCTCCAGTAGGAGTACCTCCCACCCCGCAGGTCTGTCAGAAACCTCCCTGGATTCCCTTCTGCTTAGGGATGAGCAAGTCCACACTGGCAGGCCTCGCTTGGAGCCCGAGCCTGGAGGTAGGGAGTACAAGGGGGTCCTTTCTCTGCTCTTACCTCTCCTCACTATCCTAAGTCAGGATAAACCCTTCTAGGCCTGCCCTCTGGGGGCCTCCTCTGGCCTTGAGGCCTAGTACTTAAACCTCTGACATCCCTGGGGGCCTGCAAGCCCCTCTATTCAACTAGCCAGTCCTCTTCAAGCCCTGTTCCATTCCCAGGCAAAGAACCAGTGAAATTCTGACACCAGCAATTGACTTGGCTTCATCTCAAGCATCATTCCTATTTATTTACGTCACCTCCCAGCTCTGAGCCCCAAGCCCAAATCAGGGCATCATCTGAGACTGTCGCTTCTCTCTTTGCCCAAAGTGCCCCTGGTGGGAGCTGCAGCCAGGCTCTTCCTTTGCACACCCCAAACCCACTTCACACAGACCCTCTTTTGGCCTCTGGCACAGGCAGAGGAGCAGAAGCCTCCTCCCTGGCCAGGGTTATTAGACAGGATGGGCGTGGCTGACTCAGAACTGGCACATGCAACCAGGTTCTGCTAGAAAAGAGGGCTGGGCCACACCCTGCTCTGAGAAACAAGGCTGTTGCTCAGACCTGTTTGGGTCAGCCCACACTCCAGTACTTTCTTCACCTTCTCTGTCCACCCCTTTCTCTCTCTCATGAGCTGGGAGGCACTCAGCTTGTTTCCGCTGGATATAAGCCTCTGTGGTGATTACGACTGTGTATATGTGTGTGGAGAGGCTGAAGAGCCAGTAAGAGGCTTTCTACCTAACCACAAAGTTGCTGGTTTCTGCTCCCTCTGCCTAAACTCCCAGGGCCCTCTGTGGGCCCAGCCCCAGCCAGGAGCCTAAATTACCCTCCTCAAAACCCAGCCCTCAGTAACCTCTACCAGATGCCCTGAGATCCTGGTAACTCACAGGGCTTTTGGCAGACTCGGCCGGGTGCACAGAGAGGCCATGCCTGCCCAAAGACTAGTTGTCTAATGATAGAGTTTCAGACATTTCACCACCCCTAGCTACCATCCTGTCTTCAAGGTGAATATGAGGGTGGGTGTGGGGGGAGGGACTTCTGAGATGACTGGAGACAGGTGAGACCTAGTGTTAGGTCCAGTGACTACCTCAAGTGGCCCCATCACTACGCTCCCTGGGGATGGGGGAGGATCAACCCAAGAATGCCAACTTTCAGGATGGGCAGGTCCACCTGTGCTTCAGGGCTAGCCCTGCCCACCTCCACCCCGCCCCCCCAAACAAACCTAGGCAAGCCAGGTTTGGGGGACAGGTTCATTCTGCTCCCTCCTTGTCTTTGGAGCCCCTGTCCCAGGAGATAGTGGATGAAGGGCTGTTTAAATCTTGCCTCCACAGTTTTTTTGCTGTGACACCTTGAGCAAGTCCCATTACCTCTTGGAGCTCTGCAGTCAGGTGCTGCAGTCCTCACTGGAATCAGCTAAAATAACAGATGTCGACTACCTGGTATGCATAAATGCCTGCTGGACAGACACACACTGGAATCGCCTCTCCCCACAGCTGTCCCCTACCTGGCCTCCTCTATTGCTCCCGGTGGTCAGAGCCCTGTCTGAAGCTCTTGGTCCAAGGGCATGCTGATGCTTTTGAGGGCTGGAAAACCCCATCTGAGCTCCCTCCAGAGGGTCCAGGACCCAAGTTCAGATGCATCAGGAGGAAAAGTGAAGGCTGCCTCTACCAACGGAGCAGCTGTGGCAAAACAAAGGTATTCAGATCATGCCAGGAAGACACTACCGACCGTGTGAAGATCCAGGATGCCATGATGGACCACAAGTTTTCTGGGCCTGTGGGTAATCCCGGGAGAGTATGGGATGATTTGGGGCTACTTTTCTGTAATCGTATTCATGGGGTTTTACGCATATTCATTTGTGAATGTAACTGTGATATTTATTTCACTGTGGACTAAGTCCCACCCAATGGGCAGAGTCTAGTGCTTGGTGTGGAGGAATAGTCAGGAGACTGGTCCTCAGACCCTTGCTTGAGGGAAGAGGCACAGCCCAGGCCACCTGAAAAAAGAGGTACACTTAAAGAATGTGTGAACTGAAGAAGACACCAAAGTCCAGTTTATAAACTGTTCTGCTATTTCATTTATTCAACAAATATTTATTGAGCAAGTACTGTTCTAAAAGCTTGAGAATCATCAGTGAGGAAAATATACCAAAACCCCTTGCCCTCATGGAGCTTAAATTCTAATGGAAAGAAAGAGACACTGTAATAAACATAAGTAAATTATTTATTATATTAGGTGTAAGGACAATAAAAAAAAATTTAAAAAGTAAGAGAATTCAGGAATGGGAGAGGGTTAAATTTGAAATAGGTTGGTCAGGCTGGATCTTCTGAGGAAAGTGACAATTGAGCAGACTAGAAGGAGGTAAGAGAGTGGGCCAACCAGAGATAGCTGGGGAAGAAGACTCCAGGCAGTGCTAAGGCCCTGAGGTAGGAGTGTGTCTGGTGTGTTGGAGGACCGGAAGGAGGCGGGGGACAAGAGTAATAGGAGAGGATAGAGTGGTAATGGGAGCCAGGTCCTGTTGGGCCATCTAAGGGCTTCCACTTTTACTCTGGGAAAAATGGGGAGCACTTGGAAGGTTTCAAGCTGAGCAGGGACATGATTGACTTATGTATGAAAATAACCACTTTGGCTTCTGGAAGGAGAAGTATCATGGAGGGATAAGGCTGGAGCAGAGAGCCCAGTGGGGAGGCACTTGCATTAATTCAGGTGAGAGTGGATGGTGGCTCAGACCTCAGTGGCGGAGTTGAGGTCATGAGAATTGGTAGGATTCCAGATACATTTTGACAGTGGAGCCAACAGGATTTCCTGGTGGGGCTGTGAGAGGACTCAAAGGTGATTTCGAGCTTTTGTCCTGGGCTGCTGAAAGGAGGGAGTTTCCAATAACTGAAAGGAGGAAGGTGCCTTCAAACAACTAAGGTGAGACGTTAAGTTCAAGATGGATGTACAAGTCTGGAATTTTAGAGGGAGATGTGGGCTGGGGATAACATTCAGGTTATGGTTCAAGAGATGTTTAAAATGTCCATAATGCTATGGAAGTCCGCTCTGGGATAATCTTTCTGGAGGGTAATTTGGTAATAATTCAAATATTTAAATGTACATACGCTTTGGCCAAGCAATTCTAATTCCAGGATATTATATTATCTAATTCTATGATATTATCTGTATATTACACACAGAAATCCTGTACAAGGTAAAGTTCATTAGCAGGGACCTGGTTAAATAACCCAAGATATTTCCATACAGTGGGTTCTCTTGCATCTGTTTTAAAAAACAAATGAACAAAAACAGTCCTTTATGAGTTACTGTAGAACATAAATGGGAAAAAAAGCAAATGGCTGGACAATATATATAATACATATAATATATAACATAATATGTCATTTGTGCTTTTCAAAAAAATTTTTTAAAAGCTATAGATATTGCTGTTTGTACAGGCATAAAATAGCTGAAGGATACAGAAATAATATAAGGAAAGGGATTGAGAGGATGACACATTTTATTCTTTATGTACTATTTGATTTTTTTTTTTTTTTTTACCATGATGATGTATAACTTTTGAAACTCGAAAGTAAAAAGATTTGAGAGATAAACAAAAATTGTGGTCAGCAGAACAGGTTTTAAAATGAAGAAGGCAACTCAAGAAATTTGCTTTGTGCTGACAAATTCCTCATAGGGAAAGGGGCTGGCAAGTAGTTCAAAGGTGGCCCTAACCCTTTGTTACTGGTTCAGAGTTTGAACTATTCATTGATTTGGTTAGTCAGAAGGCAAACAAATTGAATGCTGGGCACAGTGGAATCAGGAATGAACCCAGATCATTAGGCAGAGAGATACCAGTGGGAGAGAGAGATAAGAGTGGAGATGGGGGAAGCACAGAGAAAAGGGGAAAGCCAGGGAGGAGAGTATGTCATTCAGAGGGAATGGGCAGCAGCAGATACTGCTGAAAGGTGCAGGAAGATGAGGACAGAGTTGTGGCTGTTGCTACTGGAGGGTCGCCGGAGATCTTGGCCTGTACAGAGCAGAGGAAACTGCAGGCAGAGGGTTGGCGGGGTCAGAAAAAGGGGAGACCTCTCCCAGGCTGGGTCAGACTCCCTGTGACCGACTCTGAGGCTGTTTGGAGGCAAGATGGAGAGGCCAAATGTAATGGCAAGAATCCATTGTCCTGTCGTCTGTGACAGGGAAGGGGGCCAGGGAGCCTCCACAAGTGGAACTGCTTCTAACTAACAAGACCACCTGGTCCGGGCAGGCGCACTCCTAATATTAGAGCAATGGAGGTCCCCCAGACTGTTCCACTTCTCTTCCCACCTATCGTTCCTTCTGCACTATTGGGGACCTTGCATTTGTGTAACAATTGACAAACCAGCTCACTTGCCCAAGCTCCCTCCACCTCCCACAAAAGCTACCCCTTAGTGCACATACCAGCCAAGCAATGGAAGGAAGGAAGGCCTTAAACAAGAAGCCTGCACAGGCCTTGTCAATAGCTTAGGATGTTTGGGCAAATAATTTTGGCGTTGCAGGTACTTGGATGGCAGGCATGGGCCATGTTACTTTGGCCTCGTGGTTTCCTCTCTCTGTAGAGAAGGGTGCCTCTAGAGGAGAGCAAGAGCAAAGTCCTCTCAAGGACACAGTCCAGGGCAGGGGCCCTGCCTTGCCGGCTCTGAGGACAGGAAAAGTACTGGGAAGGACAAATGAAGGAGCTAGGCCCAACCGAGAGAAGCGGAAGTGGGCCAGGTCTGTGGGCAAGCCTCCTCGGGCTCATCTCAGGAAGTGGTTTTCAAGCTGTAAGGTAGACAGACTCACTCCAGGAGTAAAAAGTAGCTAGTTGTATCGTCTATGAGCAGAAGCCACACTGTGCCAATGATGGCAGTCAATGTGATGTCAAACTGCTGCCCTGGACAAGTGCCATCCTCTTCCCGAACATCTCAGCGGATGACAGAAGTACCCACCTGCTTGCACACTCAGCATATTTGAGAGTCATCCTTGACCCCTCTTCACTCTCACTCCCATCATCCATCAAGTCTCGTCAATTCTACCTTTCAGATCTCCAATCAATCCCACTCTTGAACTTCTTTCGTTTCTTCCTATATACAATGCTCTCTCCCAGCTTTTGCACAGTGGGGTCTTTCTGCATCAAGTGCCCTTTATCGTTCTCGCCTGGCTTACTGCTACTCATCTTTTTTTAATTAAAAAAATTGAAGTATAATTTATATACAGTAAAATTCACCCTTTATAGTGTACAATCCCACGAAGTTTGACAAATTCATACAGTTTTGTAACCACCACAATCAAGATATAGAACAGTTCCATCACCTCAAGAAATTTCTTCATGCTCTTTTGGAGCCATCACTAGTTCCTATCACCAGCTCCTGGCAACCACTGATTTTTTTCGTTTTGCATTTTCCCAGTTGTCTGAAAAATGGAATCATTTAGTATGTATATAGCCTGTTGAAGACAGTTGCTTTTACCTAGCATAATGCATTTGATAATATATCTATGCTATTGTATCAATGGTCTATTTCCTCTTTATTGAGAGTATTCCGTTGTATAGATGTACCATAATTTATTTATCCTATTACCAGCGGATAGGACATTTGGTTTTTTCCCAGGTTTGGAGATCATGAGTAAAGCCGCCTTAAACATTTGCGTACTGGGTTTTGTTTGGGAGAATACCTAGGAGTGGGACTACTGTATGTGTAACTTTATAAGCAACTGCCAAAGTGTTTTCCAGAGCTGCAATACTAGTTTGTATTCCCATGCAATATATGAGAACTCGATTCGCTCCAAATCTCAGCAGCACTTGGTTGGTTGGTTGACTAATTTGTTTTTACTGATTTGCTGATTTATTTGTTGATTTATTGATTTCACATTCTACTGTGTAGTGCTTTCAAACTGTGGTCTTAATTTCCACTTCCTCGATGACTAATGGTGAATCTACTCATTCTTTTAAATCTCTGCTTGGTCTTCTCTTCTTCCCCAAAGCCGCTGCTCATTGTCAATCTAGAGCCCGATTAACTTCCTTTCCTTTCTGGTTCCATGACCACAAACATTTATCTCCACTTGGTCTTCACCCACTAAATTGCAGTTATCTTCTATTGGTGCCTTACGCTAAGCTCACCTGAATACAGGTGATACTGATGATAGGCATATTTATGACGATGACGACACCAACCAAGCCGCCCAACTGGGAGGCACAAGGGGAAAGGCGGGACCGGAAGCGGAAGTGCGATGAGGAGTTAGCGGCGTTTTAGTTGCCATGGAGACTGGACAAGCCAGGGACCGATGGTCGGCCCAGTCTGGGTCCTACGCATTCGCTGGGGCAACGTGGACGCCATCCTCTCGTCTGACCCGGATCCGCAGCCCTAGCCAGTCCACCTGGCTGTCTTCCCTCGCCTATCCCGATGACGTCCACCACAGCTTCAGGACTTGGCCCCGCCGTCTCTCCCCGCTTGCGCCCTCGCCATCCCCCGAGCCGCAACTGCTGCGTCTGCGCCCCACCTCGCTGCGCACCCAAGACATCTCGCATTTGCTCACCGGCGTCTTCCGTAATTTGTACACGGCTGAAGTGATCGGCGAGGAGGTGAGCGCGAGTTTGATCAAGGCCCGCGGCAGCGAGAATGCGCGCCACGAGGAGTTCGTGGATGAGCTGCAGCAGGTAACACGGCCCCACGCCCCCGCGCTGTGTGTTCACCCGGGGAGTCGCGCCTGCGGACCGTGAGGGAGACCGTGCGTGGGATCCAGGGCGCGCCCCCGGGAAAGGCTGGACAAGTGTCAGCACCTGCTGGGTGCCGGGCACTGTTCCATGCACTGGAGATGCAGCTGGGAAAGAGCCAAGTCCCTATCCGACATTCTGGTGGAAGGATACTTTATACACACACTCATACAAGTACACATATGCTGCACACGTAAGGCATGTATCTGTAACATTTACTTTTTTTTTTCTTTACACACATACACAGACATACAGACATACTTCGGAGATTTTGCAGGTTTGGTTCCAGACCACCATAATAAAGGGAGTATGCAATAAAGCTAGAGGTAATCTTTTTGCTGACGGAGGGTCTTGCCTCCAATTTATAAAAAATGCAACACCTGGGAAGCGCTATGAAATTAAGTGCAATAAAAGGAGTTATGCCTGTACTGCCTATATACATAAAAAGAATTGGGGCAGACAGCTCAATAGTTGCAGTTCCCTGGAGTTAAAATTAAAAGTGCCCCCCTACCTTTGGGGTGCCTGCCTTTGTAACACAAGCCATAATTTTAACAGGCATTCATGCACAGATTTTAGGAGGCATGCCCCGTTTCTGGAACACAGCTCTGCTTCCTCGTCTGTATAAGGAGGAAAGCATCTGGCTTGAGTCCTCTCTGCTGGGTCCGACTACGGTTATGGAGGCTCAGCTGAGCACTTTCAAGCAGCTGAGGTAAATAAACTGAAGGGCTGACAGCTGGAGGCTGTGTGCTCTATGCTCCCAGCAGCTCGGTATCAAGCCCTTCTTTGAAGGGGGATCTGGGTGGCACGCTCCTTTTTCTACTACAGTGGTGTGCTAACTTGTATTTGGTATTTCAGAGTTTGGATGGCAGCTCTCTTTACTGTGAAATCTGGAGACAGGATTTCCAGTTTGCCTCTGTTGCTGACTTTCCTATGAAACCTTTAGGCCATTTTCTTCTGGGGGTGGCCCTCAATTTTTACATGTGTCAGGTTGGACCAGATGGCCTCTATAGTTCTGTGACTGCTCTATGTTTCACGGAAGCCCTGATGCAGAGGTGAGGTGGAGTAAAACCATGTGATCTCACCATATTTCCGTGCATTTGATTATCCACCTGCCAGATTCGGGAGCTTTATAAGCAGCGGCTGGACGAGTTTGAAATGTTGGAGAGACATATTATTCAGGCCAGTGCACGGGCCTATGCTGAGAAGGAGCGGTCCATACACCAGGCCAGAGTACAAGTCCTACAGCCCATCCTCAAGATGCCTCCAGGTGTGTATAAAGAACACCCCCGCGCCCTTCACTCTGATTCCCCAGCTGTGAATATATTACTGCATTTGCTCCATTTCTCACTCTCTAGTGTTTATCTGAATATTTGTAGAGCAAGTTACAGATGGGATGTTTCATTACCACAAAACACTTCAGAGTGCATGTTTCCCTAACAGGGTCACTCCTACATAACCAACGTACAACCCTCAAGCCAAGAAATCAGCATTGGCGCAACATTAACCTCCAATTCACAGATCCCATTCACATGTCACCAGCTGGCCCACAGTGGCTCTTTCTCCCCTCTGGTCCAGGAGACTCTCTATTCCTGGAATGCGAGGAGAGTTTGACATAGGAAAATTAATCAGTGTTAATCCACCACATTAACAGAATGAAGGAGGGGAAATCACATGATCATCTCAAATGATGCAGAAAAAATTAGACAGAATTCAGCACTCTTTCATGATAAAACACTCAAAAAAACTAGGAATAGAGGGAAACTACCTCAACATGATGAAAGTCATAGATGAAAAACCCACAGCAAACGTCATACTCAGTGTTGAAATACTGAAAGCTTTTCCTCTAAGATCAGGAACAAGAAGACAAGGATGCCTGCTTTCGCCATTTCTATTCAACACAGTAGTGCAAACTAATCAGAGCAATTAGGCAAGAAAAAGAAAGCATCCAAATTGTAAAGGAAGAAGTAAATTATCTCTATTTGCAGATGATACGATCTCATATGTAGAAAACACTAAAGATTCCACTCAAAAAAAAAACTATCGTGTTAAGTCCTGTTTCCTTACTTTTCTTTTTGTCTTATTCTATCCATTATCATAAGTGGGGTATTGTGAAATCTCCAACTATTATTGTAGAACTGTCTATTTCTCCCTTCAGTTCTGTCAATTTTTGCTTTATTATTTTGATGTCATTAGGTGTGTGAATGTTTAAAATTGTTGTATCTTGTTGCTGTATCAAAACTTTTATTAATATATAATGTTCTCCTTTGCCTCTTGTAAACTATTTTGCTATAAAGTATTTTTTTTTTTTTTGTCTATTAGAGTAGCCACTCCTGCTTTCCTCCGATTATTATTTGCATGGAGTATCTTTTTTTCATCTTTTTGCTTTCAATCTGTTTGTGTCTTTGGATCTAAAGTGTATCTGTAGATTGTACATAGTGGATCATGTGGTTTTTTTTTTATCATTCTGCCTATCTGTCTTTTGATTGGAAATGGGCCATGCTTTTCTGGTTTTTTTAAATATGTATCGTGATTTTTTTTTTTTTTTTAATGAAAACTGGGCTATTGCATCTAATACTGTGGTAACTCTGGAAATCAGATTCTCCTTCCCCAGAGTTTGCTGTTTTTTGTTTTTGTTTATTTTTTTAATTATTGTAGGCTGTCTGTGCTGATGGTCAGCATAGGTATAAACTTAAGGTCTTCTTAGGTCTTTTCTGAGCCTTTCCTTGGGCATGTGCCATTATATTCTAATTTTTCTCATATAGTCAATTGTTTTTGAATATACTAGTCTTTAATATCTCACTCTATAAGGGGAAAAAGAAAGATGAAGGGATGGGACAAAGGTGCTGGTCTTTTACATTCCCTGGAAGTCACTTCAGCTGGAAGAAGAAGGGTTTGTAGCAATGAGGACAGGTGCAATAGCAGCGGCTACTGCTTTTTTTGTCTACTCTGTGATCAGAAGCAATAATCAGCAATCAAGAGCACAGATCCGAGATTTTTGGAAGATAGGGGTTTTTTGTTGTTGTTGTTCACCTAGGTTCCCACAAACTGTGTGCAGGTTACCCCAGAAACATGTTCACAAATGCCTACCATGGAATTGGAGATGAGGGATGCATAACTGCTACTCTTCTAGGAACTGACATTAACCACGATTTTCTGTTCATGTCTTTCCCTGGAAGTTACAAGCCTTCAACAGACTCCATAGTTCCAAAATCGTTAGTCTGGTTCTGCTAGTGCAGTTGTTGTCTAGGTGGAGAGGCAGATTTCTGGTGCTTCCTACTCCTCATCTCAGAATTCTCTCTCTACAGTTCTTGACAGGCCTTTCATTCTGTAGGGTTCTAATGTTTCCTCATGACCACACTCAGACTCATTCTTGGCAGCAACACCACATAAATTATGCTGTGCTCTCCCCACTAAGGCATACCAGGAGGCACAGCTGATGTTAATCTTGATCACCTGGCCAGATTGGTGTTTGTTTGGATTTTTCCACATTAAATTCTCCAAATTATAATTGGTTAGTATTTCGTGGAAAGGCATTCTCAGATTTTACCATCAAAGCTCCATCACCACACCACCAGCAATCACTGAAAACTTTTCTCAATCATCCACCTCTATGGTGATACTTTCTATAATCAATTTATTTGATAAAATAATTGGGTTATTTTTTCTACAGACTTGTCCATAGTCTGGTTTTGCGAATTTCAACACTGTGGTGGTGGTTAAGCTGTTCTTATGATCCCCGTATTTCCTGCAATTCACTAATTAGTTCTAGAGACTTCACAAGGTTCAGGTTCAGTTTTGGGGAGGAGAGTGGAAGGGGCTAGACCACTTTATAGATGGTGCTGTGTGTTTCCTTCTGAAATGGTACATGGTATCTGATGTCTCTCTTTTCATGATGCCGGCAGTCTTTGCCTAGATCTATTGTTTCATTGGGGTTGTAAATTATAATGAAATGCTAGTGGTACTGGCATACTTCTATAAAGAGAAATTTTTCAGCAACTACTTTGATGAATCCAAGATATCAGTAGGATTAATTTTTCTCCTTATTTGCTAGCTTTTAAAATAATGAGTTGGTTCCCCTAGCATCTTTCAAACATGACTAATGAAGTTTATTTAGTTTGTTTTTAGTATCATTATGAACTCATGGATTTCATAACTACAATAATATTTATTCTTATTGAGGCTCCAGTTGTCCCATTTTTGGCCAGTCAAGCCTTTTCAAGTTGACTCCTAACTCTTTTGATACAACAATAGTTTTCTTTGATAACATCTGTACTTTCTGTGATGGTCAGATGTTTCAGGCTCATCTCATATAGTTATTGCCCTGGATTTGGAATCAGCCATTTCTCCAAGAAGCCCTGGTTCCTTTTATTTTCCCCAAAGGCTTTGATGTATCCTCCTGCTTCCCTGAAAAATCATCATTTTCTAGTGCTGTAGGCAGAAGGGACAACATTTTTAGGTTGGGGAGACCTGACATATCTGTGGTCTAGAAAGAGGGAGAAGTGGAGAATGTAGTGGCTTAGAAAGGCATTACACTTTTGGGGTCCTGCTAGGGACCAGATGCTGTGTAAGATGCTTTGTGTAGGTTATTTCACTGAATCCTCCCAATGATTCTATGAGGTAGGTTTCTCTCCAATTCTTAGGTGCAGGAACTAAACTCAGAAAGAGGATCAAATAACTTCCCTAAATTCTCGCAACTCAGAAGGGCTAGGACATAGATTTGAACTTGAGTGTGTCTGCAGTCAGAGCCTATCTCTTTCTTCTATCAGGAGGAGGAGGAAGGATGATTGACCAGGTAGTGTCTGTCACAGGAGGTTAGATGACTCCCTTAGGGTGTGGCTGTGAGCCTGAGGGCCTATCCTCTGTCAGGCCTGCCACCTCTGAGGCTCAGGTCCCATTAGATAGTAGACACTCAGCACAGATTCCTTATCGCCTCCTGTTTTCCTCAGCTCCACAGTAGAGTCATGTAGCTGCCAGAATCTCTCCCTCACCTATGGACTTAGGTAGAGATTTTTAGTAGTAGATTCTTAGGAGGTTTTATTAATTGCCTGATATCCTCTGAGCCCTGAGAGTAAGATACTCTCTCTGGCTTTGGTAGGATTCTTTTCACTAGAGATCAGGGGAGATTAAATAATCAGTTAAGTGTTTTGTTTGTTTGTTTGTTTATTGTAGTGAAATAAAACATTGGGAACTGGAAACAAACACCAGTCAGAAGTTCTCAATGACCTTTATTTCTTTTTTTTTTTTTTTACTCAAGATAATGTTAAGCTATAATAGGACATTGTCTGCCCTGGTTTCTCAGCCTTCTGCTGTTAATGTTTCTCTCTTTTATTTTAAAAGTAGCAGAAGTAGAGATGTTAATTTAGTTCCCTAGATGCTCCTCTTGTCCCTTCCTTTTAGTGGGGGCCAACGTGACCCAAGAATCTCTTTCATAACTTAGATGATTGATGGTGAGGACCTTCCCGTCAAACTTTTCTTAAAGCCCAGAGGCAGCCTTTCTCTGTTTGCTAGTACAAATGTCACAAGGTGAGAAACATATGTAAATGTCTCTCAGAGGGAGAAAGATCAGAATTCTGCAAAACATCTTGTGCTTTTCATTATCTCCCCTAGCTGATAAATTTTCCACATTATCTTTTGGGTACTGGAAGAGCCAACCTTTTTTGCAGAGCCATGCTCAGGAGCATAGGGGTAGTGCAGGAAGCACCCCCTTCCCAGGGGGGCGCGGGGGAGGATGGTCACAAGGCCAGTGCAGGGTTTTTCAAGGCTCATCTGGTACATAGTCCAAGCCTGACATGGAGAGAGACTTTCCAAAGCTCTGATAAACTGGCCCCTGCTTCTGCAGACATAACACCTAACCACCCGCACCCTGGAGGAGGACTGGACAGAGAGGACTGGTATCGGAAGGGAGAGGGTACATCTTCTTCCCACATGGCCTTAGCCCTTTTTATGAAAGTTTTATCTTTTAATATTTCAAATAGGCCATCATCGAAGTCCTCAGGAACTGGGCTAGATTGTGTCACCTCGGCATTGCTGCCACTCCCTGCCAAGGTCTCCATATTGCAAAGGAGAGGCCAGGGAATGCATTTCCCAGATGGTTCCAGGATAGGTCACTGATGAGAGGCCCTTGCTGAGTTTTGAAAGGGGAAGATGCTGTTTTCAAGAAGCAGTAGCAGGCAGATGACTGAGCAGCTATGAATTTCACAGCGGCTTCCAGATAACTTCTTAAGAACCCCTTGCCTCAGTGCTGCTGGCTAAAGTTGTCAATGATGGCTTCCCTGACCTCCTCCCACTCCAGAATCCCTGATATTCAAATCTTTTAAATATGATACACATATAGTAATTTCTGTTTTCCTGATCAAACCCTGACTATTACAGTAACTAGACCAAATCTCAAAATTCCTAAATTAACATATTTAATGAGAGAAACATGTATTCTTCACTTGTCTCACCTATACACTTGGTTATAGGACCCTCCAAAGGGAAAGACCATTTTAAGTCACCATGTTGGTTAATGGAGCAAGCAACAAAGTTTGACAACTTCCAAATTACCCCTTCATTCTATTTATTCTTGAATTTTATCGGTGTATTAATATACATGGTTTAAGAAAATCAAGTAGTTTAGAAAATCTTCTAATGAAATATCAAGAGCCTTCACCCATATATATCATCATATATTTGTCCAAACCCATAGAATGTATAACACAAAGGGTGACTTGTAAACTCTGGACTTTGGGTGCTAATGATGTGTCAGTGTAAGTTATCATTTGTAACAAATATAGCTCTCTGGTGGGGGACTTTGATAGTGGGGGAGGCTGTGTTTGTGTGGGGGTATGGAGTATATGGAAATCTCTGTGTCTTCTGCTCAGTTTTCCTGAGAACCTAAAACTGCTCAAAAAGTAAAGTCTATTGAAAAAAAAAAAAAAGCCTCCACTTCACCTCTTCCAACCTCACTCCACTTGGTAAAGGTGGTCATTTCTAGCTTTAATTCTTCTGGACACCTCTAAAAAATATGTTTTTACTACTATTTCTTGGCTCATCAACCATAAATATTAATTATTGACTTCACACTCTATTAAATGAGATTTCCTCTCTCACGTATCTGTTGGTCAGTTGGGGATGGGATGAGCTAGCTGGGTTTGGCTGGCCAGCTTCAAGATCTGGATCCAGCCGAATGTGGCTCCTCGCTGTAGGTTGGGGTCAGATCTGTTCATGTGGATTCATTCTGAGGTACCAGGTGAAAGGGCTAGAACTCTTCTCAGGGTCAAGAAAGCTCTTATGATGATGGCAAAGGAACAAGAGGAAAAACTACTGCACAAGCACATTTCAAGCCCACTGCCAACATCTCATTGGCCAAAGCACATCACATGGCCAAAGCGAAGGGTGAAAATGTACACTCTGTTTCTAGTACCAGGAACTGCAAAGTCAGATGGCAAAGGGTACGGATACAGAGATGGGTGAAGAATTGTGGCCATTTATTCATCTCCCATATTTCTCTTAATTCTATTTTGTTGTAGACCTCTCTGTAAGTAACACTATTTTAGCTCAAATAAGATCACAATGCAGCCATGCCCAAAGACTGGGCTTTTTTAAGTGGCTGGTAAACATTTGCTGATTAGTTTCTTAAATCTCAAAATCACCACAGGGTTCTGAGAAAGAATTTTGGTAGATGGTTTCGGCTCAAGGATGAAGAAAGATGGGTGTGGGTTCTTCAATATCAGTCTGGTTCAAAACACCTTTGTCCTCATTCCCTTCTATATAGTGAAGACCATCTTCAGATCATGTGTGGACAATGAGTTGCTACAGAAACATCATTTGATCTGCCCGGATGATTACTACAGCCATAAGGTGCCATTTTGCTCTGCCCCTAAAGGTAATGCTTCTGTATTCTCTTAGAGCCTCTGATATCATTCCAGGAAAGTTCTTCAGTAGCAGCCCCCTCTATGCTGCCATTTTCTCATTCTTGGGTTTTTACCCCACTTTAATTTGGATAGTGACTATTGGGAGGGTCAGATCTGAGCATGCCACTTCCTCACCTGCAAGACACCTGCAAGACAAAAGTCCCAACTCCTCAATGTGGAATATGATGCTCTTGTCAGCTGGTCCACACCAAGAGATATGAAAACGTTTACAAATGTATTTGAACGAACCAAGAGGGAGGGAGAGTCTGAAGACTTAGATAAGCAAGGGAGTGAGTTCCTGATGGAGTCAGAACATGGCCCTAGGGATTTTTTCCAGACCCCATCCAGGACCAGAGCAACTTTTTGCCCTTTGAGTATTGAAGGAAGGGTGAGTGGGGAGGCGAGGCAGAGAAGGATATGTGTGGTTTGGTGTATGTGTGTGTGCACATGTGTGCGTACATGTGTGCATGCTGGGCCAGTTTTCTGTGATACAGAAGGTAAGATCTTTTGAGAATTAGGGTGGGAGGCTTGGTTGTGGGCTTACGTAGGGAGGTAGATTTTTGCAAGAGTAACTGTGTGGATGGAAGAGAATACACTGTGTGTACCCTGTGGCTAAATATCAGGATGGTCTAGTGCCGCCAGGCTCGGAAGATGAGCTCACCAGCAGTCCCAGTCAGTGAGACTCTGAAGATTTCTGGGGCTTCAGAGCTGAGAAGGTGTTTGAGCTGAGAGGATCAGGATCCAGAGAATTGAAGGTGCAATTCTCAATTGAGAATTGAGGAAAGCGTTCCACTGACAGCCTGAATCATGTAGAGAAATAAGGGCAGAAAGAGGTAGCAGAATCAAATGTCACGGAATACTAAGCTACTTAGCATTTTAAAGTTAGCTGGGAACGCACTATCTCATGCAGATAAATAAGGTTGGAGTTAACACATATTGAGGATTTATCAATGAGAAATGTGTGGTGGTGCCAGTTTCGTTGCATTCTTGTTAGTAATGAATGTTCTCATTTAACCTTTTGGGGATGATTTTAAAGGTATGAAAAGCTAATACAAACTTTGATTCCTCGCGTGAGCTTTTAAAAAGCATGTTCACAACACGCAGTGTAAATATATATATATGCCTTATTGTTAAAGTGTACAGCTGAAACTTATTGGATTTTGTTGATCAATGTCGCCATAGAAAATAAATAAATATAAATATAAATTTTAAAAAATAGAAAAAAAAAAGCATGTTCATATATGGAGTGTGTGTATATGCATGCGTGTGAGAGAGGTCTACTCATGTTCTTTGACCACGTTCAACGACAAATATTTTAACACTCAAGTCCTAAGTCTCAAGTATGTAGAATAAGTTCCAGGAGTAATTTATATGCTGAAGAGCAGTTACATCTGGCATAGTGTTTATGAAAGTTTAGGACAAAATATTAAGCTAACTGTGCTTTGGTGGTTTCATTTAGTCATCTTAGAAATGTCCATCTCCTTACCTTGGTTTGGTGACTCTGTGTCCTTGGTGCCATAGGCACATTCACCCCTGGCTATTCAAAACTGACATTCAGTTGTGAGAAGCGTTTTGTCCCAAAGAAAGAACCGATCAAGAAGCTTGAAGCCTCAGGCAAGAAGATGCTCACTAAGTCTGAAGATGAGTCTGACTACACTATGGACAGCCTGACGTGGGACTCGCCTTCAAAGGCCAAACTCAGGACCAAAGAAACTGTCAAGGTTAGTGTTGAAGCCTGTGCACAGTGCTGCGTATGTGGACAGTGGGGACAGGGAGGTGATGAGAGGAAAGGAGTTCCAGGTGACACAAGAAGTTGTGATCAATGCACAGCAAAGTAGAAAGGAGAGTTCGCGCTGGTCATCTGTGGGCCTTGCAGTTGGCTAAGATGTCAACACAATTAGTCCCTCTGCCTGGCATTGACGCTCTACGTTTTTGTGTTTCAAAGAAAGCAAGTCTATCAAAGAACAAAAACTGGATGAACCATTTACGTGCGCCACAGAGAGAACTGGAGCGACTCCTGCTTGCCAGAATGGAGAGTCGGAACCACTTCCTAAAAAACCCCCGGTTTTTCCCTCCTAACACTCCATGTGGAGGCAAGTCTCTTGTCTTTCCTCCAAGGAAGCCAGCACTGATAGGAGATTTCTGGAGTGGAGAGCTGGGACAGAGGTGTGTCTTTCCCTGACTCCTATTCTCAGAAAATCTGACCCTTTAGAGTAAAACCCGGAAGATCCTGGGTCTGATCTTAGACTTTTGTGGCGGGGGGCGGGGGGATGGCAGAGTGTCATTATCAGACCAGAGCCGGATACCCACAGACATGGCTTTTGGATGTCCCGAGTCCTGAGCTTTTCTGACCTGCCAGTGTCTTAAGAAATAGTAGTTAGTGTTGGCCCTCTGTTTACAGTCTGAATCGAATGGGAGGAATCTCTACAGCCATATGCTCCTTCCATTGGGGTTCATATGTCTTGGATAATAAAAATGTTGAAAATTTGATTAAGTACAAATAATTAGTATAAGTTTCGATTTTTCTTCAAAAGAGTGACTTTAGCTATATTTCAATAATTGTCATTATGAAGGAAATCAGTTGCTTCAGGGGTTAGTAATTTGAATGGACTTAAAACTATTAACCTTTCTTTATTAGATAAGTAATATCTTTTAAGAAAAATGAGAAAAGACTACTATTTCAAAGAAAAGCAGCACCTATATTAAGAATCGAGTTAACATGTTAGTGTTTAAGCTTCCAGCGTTTCTCCTGTGCATATTGAAAATGAAATATGTAGCTACGTATATTTTCACAGAGATTCGATCATGCTGTCAAGTTATTTTGTAACTTTAAGAAAAACAACAAATGACATATTGTGAATATCTGTGGTGGCTTGGATATGTTTCTTTTACATGAATCAGTTACTACAGAATATTTTATCACATGGATGAAACTTAAAGCCTTTCTCTCCCTTTGCCCCTTCACAGTTGTGCTGATACTCCGGTGTTCCTCGCTAAGCCATCAGTAGGATTTTTCACGGATTATGAAATTGGATCAGTTTATGAGGTAGAAATCTTGCTTTTTTTTTTTATAGATCCTACTCCATCTGCTTCCTTATTTTAAAAAAGTTTTTATGATGGAGTTCTAAAATCATACACAAAACTAGGGAGAGACTATAGCGAACCCTCGTTTGCCCACCACCCAGCTTTGACAGTTACCTCCAGTCTGCAAATGTGGTTCTGTTAACCCCACAGCTTCGTATGTGCGTGCGTGTGCGCACATGCGTACACTGGAGCATTTTAAGGAAAAGCCTAGACGTCATGTCATTCTTCAGTTAATACTTCAGTGTCTCTAACAGCTAAGAACTTAAAAAATGTAACCATTATCACACTTAGCAATATTAACAGTTTCCTTAATATCAACTAATATTCATCCGTGTCTGATTTTCCTCCATTTGTTTAAAAAAAAAAAAAGTCCATTTACAACTGGTTTCTTTGAATCATAATTCAAATATTGCATTTGGTTAAAATATCTCTTATTTCTCCTTTAGTTGATAATTCCTCCTCGTTCCCCTTCTTTTTAAAATCGCTATTTATTTGTTGAAGAAACAGCAATTTCTTATATCCTGCACTTGGCAAATTGCATCATCGTGGTGACATTAAGCATGTTCCTTTCTCCATGTTTCCTATAAACTTGTAGTTAGATGTAGAGTTTTGATTAGATTCATGCTCATTTTTTTTTTCTTTTGTTGGCAAGAATACTACTTTGGTGGTGCTATGTAGTTTCTATTGTAACCCCTTCAGGAGGAGCATGATAAGTGGGTTTCTCATTATGGCTTCATGTGTCATGAGCCTTCTTCAACCTTTATCAGGTTCTTATCAACTATTCATTTAACAGTTTCAGTACCCTTATGTGATTGTTGCTTAGATCCATTTTTTTTTTAAGTTAGGGGTTACAAAATGATGATTTCTAATTCTATTACTCCTTCTGCATTTATTAGCTGTGATTTTCTGGTAAAAAAAAAAAAATCTTTTCTCTAACTTCTATTCCTGTCCCCTCTTCTTTGTACTCCCTGTACCCATATAGGTAAATATTTCTATTAGTTCGGGTTCTTCCATTCTTTCTTTTTGTAATCATAAGCAAATATGTAAACATATTCGAACCCTGTCCTTCCTGTCCTCTGTACCTTGCTTTTCTCACTTAAAAGTATATCCAGGGATTCCTCCAAGAGCGATATGTAGAAATTTCCCTCATTCTTTTTTCCCAGCCTCCTTCTTGATTTAATGTTAACTTCCCACTGTGCTGGGGAATCAGGTCAAGACCAAGCTTAGCAGTCACCGACTCTGCTCCCAGTTACAAAGACACCTACCTGGGCTTAATGCTGACAATTCCTTCACATACATGTGGATTATACTTTACAGTTTATAGAGTACTTGCAAATCCATGATTCTTTAGGAGTTCTAAATCACCCATGGAAGAAGCCGGCAAATATGTCAGTCCTATTTCTAAATGTTAAAGACAGCGTTTGTTTACTTTTTGAACGTAATAGTTCCATATTCTCCTTTGGATCTCTGTGTCTGGCATCATATTTCAAAGACAGTTGGAGAAGTTGGCAAAGACTCAGAGAAAGGGAGATAAAATAATTTCGGTTGGGGAATGGAGAAGGACAAAGGAAGAGCTGTCCAGGGCCATATGAAAGGCAGTTATATGCAGGGCTTGGGGATTCCGGCTGTGGATGCCTCTAGATGAGGTGAATGCAGGCTGCGTGGAACAATCTTCCCTCCTGTCTTTGCCTCGTTGTTTACTGCTCATCCCTTTCAGCTTGCTTAGTTGTCGCTTCTCTAGAAAATCACACTGACCTTTCCTGGCTGGATTAAATGTCTCTGTTGCAGGCTCTTTTTGTACCATTGGCTCTTTTGTGGCACAATTTTATATCTACTTTCTCCACTAGACTGTAAGCCCAATGAGGTCAAGAATTATTTCTATGAAATTCTTTTGTTGTCATTTCATTATCAGTGCCTGGCACATAGTAGGCCCTCAGTAAATAAGTGCTGACTGAATTATGTGACTAGTTGAATATGGGTCTACCTCTCAGTCTTGCCTACCCCTGCTAAGTAAGGTAAATTGAGAGCAAAGGAAGGGTGCCCTGTTTAACTAAAAAGAAATTTGTGTGTGTGTGTGTGTGTGTGTGTGTGTGTGTGAGTGTGTGAGTGTGTGAGTGTGTGTCTGTGTCTGACTTTCCAAGGGGGTTTGATAAGGTGGTGAATGACAGCTCATAAATGGTTTAGTATTTATTCCTTTAGAAGTTTGCTAAACATGCAAAATGTTTAAATATATAGGAAAGTATATGTAAAATAATGTTAAAATTCAACAAAGTATAACATAATGATTATGACTATGTAAAATCTGAGTACACGTGGCTGGAAAAAGCCATCCACAGTGAGCAGAGAATCATACGTGATTAGTACATTTCAGAGAAAGACTTCTGAGTATCATTTTTTTCATAAGCTTGTGTTGATACTGATGAAGCCTTTCATAAGCTTGTGTTGATACTGATGAAAGTCAGACACAGACAAATATATGGATGAGAATTAGGATTTTCATGATTGCAGAAAGAAGTTACAAATAAAGGGCAAATGCTAGAATAAACTATGATTTTTGATTGCGGTTGGAAATTACAGTATGGGTTCATGGTTTAAAAATATGTGTATTCTTTTACATACACACAGATAGATATAAGAATAAATAGAGATGCATGTGAACACATAAATTAGTACACATGCATATATTTCCTAACCGTATCCACTGAGAGGGATAGAATTAATGACACTTAGTAGTAGTTAGCATACCTAGTGTCCAGATCTTGGTTTCTAAGTATTGTTCTCCAACTAAAGGAACCAGGGCTCCTTGAAAAACTAGTTGATTCCATGGTCGAGGTAGGGAAAATATAAGATGAGTGTAAAGCATCTTGTGCTAGAAAGTAAAGATATACTAAAAAAGAGACAGAGATGGAGAGGGCATGTCAAAAAGACACAGAGCTCCCAATGGCCAAACAACTCAAGCAACAAAATAATGACTATAGCCCCAAGAATAAAATAAATATCCATAAGTCCATACTGATACAAGTAAATATCAGAGAAAAGTAAATTAATGGAAGAGGAGGGACAACTCTTTGTTATGGAAGAATTCTAATTATAATATAGAAAGGGTGAGAGAAATAAAAATAATCAGCATTAAATATTACAGTAATAAAATCTACAGACAAGGCATACCACTAAATGCTAAAATTAGTGGGTAAAAGTTTAAGCAGAAACATAATTGTACAGTTTCTCCCCAAATATTTAGTAATTACAAAGGAAAAATAATAACCGTACAGTGGAGAATCCTGGCAGACAACACTTTAACCAAGTGATCAAGGTTAACTCACCACTAATAAGACACGTCGGCATCATATACTCCCGATATGATACATTGAGAAGAGAACATCGCTTTTGTGGTATTCTTGCAAATAATGCGTAACTTCAATCGAATCATAAGTAAACATCAGACAAACCCAACTGAAGGACATTCTAAAAGGAAATTGTACAAAATAACTGACCAGTACTCTTTTAAAAGGTGCAAGGTCTTGGACAACGAGGAAATATTGAGGAACTATCACAGAATGGAGGAGGCTAAGAAGACATGACAACTGAATACATTTTTGGATCCTGGATTGGATCCAGAAACAGAAAAAGGATGTTACTGGACAAACTAGAAAAGTCCACATAAATTTTGTGGTTTAGTCAATATATTATACTAAGCTAATTCCTTAGTTCTGATCAGTGTTCTATTGTTATGTAAGACGTTAAAGGGAAACTGGGTGAAGAATTTATGGGAAATCTCTGAGTTATTTTTGCAACTCCTATAAATCTATTATCTCAAAGCATTAAAAACATATGCATACTGAGGAGACTTTCAGTTATGGCAATATTATAACTAGATAACCTAAAGAATAGAAACCTACAAAAATTGAAGATTCTAGAACTGAAATTAAGTACTCAGTAGAAGGGCTTAACAGCAGATTGGACATAGATGAGGAGGAGACTTGGAGATAGGTCAGTAGGAATGATCCAGACTAAAGCATAAAGAGAAAAATGATGGAAAAAAATACAGAAAATAGCATTTAAAAATATGGGACAGAGCAAAATAGGTCTGTTGTGTAATTGAAGTCCCAGAAAGTGAGGGGAGAGAACGGGGCAGAAGCAGTATTAGAAGAAGTGATAGATGAGAATGATCTAAAAGTAATAGACATCAAGCCATAGAGTAAAGCACTAAAAGCCCCAAGAACAAAAAAATAAAACCATATTTAGGCACATTATAGTAAACTTTTTCTCTAAACCAAAGAAAAGGAAAAAAATAATAAAACTTAAAGCATGTAGAGAAAAAAGATTCACTACCTTCTAATAGAAATGATAGAAACTGGAAAATATTGGAATGGAAGCTTCAAAGCGATGAAAGAAAATATAACTTTCAATTTAGCATTCTAAACAAAGTGAAAATGTTCTTCAAAAATGATGATAAAATGAAGATATTCACCAATAAACAACAACTGATAAATCGTTACACATAATAATAATTCATAATCAGAAGACCTGCATCAGAGGAATTCTTCAATCAGAAGAAAATGATACCATATGAGAACAAAGAAATGCAAGAAGGAATGAAAAGCAACAGTAAGGGTAAATTTGTGGAGAAATGTAAATTAATAAAAATAACCATAATCGTATAGTTAATATAATATGTGTTACTTAAAATATATTTAGAATTAAAAGCATAACAACCTAGCCCCAATAGCAGGAGGGGTAAGTGGATTTAAAATGTTTTAAGGCCCTTGGATTGTCTTGGATGTGTGTAAGTGCTAATTTATATGAAAACTTTAATATAATAATTCAAGGATGCTTATTGTAATCTCTGGGCTAATCATTATTCATATAGTAAAATAATGTAAAAGTAACAAGCTAACAGGATAAATGGAATTTTAAAAAATATATTTGATTAATAAAAGGCAAGAAAGAGAAAAAGGAATATGACTGGTAGTACAAATAGAAAATAAAAAGATGGTAGATTAAAATTAAAAGTTTTAAATTAAGGATATACAAAGATTGAAAATATAAGAATAGAAAAATATATATAAACTTTAACCAAAAGAAAATTGGTGTGACTATGCTACTATCAGAAAGTAGACTTCAAGGCAGCAAGAAGCATTAGAAGAGAGAGTCTGAAAATCAGTTAGAAAAGAATAGCAAATTACACCCAAAGAAACTAGAAGAAAATAATTAAAACAAGAACAAATTTTAATGAAATAGAAAATACAGTGTAGGATCAGCAAGGCCACAAATTAGTTCTTTGAAAGATTACTAAAATAGATAAATTCCTGGCAAAACTGATTAAAAAGAAGAAAAGGTACTAATTATAAATATCAGGGGAAAAAAAGACATCATTACAGATCCTACAGACATTAGAAAGATAAGAGGTTCATAAACAACTTTATGCCTAGAAATTTGAAAATATAGACGAAATAGACAAATTTCTAGGAAAACACAATTTACAGAACAGATACAAGAAGAAATAAAACATCTGAATAGTCCTATATTATGATGGTGAATCTGTAATTTAAAACCTTTTCACAATGTTCTAAAGTTAAATTGTGGGGATGGTTATACAACTCAGAATATACTAAGCACCATTGGATTATACACTTTAAATGGGTGAACTATATGGCATGTGAAGTATATCTCCATAAAGCTTTCTAAAACAATAATAACAATAATGAAAACAAAAAACAAAGAATCAAAAAACCTTCCCACAAATAAAACTTCAGACCCTAATGGCTTTATCAGTGAATTTTTCTAACATATGGGAAAGAAATGCAACAATCTTTTCCAGATTCTTACAGAGAATAGAAACAAAGGAAACATAATTCAACTTGGTTTATGAGATAAGCATAATCTTGATACTGAAATGTGAAAAAAATTATTCTAAGAAAGGCTAAACTAACTTATGAACAGAACTGCAGAATTTCTTAACAAAACATTAGCAAACTGAATTCAACTTTATATAAAAATGATAAACATTACAACCAAGTTGATTTGATCTACCAATGTAAAGTGAGTTTAACATTCGAAAAGCAATCATAATTCCCCACATTAACACAAGGGAGAGAAGTCATATAGTTATCAATAGATGTAGATAATGTCCAATACCTATTTGTGATTTTTAAAAAACTTAGCAAACTAGGAATAGAATAAAACTTTCATAATTCGATAAAAGGGATCTATAAAAATAAAACTATTTTTCACAGCTGACATGATTGTGTACCTAGAAAAACCAAATGAATCTACAGATAATTATGGGAATTAATAAGTGAATTTATTAAAAGTCTTTGATATAAAGTCAATACTCAAAAATCAATTTTATTTCTACACCAGAGCAAAGTATTATAAAATGAATTTAAAACATGATACTATTTGCAGTACATAAAAAATCAAATTTAGGAATAAATGTAAATATATACATGGCTTTGACAGGATATTAAAAATATAATTGGAGGAAATTAAAGGATACCCAAATAGATGGAGAGATAAACCCATTGCTATGCCTGGAGCCGGGTCATATTAGTGTGTGAGAGCTGACCACGCACATCATTTCCTAACTCTGTGTTCAGTGGTGTCACACTGGTATCTTGAAATTGACCATAGTGGGAATCCGCAAACGCTATGGAAATCTACAAACACTACCAAACCAGGGCTCTCCACCATCTCCAAGAATAGGTCATTAAACATTTACCAGCACACTACCGAGTATATTATGTTGGAAGACTCACCAATAGAGAGATGTTGTCAAGGAATAATTCAGGGGAATTACCTATCTGCATGCTTATTTGGGCAAAAATAGTCAATACAATGTTGTCAGTGAACAAAGTCAAAACAGAACTTATAACTGAAAGGAGAGAGGAAAAAAATTGTGGTCTAGGAACAGTGAATTTTGTTTGCATATTTTCGGAGTAGCAAAGAGGCCATTTGGGCAGTCTGTCCTTAAGTGAGCTGAATGGGGTATCAGTACAATTGCAGGGGTTTTAAAATGAATTTTCCCAAAAACCTTGTGAAATTAACTGTTGAATATATGTAATGGACTGTCTTCTAGTGTCCTCTATTAGTATCTCCATCTTAGGACTGTCTTCTAGTGTCCTCTATTAGTATCTCCATCATTTCCCTCTGAAAACTTCTCAACTTCCCCCATTTTGGTCAAAAGTCCTAAAGGAGAGGATTTAACCATAAGGGCTTTAGTCTCTGATGCAGAATCACTATTGGATGTCAGTTTGTTTTTGGCAGAATGGCCATATTTAAATGCCTGAATATCAAACACTGGAGGAGAACAAAATATACTAGGGCAATTATAAATAATCATCAGAAATGTTTGGAACCTATTTTGTATCTAATTTTTTGGTCAGTGTATGTCTAATCAAGAGAATACATCTTAAAGATCAGTTTGGTCAATTTTAGTGAAGTAATTTTTTTTTCTCTTAATTGAGTGATTGTTTTATCTTTTTCAAAATATGTATTCAGGTACTATAAAATCTATTAGCTATTATATAGAGTTCATTTTCTTGGCCAGTATTCAAGGGCACATCTATTTAGAATCATTCTAGATCATGAAATTATGGTAGTCTAGCCCAAAGTGAGTTATTTAAAGTTAGTATTCATTTTGCTTTCAGAATTATCACAGATTTGTCCAGTGGGGGCCTTACAAGTTCTCTTTTATGTTCTTTTGACATGACCTAGCCCTTTTTTTTTTTTTTTT
>NW_006431211.1:0-1139 GCF_000325575.1 Pteropus alecto
TTATTGTTTTTAGTAGCGTTCTTGTGGAGTCTTTAATTTTTTCTATATAGAGAATCATGTTATCCACATGTAGTGACAATTTGATTTCTTCATTTCCTATTTGGATGCCTTTTATATCTTCTCTTGTCTGATTGCACTCGCTAGGACCTCCAATGTTATCTTGAATAACAGTGGTGATAGTGGACAGCCTTGCCTTGTTTCTGATCTTAGATGGAAGGTTTTTAGTTTTACACCATTAAGTATAATGTTGACTGAGAGTTTGTCATAGATGGCCTTATTATGTTAAGGTACTTTCCTTCTATACCAATTTTGTGAAGTGTTTTGATCATAAATGGATGCTGTATCTTGTCGAAGGTTTTTTTTCTGCATCTACTGATATGATCATGATTCATATTTTTTAACTTGTGTATGTGGTGTATCACATTAATTGATTTGCATACGTTGAACCATCCCTGTGCTGCTAGGATGAAGCCCACTTGATCATGGTGTATAATCTTTTTCATATATTGCTGTATTCATTTTGCTAGTATCTTATTTAGATTTTTACATATGTGTTCATGAGAGATATTGGTCTGTAGTTTTCTTTTTTTGACTTATCTTTACCAGGTTTTGGTATCACAGTAATATTCACCTCATAAAATGAGTTGAGCAGTATTGTCTCCTCTTCGATTTCTTGGATAAATTTGACTAGAATAGGTATTAAATGTTGTTTGAATGTTTGGTAGAATTCACTGATGAATCCATCTGGCCTGGACTTTTTTTGGTAAGTTTTTGATAATTGTTTCAATTTCCATACTACTGATCAGTCTATTTAGATTGTCCAGATATCCTTGATTCATCTAGGAAGGTTGTATTTTTCTAAGTACTGATCCATTTCTTCTAGGTTATTATATTTGGTGTTATATACTTTTTCATAGTATTCTTGTATGATCTTTTGTATTTCCGCAATGTCAGTCATAATTTCCCTCTTTCATCCCTGATTTTGTTTATTTGTGTCTTTTTTCTTTTTCTTTAGTGAATCTAGCCAGGGGTTTGTCAATTTTATTAACTTTCTCACAGAAGCAGTAATTTGTTGCATTTATTTTTCTATCATTTTTTTTGTTATCAATTTCATTTCTTTCTGCTCTAATTTTGATTAT
>NW_006431212.1:0-762 GCF_000325575.1 Pteropus alecto
CCTTCTGAGTACTCGACAGAGGGCCCCAAAACAAAGAAAGGTTAGGTGCAGGCACCTCGGAGGAACGTGTCCTGAACCCCAGCATCTGAAATCAGTGTCGCTGGCCGGAATCAGGGCGTGTGTTGGGATGAGCTCCCTCCAGAATTCATCTGGCCCCTTCCAGGTGCTGTGGCTGCTGGCTTTCCATCCCTGCACTCTCTGTCTCCGTGGTCTGTCTCCGTGGTCTCTGTCTCCGTGGCGTCTGTCTCCATGGCGTCTGTCTCCGTGGTCTCTGTCTCCGGGGCCTCTCCATGGCGTCTGTCTCCGTGGTCTCTGTCTCCGTGGTCAGTCTCCGTGGCGTCTGTCTCCATGGTCTGTCTCCGTGGTCTCTGTCTTCTCCATGGCTCTCTCCGTGGTGTCTGTCTCCGTGGTCTCTGTCTCCATGGCGTCTGTCAACGTGGTCTCTGTCACCGTGGTCTCTGTCTCCGTGGCGTCTGTCTCTGTGGTCACACTGCCGCACCCTACTCTGCGTGTGAGAAGTCTGCTGCCTCTCTCTTAGAGGACACGTGTGACTAGATTCAGGGACCCTCCCTGATGACCTGGGACCATCCCCACTTCATCACATCTGCAAAGACCCTTTTTCTTTTGTGGTCAAACCCGCAGGTCCCAGTGATTAAGACCTGGACCTCTTTGGGCGGCTATTACTCAGCCCTCGCACTGCTCACGTGACCTCTCGCGCCCCCTTCCATGTCCCCATCTGGCTCCCGGTCCTTGTTCGCTCTG
>NW_006431213.1:0-484 GCF_000325575.1 Pteropus alecto
GGTAATGCCCATTATTCTTATGTTTCCTCTCCTGAGGAAATGCCAAAATCGATATCAAGAGTTTACTATCTATGTTTTCTTCTAGGAATTTTATCATTTCAGTTCTTACATTCAAGTCTTTAATTCATTTTGGTATCAGCTAATTCTTGTATTTCTCTTTCATCATTTTTCATTCTTCAGTTTCTCTCTTTTTCCTTCTGATTTATTTCTAGATTTCTGTCTTCATTATCACTGATCCTTTTCTCCATTTGGTTGACTCTATTTCCCAAGCTTGCTATTTCATTTTTCAACCCTTGCAGTGTGTGTGTGTGTGTGTGTATGTGTGTGTGTGTGAGTTTTATCTCCAGAACATCTATCCTGTTCTTCTTGAAGATTTCAATCTTCTTGCTCTGCTCATCTAGTTGTTTTTTCAGTTCCTAAAATTGTTGATATGACTCATTTCGGAACTTATTGAGTTTTTTTCAGAAGTACCATCCTGAATTCT
>NW_006431214.1:0-518 GCF_000325575.1 Pteropus alecto
TATGTGGGATATAAACCTAAAAGCAACTAATAAACGGAACAAACAGAGACTCAGGGACATGGATAATGGACTAGTGGTTACCAAAGGGTAGGGGATGGAGTAGGAGGGGAGAGGTAGATGGCGTAAAAGGGGTCAAATATAGGGGGTAGAGGGAAGGTGAAGTAGGTAAAGGGGATCAAATACATGGTAGCTGAAGAAAACTAGACTTTGGATGGTAATCACGCAATAGAATATATAGATGTCAAATTATGCTACAAAGTGACAGTAATCAAAATGGCATGGTATTGGCAGAAAAAATAGACCAGTGGAACAGAATCGAGAGTCCAGAAGTAAACCCATATTTATACGGGCAAGTATTTTTTGACAAAAAAAGCCAAAAACATACAGTTGTGAAAGGAAAGCCTCTTCAATAAATGGTACTGGGAAAACTGGAAAGTCACCTGCAGAGGAATGAAACTAGATTGTTGTCTATCACTATACACTAAAATTAACTCAAAATTGATTAAGGACCTGAATAT
>NW_006431215.1:0-681 GCF_000325575.1 Pteropus alecto
GCAATATCGGAGAGTTTACTGCCTATGTTTTCTTCCAGAAGTGTTATGGTTTCTTACATTTAAGTCTTTAATCCTTTTTGAGTTTATTCTTGTATATGGTGTAAGAAGAGAGAGCCAGTTCCATTGTTTTGCGAGTATCTGTCCAGTTTTCTCAACGCCATTTATCGGAGAGACTGTCTTTACCCCATTGTATGTTCTTACCTCTGTTGTCATAGATTAAATGAGCTTATAGATGCGAATATATTTCTAGGCTCTCTATTGTTTCATTGATCTGTGTATCTGTTTTTATGCCAGTACCATGCTGTTTGGATTACTGTAGCCTCGTGGTATAGTTTGATGTCAGGTATCAGGATACGTTCGGCTTTGTTCTTTCTCACGATGGCTGGGGCTACTGGGGTCTTTTATGGTTCCATGTACATTTTTGGATTATTTGTTCTAGTTCTCTGAAAAAATGCATTGGTATTATGATGGGGATTACACTGAATCTATAGAATGCTTTGGGTAGTGTGGCCACTTTAACGATGTTGATTCTTCCTAGCCGTGAGCACGTCCACGCTTCTACTTATTTGTTTCTTCTTCAATTTCTTTGATCAATGACTTATAATTTTCCAAGCTAAGGAAAATTATAAGTCATTGATAAAAGAAATTTTACTTGCTTGGTTAAATTGATTCCTAGGTATT
>NW_006431216.1:0-260 GCF_000325575.1 Pteropus alecto
TGTAATCAATATAAAAAATTACTGAGATATTTTATGTTTTTTTCATATGAAGTCTTCAAAAACCACCACATATTTTATATTTACAGCACATGTTGATTCGGACTAGCCACATTTCAAATGCTCAGAGTCCCTACGGCTAGTGGTTACCGTAATGGACAGCACACTCCCAATCTAGCTTCTTAAAGTATGTGAAGCTGAAGAATAGCAGGATATTGTCTTGGTAATAAGTATCTCTCCACAATATACTTATTACCAAGTAA
>NW_006431217.1:0-364 GCF_000325575.1 Pteropus alecto
ATTGAGAAAATAAATGAGATAATATATGTAAAGTGTTTCGGACAGGACGTAATGTTATACATGTTATACATGTATTACATGTATTACATGTTATACAGGACATAATAAATGTTAGCTATTAATAATAATGTTGTTGATGATGATAGTTATAAGAAGAAGAAATAACTCTTGTAACATCTTCTGAAGTAGATATCATTTCCCCCATTTTAAAGATGAGGAAAATGAGGCCTCGTGAACCATATCACAAAGAAGAGGCAGAAGAGAAATTAACCTCAGGGCTGCCGCTTGATAGTGGAGACAGAAAAGACTGTAGTGATCTGTTGTTTAGCTTTCGGTGTAAATATAAATTATTTTACAAGCCATA
>NW_006431218.1:0-1162 GCF_000325575.1 Pteropus alecto
CCAGGACCTCTGAGTGCTCTGCCAACTTATGCATTCCTTGATTCTCAGGTAGCGTGTCTTAAAAAAAAGATAGGTTGGATTTCTGGACAGCGCTGGAGAGTTTCTTCATGTCTAGGGTAGAAACAGCCCCTCGTTCTTCAGAGGGTTATAGCCCAGCTTGGTATCGCTTAACCAGCAAATCTCAGGCTGAAGTGAATGGTCGTGTTGCAGCAATGTACTCCAAGAGTTAGAGCTGGTGAGGGATCTGGTGTACAGATTGAGTTGGGGCTGGGTTTTTTAGAAATATACTCTGTGCTTCTGTACCTGAATTGTCCTTCATTCTGTAGAGATATTGGGATTCTTTATCTTACGTGTTCTAAGTGCTAATGTGGTTTACTCCTAACGTTTTTAGAGGATTGAGAAAAGAAATGTTTAAAGTTTGGATATAAACCATTAGAATCATGAAATATTCTCCACAAAAGAGACCATAGATGTCATCTGGTCCAATCTCCTCACTTTATGGAAAAAGAGACCACAGGGCCCAGAAAACAGTTTATGTGAGAGCAGTTAGGTTCCAACCTTCTCTTCTTATGCCCTCCATGGTGCTTTATCAATGGTTATGCTATTTGTAGGGTTTGGTGACAACTACCTTATGAGAAGTACTTGTCATGTGTTATTTAGGCTTTGTTCCGGCCATGCATTGCACGTACATTTTCTCATTTAAAATATCATCTATAAGTTCTGTCTGGAATATTTATGCTTTATAAAGAAGCATCTGCTTACAACCAATGGTAGACCAAATGGCTTTTCTCTTATCTTTCCTACTGAGTGGGTTTCCCCATGGACGACAACTGACAAAGGCCCCCTCACCGGCTCTGTGGCCCCCAGAGGACACCCACCGCCACCAGCTCGTCTGGCACACAAACTGTTTCGTGTCCCGTTCCCAGGTTTCAGTCAATCTGTCTAGATAACAGTGGAGCTCCTAAAACATTCTGATGCTCAAATATAATGTAGAAAGGACAATATGAAATTTCAGGCTTTTGTGTTTGAATGACTCCCCCATGGAAACCGGCGTGGTGGTCGAGAGCTCGTCATTATTCAAGGACACGTGATGTGGATTCCAACATCACATAGCGCTCTGGTGCGTATACCGCACAGAGATGTCGCGCTTATTCCTATGCTC
>NW_006431219.1:0-611 GCF_000325575.1 Pteropus alecto
TATAATCCTTTTAATATGTTGCTGTATTCAGTTCGTTAGTACCTTTCAGGATTTTTGCATCTGTGTTCATGAGATATATTGGTCTGTAGTTTTCTTTTTTTGTGTTATCTTTACCAAGTTTTGGTATCAGGGTAATATTGGCCTCATAAAATGAAATAGGAAGTATTGCTTCCTCTTTGATTTTTTGGAAGAGTTTGAGGAGAATAGGTATTAAATCTTTGGTATAATTCACTGGTAAAGCCATCTGGTCTTGTACTACTACTCTTTGTAGTTTATTGCTGATTGGTCTATTTAAATTTTCCAATTCTTCTTGATTCAGTCTAGGATATTTAGATTTTCCAGTTCTTGACACAGTCTAAGAAGGTAGTATGTTTTTTAAGTACTGGTCTATTTCTTCGAGGTTATTAAATTTGGTGTTATATACTTTTTCATAGTATTCTCGTATGATCCTTTGTACTTCTGTGGTGTCTGTTTTAATTTCCCTCTTTCACCCCTGATTTTGTTTATTTGCATCCTTTCTCTTTTTTTCCTTACCGAGTCTAGTCAGCGGTTTGTCAGTTTTACTAACCTTCGCAGAGAACCAGATCTTTGTTGCATTTATTTTTTCTATT
>NW_006431220.1:0-548 GCF_000325575.1 Pteropus alecto
ACTGTAGACTTGTAGTATAGTTTGATATAAGGTAGCGTGATACTTCCAACTTTGTTATTCTTTCTCAAGTTTACCATGGCTATTCAGGGTTTTTTATGGCTCCATATAAATTTTAGGATTGTTTCTTCTAGCTTTCTGAAAAATGCCATTGTTATTTTGATAGACATTGTTTTGAATGTATAGATTGCTTCGGGTAGTATGGCCATTTTAACAATGTTGTTTCTTCCTACCCATGAACAGGGTATATATTTCCATTTAGTTGTAATTTCTTCAATTCGTTTTATCAAGGACGTATTATTTTCTGAAAAAAAAAAGGTCTTCTACTTTATTGGTTAATTTGATTCCCAGATATTTTATGGTTTTGACACAATCATAAATGGGATTGTTTTCTTAATTTCTCTTTTTGGAAGTTCATCATTGGTGTATAAAAATGCCACTGACTTCTGAATATTTATTTTGTGACCTACTTTACTGAATTCATTGATCAGTTCTAACAGTTTTTTGGTAGAAATATTAGGGTTCTCTATATATAGTATCATGTCATTGGC
>NW_006431221.1:0-786 GCF_000325575.1 Pteropus alecto
GATATGTTGTACTATCATTCTCATTTGTTTCTATGCATCTCTTAATCTCTCTTTTTATTTTGTTCTCTGACCTAGTTATTCTTCAGTAGCATGTTGTTTAATCTCCATGTATTTGTGGTTCTTCCTGATTTCTTTTTTGCAGTTGATTTCTAGTTTCAAAACATTATGATCAGAGAATACAGTTGGTATGATTTCAACCCTCTTATATCTGTTGAGGCTATCTCTGTGTCCCAGCATGTGGTCAATTCTTGAGAATGTTCCATGTGCCCTAGAGAAGAATGTATAAGCAGCTATTTTGGGATGGAATGCTCTGTATATGTCATTTATGTCCGGTAGGTCTAATGTGTCATTTAAGGATGTTATTTCCTTATTGATTTTCTGTTTGGATGATCTGTCCATATCCGACAGTGGAGTATTTAGGTCCCCTATTATGACAGTGTTTTGATACGTTTCTCCTTTTAGTACTGTCAGTAATTGCTTTACATGTTTTGGGGCTCCTTGATTGGGAGCATAGACATTAATAAGTGTTATGTCTTCTTGACGTATGATTCCCTTTATCATTATGAAGTGTCCCTTAGGATCTTTCTTTACCTTTTTTATTTTGAAGTTTAATTTGTCTGATATTAGTATTGCTACTCCTTCTTTTCTCTGAATGCCATTTACTTGAAATATCATTTTCCACCCTTTCACTTTGAGTCTATATTTGTCTTTGGAGCTGATATGTGTCTCCTGGAGGCAGCATATGGCTGAGTTGGTTTTTTTGATCCATTCTGCAACTCTGTGCCT
>NW_006431222.1:0-420 GCF_000325575.1 Pteropus alecto
GTCTGTTCTGCTGCCAATACCATGCCATTTTGATTGCTGTCGCTTTGTAATATAATTTGAAGTTGGGCACAGTGATACTTCCAGCCTCATTCTTTTTTCTCAGGATGGCTTTGGCAATTTGGGGTCTTTTGTGTTTCCATACAAATCTGATGATTTTTTTTCTATTTCTTTAAAAAATGCCGATGGGATTTTGATGGAGATTGCATAAATCTATATACTGCTTTAGATAATATGGTCATTTTAACTATGTTGATTTTTCCAATCCTAGGACATGGAACATCTTTCCATTTCTTTGTATCTTCTTCGATTTCTTTGAATAAGGTCTTATAGTTTTCATTATATAGGTCCTTCACTTGTTTCGTTAAATATATTCCTATGTATTTTATTTTTGTTGCAATTGAGAAAGGAATTATTTTTTCT
>NW_006431223.1:0-286 GCF_000325575.1 Pteropus alecto
TTATATATACATATATATATATAGTCGTCCATTTTCTTCTGCATGTACTTTATCTCCGTTCCCCTTTGCGAGTTTAGATCTTTGAATCCTCCCCTTTTCAGTCATTGTTGTCTCAATTTGTCCCTATGTATGCTGAATGTTCATTACTATCTTGTTATAACAATTCATTTGTTATTATTTAAGCTATAATGCCCTGTTTTTAGTAAGGGTTGCACTCCTCTGCTTCTATTTGCCTGATAGTCAGTTTACTCCTATCTTTGTCATTGATTTTTGATAACTTTAATAC
>NW_006431224.1:0-291 GCF_000325575.1 Pteropus alecto
AAGTGCCAGCTGCCCCCAAGTACTTGGCGTTCAGCTCAGAAATAGAAACCTAATCTCTGGTCTTCCCTCCCGGTGAGGCCACTCTGCGTCTTGGTTTTTGCACTGACTACATTGGACGATGGTCTTTTTGGCTCATCGGGAACAGAAACTCGGGCAGGCAGACGAGCGGGACTGAGCAACATGTTAGAGCCCTAACCTCCCATGTGATGATATCTTCAGAGACCCTGCCGCGCCCTGGCTTTGCTGCCCCTTCCTTCCTGTCCTCCGAGCACCTTAGAGGACGGGTTCTCA
>NW_006431225.1:0-234 GCF_000325575.1 Pteropus alecto
CCAGACGGCAGCAGCGAACAAATTTCATGACATACGCACTTATGTTTTTCCAAGATTCACACGCTGGAGTGATATTTTTTAAAGGCACACGACAACAGCAGCAATAACTTTTCTTGGGAGGCGCTGTGGCGTTATTCCCAAAATGTTCATCCCATGGCAGCAGAAAATAAATTGTTACACTCACACACACCTGACTGTTATTTTCAAAATTTCCACGAGATGGCAACAGAGAAC
>NW_006431226.1:0-827 GCF_000325575.1 Pteropus alecto
TTGTCGAAGGCTTTTTCTGAATCTATTAATATGATTACATGATTCTTATTATTTAAATTGTTTATACGGCATATCACATTAATTGATTTGCGTATGTTGAACCATCCCAGTGCCCCTGGGTTGAAGCCCACTTGATCGTGCTGTATAATCTTTTTAACATGTTGCTGTATTTGGTTCGCTAGTATCTTATTTAGGATTTTTGCATCTGTGTTCATGAGAGATATTGTTTTGTAGTTTTCTTTTTTTGTATTATCTTTACCAGGTTTTGGTATCAGGGTAATATTGGCCTCATAAAATGACTTGGGAAGTATTGCCTCCTCTTTGATTATTTGGAAGAGTTTGAGTAGAACAGGTATTAAATCTTCTTCGAATGTTTGGTAGAATTCACTGGTGAAGTAATCTAGTCCTATACTTTTACTTTTTTAGTAGGGTTTTGATGATTGTTTCAATTTCTATACTGCTGATTGGTCTAGTTAGATTTTCCAGTTCTTGATTCAGTCTAGGAAGGTTGTAATTTTCTAAGTACTGGTCCATTTCTTCTAGGTTATTAAATTTGGTGTTACATACTTTTTCATAGTATTCTTGCATGATCCTTTGGATTTCTTCAATGTTAGCCGTAATTTCCCCGCTTTCATCACTGATTTTGTTTATTTGTGTCCTTTATCTTTTTCCTTTAGTGAGTCTAGCTAGGGGTTTGTCAATTTTATTAACCTTCTCAAAAAACCAGCTCTTTGTTGCATTTATTTTTTCTATCGCTTTTTAAAAAAAATTTCATTTATTTCTGCTCTAATTTTGACAAAGTCTTTCCTTCTGCTGACTTTAAGCTT
>NW_006431227.1:0-843 GCF_000325575.1 Pteropus alecto
TACCAAAACCTGGTAAAGATAACACAAAAAAATAACTATAGTCCAATCTCTCTCATAACACAGATGCAAAAATCCTAAATAAGTTACTAGAGAACAGAATGCAACATATTAAAAAGATTATTGGGCTTCATCCCAGGGGCACAGGGATGGTTCAACATATGCAAATCGATAAATGTGATACACCACATAAACAAATTAAAATAATTATATGATCACATCAATTGATGCAGAAAAGCCTTCAACAAGACACAGCACCCATATATGATCGAAACACTTAATAAAATTGGTATAAAAGGAAAATATCTTAATATAATAAAGGTCATATTTGACAAACCCTCCGCCAACATTATATAATGGTGAAAAACTAAAAACCTTCCCTCTGGGATCAGGAACAAGGCAAGTCTGTCCACTATCACCACTGTTATTCAATATAACATTGGAGGTCTGAGCAAGTGCAATCAGGCAAGAGAAAGATATAAAAGCCATCCAAATAGGAAACAAAGAAATCAAACTGTCACTATTTGCGGATAACATGATTCTCTATATAGAAAACCCTAAAGACTCCACAACACTACTAGAAACAATAAGCAAATACAGTAAAGTTTCTGGATACAAAATCAACGTTCAAAAATCCATAGTGTTCCTATACTCTAATAACAAAATATCAGAAAAAGTGGAAAAAATAATTCCTTTTGCAATTGCAACAAAAAGAATACCTAGGAATAAATCTAATGAAACATGTGAAGAACCTATATAATGAAAACTATAAGATCCTATTAAAAAATCAAAAAAGATACAAAGAAATGGGAAGATATTCCATATTCTTGGATTGGAAGAATCAAC
>NW_006431228.1:0-1117 GCF_000325575.1 Pteropus alecto
ACACTTCTACACATGGGTTCATTAATCTACACATCAATTTATTGTTTAAAACATTTTTCTTTTATACCTAATATGATAAAATGTAGTTACAAATGAAAAAATAAAATGGCCTTTAACTTTTCCATTTGAATTCACTCAGCAGTGTTTTTTAAATATTTACTTGTAGCTCACATTATTGTCCTCTTCTTTAATTTCAACCCTAAAGACTCTCTTAAATATTTCTTGTGATAAATATCCTCCTAGTAAAAACTTGCTCAACATTGGAGTAATTTCTCAATTCTCCTTCACTTTTGAAGAACAATTTTGTTGGATTTAAAATGTTGATGGCCGTGTTTTCTCCAGCCATCTGTTTTTGCCTTTCAATTCCACACATTCTATAAGCTTGTAATGTGTGTGAGGATCCATCGTATGAGATGAGTCACTTCTCGTTCAATGTTCTAAATTACTGAAGCTGTTGAAATGAGATCATAGCCAATTGAGTTAAAGTGCCAAGATTCTTTCTTATCTGAATTTTAAAGACTCTTTCTTCATTAAGGATCATCCTGATTTTGCAAGTCCCTGACTAGATTCCAGATTTATGAGTATTTCATACTAGCAGTATTGACAGCTTAATCATTGTTCTAAAGAAAGAGTATGGAGTTTAGGTTTCTCCACTTGCCATGGTCGGTGATATTCTCCTGATTCCTTTAGTTCAGATTCTTTCTTCTAGTATTTATATCCCTGATTCTCTGATGCTGATGCTCCAATTGTATCATCATAATAGTCTTCCATTTGACCCTCTCTAGTCATCTGTCATCATTTTCTCATATTGGCACTCGAGTAGAATAGTTTTGCTTATTATATAAGTAACAGTCACCGAATCACTGTATGACTTATTAACTTCTTTTAAAATATTTATTTTAACTCATCTTTCTACTTGCAGATTTAGTTGTATACTTATATCTAATTTTCCACCAGTTATCATGTTTGCCTTAGCTGTTGTTCGTCTAAACAATTCTTTATTCATAGAATAGTTTACACATTTTTCTCTTGGCAGAGCACGTTGATTTTATGAACAATACATTTTCCTTGAGATCTGCTTCATGAACATTCTGGAATTTTCTTATATGAAGTTTAA
>NW_006431229.1:0-1520 GCF_000325575.1 Pteropus alecto
AAAGTGAGAGCCACACCATCAACCCAATATCATGTGATTCCTTGTGATGCCCTCAGGCCTGGCTCTTGTAGGCATGTGAATCCCAATGAGATGACTCGTGAGTATCACAATAATCCGTAATTGTAGGGACAAGATTTCCAGGCTACTTCAACTTTACTTTCCTCTACTACCCTAAAATAAGCTTGTTCAGAACACATTGATGGAAACCTCAATGTCAATATCTCAGTTTTCATTCCTTTGTGGTTAAGCCAATTTCTCTCAGAATTTGTAGTCTGAAGTTTGGTATAGAGAAAATCTGAGGCAGCCATTCTTTCCACCATCAAGTGGTATCCTCACAATGATTCAGCGTTGTTCCTACACACAGAAAATTGGCGGTTATTGTTTGCACCACTATCCAGTCGCTGCCTCACATCACACTCAGGCTTAATGATCAATGCCACCAATGCACAACTGTTGCCTCCACGAACAAAAGGCTGTTTTGCTGAAAAACAGACAAAACTAGAGGGGAAGTAAAGATTTTTGACTGTCTGCATATACCATTGATTTCAAATTACATTTTTAAGGTGGACACGACATTTGATTGGAAGACAGTGGAGGTGGTAGTAATCACAAGGGAATTACATGGAGGTCAAGTGAATACCTGGAGCGATTCACATCTTCCTTGTCGAAGACCCTGCAGGAATCTAGTGTCTACCAGGTGACGAGTATTGTTGCTGTGGCTGTAGGTTTTCACCTTACCCCTTATAGTGAATCAGGCTTCAGTTTATGAGATGTTTTGCACTGAGTGTACTCTGTAAAAGAGATTGGCGTGGTGTTGTGTATTGAAATGTCCAAACAACTTATCCTAGTTCCGGCAGAGGACTGGTTTCTGGGCCGTGGACTTCCATCGACATTGTTTTCTACCAAGAAATCTTGTGACCATGTGCCACTTGCTCTATCAAAATATCTATTAATTATATTTAGGCTAGATTCTATGTGCCGAAGTCTCCACTCTACTTCCTGGAGATAAAAGCAATGCTTGGCCATGCTTCCAGGCTCTCTAATCGAGTAACTTACAAAAGATTTCCGGCTTTGATCGAGGTTTCTTAGTTCTCAAACTATGTTCTATTAGCAGAAAAAGACTCGGTGCTGTAAGGTATGGTCACTTTTCAATAATGGTCTAAAAGGAAAATTGGCGACATGAAACCAGTTTGTGCTGAATGTACTATTGTGATGATATAGGTTGGTGTCTCTGGCTCAATTTCTATATTACATACTTTAAAGGGAGGAAAATCTTGCAACCATGCACTGAGTCCTCCCTTCATCCTCTTTCTAAGAGATGACAGCTTGAATCTGTAGGCCAAGGCATCCACAGTAATTTTAGGTAGCAGGGGCCAGGCTGCATGTTTGTGGACCTAGGACTTCATATTGGATATTGTTACCAATTGGATGATCTTATTGTGGCGGCTGTGAGTTTAACTGCTTTCTTTTAGGTGGTTAAGTCTTGGTTCAGATTTTCACTGTCTCTGTTTTACTTTTTC
>NW_006431230.1:0-849 GCF_000325575.1 Pteropus alecto
CTGATACCATCAGGAGAGGAAACATAAGAACAAAGAGCATTCTCAAAGGAGAGGAAGAGAAGTAGATCAGAAAGCATTTTCAGACAAATAGTTGATGAGAATTTCCCAAATTGAAGGAACAAGCTGGAGCATGGAATTCAGGAAGTCTATAGAACATCCAATTATCTCAACCCCAAAAGGTCTTCTTCAAGACACATTGTATTAAAATTATGAAAAACAACGACAAAGACAGAATTCTCAGGGCATCCAGGGAAAAGAAGACAGTATAAAGAAAGCCCATAGATTATTGTCAGACTTCTCAGCACAAACCTAACAAGCCAGAAAAGAGAGGAATCAAATATTCAAACTATGAAATGAAAGGAACTACCAGCCTAGAATAATGTATTCAGCAAAATTCTCTTTTAGGTGTGAAGGAGAAATAAAGACTTTTCAGACATACAAAAATTGTGGGAATTCTCCATTTTGAGGTATGCATTACAGGAAATACTGAAAGGGGTGAGCTTGCATAAATTAAAATGACAAAAAAAACCACACATAAATATGAGTAAGCTCACTAGCAGGCAGATAAAAGCAGAGGAGTGCACACCTTACATAGAACAGAGCATTATAAGCTTAAACAATAAGAATATATTGGCTATAGCAAGATAGTAATGGACGTTCAGCATACATAGGGACAAATTGAGACAACAATGACAGAAAAAGGGAGTATTCAAAGATCCAGACTCGCAAAGGGGAAGGGAGATAAGGCACACAAAGAAAATGGACGACTGTATATATATAACTATCATCTACATATTCATATTGGTAACCATACACCAAAGCTTCAGAACTGAAGTATATAACATAAAA
>NW_006431231.1:0-473 GCF_000325575.1 Pteropus alecto
GAATAAACAAAGTGAATAAAGCAAAGGATCAAATGACCTATCTAGAGGATGGGAAAACCAAGGACAGTCTATCAGAATGGCAAAAAAAAAAAAAGATGCCAAGACTATAAAAATAATTTAAGGAGCATATAAGACACTATTAAAGGTCAAAATATCCATCTCATCAGTATATCTGAAGGAAAACAAGATGTTAAACAGCTATTTGAAGAAACAATGACATAAAACTTCCCTAACCTGGTGAAGGAAATAGACATACAACCCCAAGAAGCTCAGAGAGTCCCAAAAACCAGGGATCCAAAGAGGCCCACACCAAGACACATCATAATTAAAATGCTAAAGGTTAAATACAAAGAGATAATATTAAAAGCAGCAAGAGAAAAGCAGATAATTATCTTTACGGGAACACCCATAAGACTGGCACCAAAAGAAACTATGCATGACAGAAGGGCTTTGCACAAAATATTCGATGTGAT
>NW_006431232.1:0-1394 GCF_000325575.1 Pteropus alecto
GTTCATATCATTACAGGCCTATCTCTAAAAACAAGTATGAGCCCAAATAAACAACCTAATGCTTCATCTGCTTCATCTTAAAAAACTAAAAAAGGTAGAACAAATGAAGCCTAAAGTCAGCAGAAGGAAAGAAATAATCAAAATTAGAGCAGAACTAAATGAAATTGAAAACACACAAATAAACAAACAAACAAAACCAATAGAAAAAATAAATGAGACAAAGAGCTGGTTCTTTGAGAAGGTTAATAAAATTGACAAACTTCTGGCTAGATTCACTCAAGGAAAAGGAGAAAGGACACAAATAAACAAAATCAGGGATGAAAGAGGGAAATTATGACAGACACTGCAGAAATACAAAGGATCATACAAGAATAACATGAAAAAGTATATAACACCAAATTTAATAACCTAGAAGAAATGGACCAGTACTAAGAAAAATACAACCTTCCTAGACTTATTGAAGGAGAACTGGAAAATTTAAATAGATGGAAATCGAAATTGAAACAATCATCAAAAACCTACCAAAAAGTAAAAGTCCAGGACCAGATGGCTTTACCAGTGAAATCTACCAAACATTCAAAGAAGATTTAATATCAATTCTCCTCAAACGATTTCAAAGAATTGAAGAAGAGGGAATTCTCCCCAAATCCTTTTATGAGGCCAATATTACTCTGATACAAAAACTTGGTAAAGGTAACACAAAAAAAGAAAACTACAGATCAATATTTCTCATGAATACAGATGCAAAAATCCTAAATAAGATACTAGCAAACTGAATACAGCAACATATTAAAAATATTATACACAATGATCAAGAGGGCTTCATCTCAGAGGCACAGGGATGGTTCAATAGACACAAATTGATTAATCTGATACACTACATAAACAAATTAAAAAAAAAGAATTATATGATCATATCAATAGGTGAAGAAAAAGGCTTCAACAAGATACAGCTTCCATTTATGATCAAAACACTTAACAACATCGGTCTAGAAGGAAAGAACCTTAACATAATAAAGGCCGTATATGACGAACCATCAACTAACATGATACTTAATGGTGAAAAACTAAAAACCTTCCTCTAAGATCAGGAACAAGGCAAGGCTGTCCATTATCACCACTGTTATTCAATATAACATTGGAGGTCCTAGTGAGTGCAATTACAGAAGAGAAAAATATAAAAGGCATTCAAATAGGAAACGAAAAGGTGCAACTGTCACTATTTGGGATGACATGATTCTCTATATAGAAAACCCTAAAGATACCAAAAGAAGACTATAAGAAACAAGCAAATATAATAAAGTCTCTGCATACTAAATCAACGTTCAAAAATCCTTAGCGATTCTATACTCTAATAATGAAACGTCAGAAAAAGAAGTGGAAAAAATAATTCC
>NW_006431233.1:0-431 GCF_000325575.1 Pteropus alecto
CAAGAAACCACACCAGAAACTGAGGCCAGCTACCAACAATGTGAGTCTTGGTGCTGCTCACAAGGATCACCTGACTTGCTGAGGATACAACTGGATGTAGCTTGGGTGGGGCCACGAGTTGGGGGAGGTGAAGTTTCAGGGAATCCTCTGGGCTGAGCCACCTCTGTTATCCAGTTTGATGACGTCTCCACTATGGCTGCGCTGAGTTCGCACACCAGCAAGGGGGAGGGCTTAACAGAAGAACAATGGATACTGCCAGCACTTCTGTACTGAGGGAGCCTTGCCTCCAGCCCTCACTCCGACAATTCAATGTCCCCCTGCAAGTCTCTGGTGCTCCCTGAGCAGCCAAACATGCTCTGGTGCTCACCACCAAAGTTTGCTCATGGATGTGGCCCACTTTTTATTATTTATTTATTTATTTATTTATTTAT
>NW_006431234.1:0-835 GCF_000325575.1 Pteropus alecto
TGAAAAATTAAATAACAAGCTTGGGAAATAGAGTTAACCAAGTGGAGAAAAAGATCAGTGATATCGAAGACAAATCTAGAAATAAATCGGAAAGAAGAAGAGAGAAACTGAAGAATAAAAAATAATGAAAGAAATACAAGAACTAGCTGATACCAACAGAAGAGGAAACATAAAAATAATGGGAAGTCTTGAAGCAGAGGATAAGAAGCAGCAATTAGAAAGCATTTTCGGACAAATAGTTGATGAAAATTCCCCAAATCTAAGGAATGAGCTGGAGCTTGGAATTCAAGAAGTCAATAGAACACCCAATGATCTCAACCCAAAAAAAGCCTTTAACAAGACATACTGTATTAAAATTATCAAAAATCAATGACAAAGACAGAATTCTCAGGACATCCAGGGAGACAATGTTAACCTATAAAACACATTAGATTATCATTGGACTTCTCAGCACAAACCTTACAAACCAGAAAGGAGTGGAATCAAATATTCAAATTATTAAGTGAAAGGAACTACCAACCAGAATAATTTATCCAGCTAAGCTCTCCTTTAGATATGAAGGATAAATAAATATCTTTCTATACATACAAAAATTGAGGGAATTACTCACTATGAGACTTGCACTACAGGAAATACTGAAAGGGCTCAGCTTACCTAAAATAAAGTGACAAAAAAAAATGCATAATTAGAAGTAAGATGACTAGCAGGCAGATAGAAGCAGAGGAGTGCAACCCTTACTAGAAACAGGGCATTATAATTTAAAAATAAGAAGAGTTTTACTATAGCAAGATAGTAATGAAAACAGTCAGCATACATAGGGACAAATTGAGACAAC
>NW_006431235.1:0-485 GCF_000325575.1 Pteropus alecto
AATTTTTTGAGAAACTTCCAGACCGTTTTCCATAGCGGCTGTAGCAATCTGCAATCTCACCAACAATGCATAGGGTTCTCTTTTCTCCACATCCTCACTAACACTTGTTGTTTTTGATTTATTGATGATAGCCATTCTGACAGGTGTGAAGCAATATCTCATTGTGGTTTTAACTTGCATTTCTCTGATGGTTAGCGACCTTGAGCATCTTTTCATATGTCTATTAGCTATCTGTATTTTCTCTTGGAGAAATATCTGTTCATGTCCTTTGCCCATTTTTTAATTGGATTTTTTTTTCTTGTTGAGTTGTATAAGTTCTTTATATATTTTGGATATTAACCCCTTATCAGATGTATCATTGGTGAATATCCTCTCCCAATCAGTCAGCTGTCTTTTTGTTTTGTTGATGGTTTCCTTCGCTGTACAAACACTTTTTAGTTTAATATAGTGCCCTTTGTTTATTTTTTCTTTTGTTTCCCTTGCCT
>NW_006431236.1:0-590 GCF_000325575.1 Pteropus alecto
GTGTTAGGTTGTTTATTTGGGCTCATTCTTATTTTCTCAGATAGGCCAGTAATGATGTGAACTTTCCTTTTATGACTGATTTTGCCATGTCCCAAAAGTTTTGATATGTTGTACTATCATTATCATTCATTTCTATGTATCTCTTGATTTTCTTTTTATTCCTTCAGTAGCATGTTGTTTAATCTCCATGTATTTGTGCTTCTTCCTGATTTCTTTTTTCAGTTGGTGTCAAAGCATTATTGTCAGAGAATGTAGTTGGTATGATATCAACCCTTTTATATTTGATGAGGCTATTTCTGTGTCCCAGTATGTGGTTGATTTTTGAGAATGTTCCATGTGCACTAGAGACATATTTATTAGCATCTGTTTTGGGATGGAAAGCTCTATATGTCAATTATGTCCAGTTGGTCTAATGTGTCATTTAAGGATGTTATTTCCTTATTGATTTTCTGTTTGGATGATCTGACCATTTCCGACAATGGAGTACTTAAGTCCCCTACTACGATAGTGTTTTGGTCTGTTTCTCCCTTTAATTCTGTTTGTAATTGCTTTATAATTTCGGGGCTCCCTGATTGGGAACATAAATATTA
>NW_006431237.1:0-708 GCF_000325575.1 Pteropus alecto
GAGGAGACCACTCAGGTGCTCGTCTGGCCGCATCCTGAAGGAGCTTAGGTGACACTTAGCTGTAGCGGACTCAGCTTTGTGTCTTACGATCGGACACTAATCTAATGCCACCTTGGACCATATTCTGTGCACCACAGAATCGCAGACAAGTCCACTCAGACTCCGTAGCCTTTAGGGACCTTATGGGTGCCAGCCATGGAACCACACATTCGTACCTGACTGATCAAATTGGTCAGGCCCCTCATTCACTCACACTTTCACACACCAGAGTTTAAAAAATTGCCTCTCCCTTTTGGAAGGTCCTGACCTTTGTCTTCCCACGCCGGGAAGACACTGATGTCTTCCACCGCTGGGAAGACCCTGACCCATGTCTTCTAACTGAAGACCAGGAGGTGATCAAGCTCCTCTTCAGCCCAAAGACAGGACCTGACTGGAGTGCTGAGCCCCGGGGCCTTACCTTATCCTGTGGCTGTTCCCTGTGAGTTGGTTGGTCCGTCGTCCCTCCTTTGAGTCCAGTCGGGGGCTTAGCCATCCAGAGAGTCAGAGCACCGGTCCGAAAGATAACCCTTCAGGTGGTGTACCTCCTCATTCGTTTCAGAGCCTCTCTGGCCCGGCCGAGACACTGGTCTAGCAGCTCAAAAGTCCTGCGTGCTTGGAATCTCGCTGGGGCCTCCAGACCAGCGAGAAACCAAGCACCACTTGGAGAGT
>NW_006431238.1:0-336 GCF_000325575.1 Pteropus alecto
TGGAGGAAAGGATCAGTGATATCAAAGACAGAAACTTAGATATGCTTCAGAAGGAAGAAGGAAGAAAGAAGCTGAAGAATGAAAAATAATGAAAGAGAAGTACAAGAACTAGGTAATACCACCAGGAGAGGAAACATAAGAATAATAGGAATTACCAAAGTCAAGGAAAAGAGGCAGGGACTAGAAAGCATTTTCAGACAAATAGTGGATGAGAATTTCCCAAATTTAAGGAATGAGCTGGAGCTTGGAATTAAAGAAGTCAACAGAACATCCAATTATCTCAACCCAAAAGGGCCTACACCAAGATACATCGTATTAAAGTTATCAAAAATCAAC
>NW_006431239.1:0-487 GCF_000325575.1 Pteropus alecto
TCAAAGTCCAGTTGTGCCTGTACTTTGGGGATCCTTCCAAATATAAACAAACTACTCCCTATACTCAGAGGGCATGTACCAAACATAAAATAGAGAGTACATGAGTATCACTCAGCCGAAACATTGGAAATTTGGCTTCGCTTCAATTTTCCATAGCCATAGCGCCCACTGCCATGAGATATCCCAAGTGGGCTGAGACAGTCGGACCCTATGAGTAAAAACTGAAAATGAAGTCTTTGGTACCTATGATGGGCTTGAGGAAACAGGACCGCATGGAACTCCCTTTTTCCCACCCCGAAATGGTTGTTGAATTCCAATCAAATTTAAAGGAGGGCCTTTGATGTTTGAAACCTAGTATGCATGATCTATTGATAAATGTGCATTATTGCCACATTGTCTCCATTGAACAGAAGAATTTGGCCATTCTAATGGTCTAAGAGTGTAGTCTGAAACTCATGGTGGAGTTCCTTGACTTTGATGTCAAGGG
>NW_006431240.1:0-565 GCF_000325575.1 Pteropus alecto
AATTCCATTTTTCCAGTTGTTCAGGCTCCAAACCCGAGAGTCATTTCTGACCCCTCTCTTTATCTCTCACACATATCCTGCCTGGCAACAACTTCTGGTGACTCTACCTTCAAAATATAGCCCACCTGACCACTTGTCAACCCTTCACTACTATCCCCGCCCTGGTCCTAGCTTGCCCCTAGGCAACTTCCCACCTCAGGGTCTTTGTATTAACCTTACCCTCTGCCTGGAGTACTCTTCCCCAGATGTGCACTCACCTAAGTCATTCGCCATCTTTACAAGTGTAACTTTCTCAAAGAGGTTTATTAAGACCATCATTTGTAATATGACAACCTGCTCCTTCTCATGCCCCTGGTCCTCTAAATCCTGTGGGAATGATCAGCCCCTGATACCTGACACTCCCTGCTCCCCTTCACTCACTCTGCTCCAGCCACCTTGCCCCTAGGCATCTTCCCACCTCAGGGTCTATGTATTAACCTTACCCTCTGCCTGGGGCACTCTTCCCCAGATGCACTCACCTAAGTCATTCACCATCTTTACAAGTGTAACTTTCTCAAAGAGGTTT
>NW_006431241.1:0-568 GCF_000325575.1 Pteropus alecto
TTGGCCATTTGTATGTCCTCTAGGGAGAAGTTTCTATTCAGGTCCCCCGCCCATTTTTTGATTGGATCATTTATTTTTTTGTTGTTATTGAGTTGTATGAGTTCATTGTATATTTTGGACATTAGGCCCTTATCGGAGGCGTTGCTTGCAAATATATTTTCCCATTCAGATGGTTGTCTATCTTGTTGACAGTTTCTTTTGCTGAGCAGTAGCTTTCTAATTTCATGTAGTCCCATTCATTTATTTTTGCTTTTACTTTCTTGCTTTTGAGGTCAAATTCATAAAATCCTCTTTAAGTCCAAGGTACTTGAGTTTCATTCCTATGTTTTCTTCTATGCATTTTATTGTTTCGCGTCTTATATACAGGTCCTTAATCCATTTTGAGTTAATTTTGGTGTGTGGTGATAGACAACAGTCTAGTTTCATTCTTTTGCACATGGCCTTCCAGTTTTTCCAGCACCATTTATTCAAGAGGCTTTTCTTTCTTCACTGAATGTTCTTGGCTTTTTTGTCGAAAATTATTTGCCCATGTTAATGTGGGTTTACTTCTGGACTCTCGATTCTGTTC
>NW_006431242.1:0-1249 GCF_000325575.1 Pteropus alecto
TCTGAGCCTCCATCAACCTGGCTGACATTGTTAGCCCCACCCTTGTGACTCCCTGCACCACCCGGTGTGTGGGCCCACCCCAGCCATTTCCAGTGGCTTTTCCATACAAACGGCCTATCTTGGCTCATGTCGTGGATGTTCCTAAAATCCCTCAAAGTGTCACAAAACCTAAATAAGCAGCATCTGGTGTTGACAAGCCCTGTACCTCTTGCAGAGCAGCCCCAAACCTGTTCCCAGTTTGGCCTCTTGAGGAGCCTCTAAGCCCAGTGTGGGTGGTGGTCATGGTTGGATTGCTTGGTGGCTCATGCCAGGTGACCCCAGGAAGGGCACAGGCTTCAGCTGAACTTGGCCTATGGCAGGACCCCTCCTAGGAGGACCCAGGCCTGGCATACCCGGCTGCAGATCAAACTGGAGCACCACCCGGGGGCACATCCAAAAATGACACATCCACAGGGCAGACAAGACAGGTGGCAGAGTCCTGCTAAAGCGGATCCTGCTCCATAGGGTCAGCCCCTGCACAGCAGCTCCTCCGCTGTGGTCACGGCCAGTGCTCCAACCAATCAGTGCAACGGTCAATCCTTCCCACTGACGTGCAAACAGCAGCCAAGGCTCAGCTACAATAGGAGGGCACACACAACCCACACGAGGGACACACCTGGAGCGCCTGCCACAGGTGACCAGGGAGACCGTGCCACTGCGCCTCACAGGACTCCTACTACATAAAGCCACTCTACTAAGACCGGGAGACAGAGCAGCCTGACCTAATACATAGAGACAAATACAGGGATGTAGCCAAAATGGGAAGACAAAGAAACATGTCCCAAATGAAAGAAGTGAACAAAACTTCAGAAAAAGAACTGAACAAAATGGAGACAAACAATCTACCAGACACAGAATTCAGAACACTGGTTATAAGGATGCTCAGTGAACTCGGGGGAAGAGTAGATGAACCTGGTGAGAACTTTAACTAAGAGACAGAAAACGTAAAAATGGAGATGGAAAACATAGGAAAGAACCAGTCACAAATGAAAAATACAATAACTGAAATGAAGAACATCTTAGGAGGAATCAGTAATATATTAGACATTACTGAAAACACCCAATCAGAATGGCGACAAGAAAAATAATCCAAAGAATTTGAAAAGATGAGGATAGTTTAAGGGGCCTCTGGGACAACATCAAACATACCTACACTCACATTATAGTGGTATCAAAAAGAGAAGAGAGAGAGCTGGACATTGAAAACCTA
>NW_006431243.1:0-466 GCF_000325575.1 Pteropus alecto
AGCTCCAGATACAGCCGTGGAGGAAAGAATGACTTTTGTAAAGTGGTCTGTGCACATGAGAATCTTTGTATAAAGTGAACCGGGGGAATATGTTGTGTAACTCGGTAAAAGCCTGAGGAATATACCATGCACATATACTCGCATTCACAATCACGTACACACACTCACCAAAAGCACCCTCAAACTTCAAGCACACAAGCCACACATCTAAAAGTCGTCACGGCTGCTGGCCACTGTAGAACTGGGCAGGATTCTTTCCTGTACCACATTCCCCTCCACTACACCCCAACTTTCATTCCCGGTATGAACACAGATCGCAGGGCCTTCTAGACCAAAAGGGAAGGAAAGCCCCACCGTGGTCTGCACCCAGAATTAGCCTCAGGAACGGACTGATTCCTGAATACATACCTTTTTTGTCTTCTGCATCTACCTGCAGTGAGAGAGAGAGAGAGAGAGAGAGAGAGAG
>NW_006431244.1:0-840 GCF_000325575.1 Pteropus alecto
CTGTGTTCATGACAGATATTGGTCTGTAGTTTTCTATTTTTGTGTTAATCTTACCAGGTTTTGGTATTAGAGTAATAGTGGACTTATGAAATGTTTTGGGAAGTATTGCCTCCTCTTCAATTTTTTGGAAGATTTTGAGGAGAATAGGTATTAAATCATCTTTGAATGTTTGATAGAATTCACTGGTGAAGCCATCTGCTCCTGGATTTGCACTTTTTGATAGGTTTTTGATCATTGTTTCCATTTCCATACTGTTGATTGGTCTATTTAGATTTTCCAGTTCTTCTTGATTCAGTCTAAGAAGGTTGCATTTGTCTAAGTACTGGACCATTTCTTCTAGGTTATTAAATTCGATGTTACATTATTTTTCATAGGATTATTGTATGATCCTTTGTATTTCTGCAGTGTTTGTCATAATTTCCCCTTTTTCCTCCCTGATTTTGTGTCCTTTCACTTTTTTCTGTAGTGAGTTTAGCCAGGCATTTGTCAATTTTATTAACCTTCTCAAAGAATGAGCTCTTTCTTGCATTTATTTTTTTCCATTGTTTTTTTTTTCAATTTCATTTATTTCTGCTCTAATTGTGATTATTTCTTTCCTAGTTTTTTTGTTTGTTTGTTTGTTTGTTTGTTTGTTTGTTTTTAAGATGAAGCTTTAGGTTGTTTATTTGGGCTTGTTCTTGTTTTTGGAGGTAGGCCTGTAATGATATGAACTTTCCCCTTCTGACTGCTTTGGCCATGTCCCAAAAGTTTTGATAGATTGTACTATCATTATCATTCATTTCTATGTATCTCTTGATCTCTTTCATTATTTCTTCTGTGACCCAGTTATTCTTCAGTAGC
>NW_006431245.1:0-905 GCF_000325575.1 Pteropus alecto
ATCAGATTTGTATGGAAGCATAAAAGACCCCAGATTGCCAGAGCCATCCTGAGGATAAAGAATAAGGCTGAAGGCAACACTCTGCCCGACTTCAAATTATACTACAAAGCGACAGTAATGAAAACAGCATGGTATTGGCAGAGAAACAGACACACAGACCAGTGGAACTGAATCAAGAGTCCAGAAGTAAACCCATATATATATGGGCAAATAATTTTTGACAAAATGCCAAAAACCTACAGTGGAGATAGGAAAGCCTCTTTAATAAATGGTGCTGGGAAAACTGGAAAGCCACGTACAAGAGAATGAAACTAGACTGTTATCTATAACCACACACGAAAATTAACTCAAAATGGATTAAGGACCTGAACATAAGACCTGAAACAAAAAATGCATAGAAAAAAAACATAGGAACTAAACTCAAGACTCTTGGACTTAATGAGGATTTTATGACTATGGCGTCAAAAGCAAGGGAAGTAAAAATAAAGCAAATAAATGGGACTACATCAAACTAAAAAGCTTCTGCTCAGCGAAAGAGACCATCAACAAGGTAAACAGACAAGCTTCCAAATGGGAAAATATACTTGCAATCTATGACTCTGATAAGGGCCTAATATCCAAAATATACAAAGAACAAATACAATTCAACAACAACAAACAAATAAACAAACAAACAATCCAATTAAAAATTGGGCAGAGGGCCTGAACAGACACTTCTTCCTAGAGGACATACAAATGGTCAACAAATATATGAAAAGATGCTCAACATCGCTAGCTATTAGGAAAAGTTAAATCAAAGCCACAATGAGATATCACCTCACACCTGTTAGAATAGCTATAATCAACAGGAAAAGTAATAAGCAAATGTTAAAGAGGATGCGGAGAAAAAGGAACTCTCATACACT
>NW_006431246.1:0-793 GCF_000325575.1 Pteropus alecto
AACTGGAAAATCTAAATAGACTGATCAGCAGTATTAAAATTGAAACAATCACCAAAAATCTATCCCAAATTAAAGTCCAGGACTAGATGGCTTCACCAGTGAATTCTACCAAACATTCAAAGAATATTTAATACCTATTCCCCTCAAACTCTTCCAAAAAAATTGAAGAGGAGGCAATACTTCCCAATTTATTTTATGAGGCCAATACCTGATAAAGATAACACAAAAAAAGAAAACTACACAACAATATCTCTCATGAACACAGATGCAAAAATCCTAAATAAGATACGAGCAAATTGAACACATCAGCATGTTGAAAAGATCGTACACCACAATCAAGTGAGAATCATCCCAGGGGCACAGGGATGGTTCAACATATGCAAATTGATTAATGTGATACATCACATAAACGAATTAAAAAAGAAGAATCATATGATCATATCAATAATAGATGCAGAAAAAACCTTCGACAAGATACAGCATTCATTTATGATCAAAACACCTAAAAAAATTGGTATAGAAGGAAAGTACCTTAATATAATAAAGGCCATCTATGACAAACCCTCAGCCAACAAATGAAGAAGTCAAGCGGTCACTATTTGCAGATGACATATTTCTCTGTATAGAAAACCCTAAAGACTCCACAAAAACACTACTAGAAACAATAAGCAAACTCAGTAAAGTTTCTGGCTACAAAATCAAAGTTCAAAAATCCATAGCGTTCTTTTAGTTTAATAATGAAGTGTCAGAAAAAGGCTTGGAAAAAATAATTCCTTCTGCAATTGCAACAAAA
>NW_006431247.1:0-1759 GCF_000325575.1 Pteropus alecto
CCTAAACTAATCTTAAAATTAATCCTAACTCTAACACTAATCCCAAGTCTAACTCCTTCCTCTAAACCTAACCCTAAAAATAACAGTACCCCTAACACAAACCATAAAGCTAAATCTAACCACAACACTAACCATAACCCTAACACTAATCCTAACTATAAACTTTTACCCTAACACTAAACCTACCCTAAAACCTAAACCTAAACATAAACCTAAACCTAACCCTAATCCTAAAGCTAAAACTAACCTTAACGTGACCCTAACCCTAACTCTAACCCTAACACTAATTCTAACTCTAAACTCTTACTCTAGCTTAATCTTAACACTAACCCTAACCATAAACCAAATAAATGCTAACCCTAACCCTAACCCTTACCCTAAACTAAACTTAAACCTAACTGCAATCCTAACCCAAACGCTAACCCTAAACTTAACGTAACCTTAAACTTAACCCTAATCCTAAATCTAATCCAAACTCTAAACTCTTACCCTAACACTAAACGTGAATTTAACCATTACCCTAACCCTGAATATCCGTAAACCTAACTCTAAACCTTAACCCTAACCCTAACCCTAACCTTAACGTAATCCTAACCTTAACCCTAAACCTAACACTAATCCTAACTCTAAACACTTACCACAAATCTAACTCTAACCCTAACACTAATCTGAACTCTAACCTCTTAATCTACCCCTAACCCTAACCATAATGCTAAATTTTACACTAACAACCTAAAGTTTAAAACTTGAAACCAAAACTAACCCTAACCCTAACCCAAATCCTAAATCTAACAAAAATATTAAACATAACCCTAACAGTAACACTAACACAGATTCTAAACCTAAATCTAAAGCTAAACCTAACCTTAATTCTAAACCTAACCCTAAATTTTACATTAAGAATAACCCTAACCATAACCCCATAACCTAATACTAACACTAAACCTAACGTTAATCTTAACTCTAACAAAAACTTTCACCCTAACCCTAACTTAAACCTAAGCCAGTCCATAACACTAACGGTAATACTAATTCTTAACTCTTACCCTAACCCTAACAATAAATTTAAACCTAACCTAAACTTAACCCTAAACTTAAACCTATTCCGAAACCTAATACTAATCCTACCTCTAACATCAGATCCTAAAACTAACCCTAAACATAAGTATAGCCCTAATCCAAACCACAACACTAAGACTAAACCTGACACTAACCCTAACCCTAACCCTAAACCTTATCATAACCCTAAACCTTATCATAACCCTAACCCTAACCATAACCCTAAAACTAATACTATCCCTAAACTCTTACATTAACCCTAAGAGTAAAGATAACCCTAACCCTAACCCCAACTCTAACCCTAAAACTAGCCCTAACCCTAATACTAACCATAAAACTAACCATAACCTTAACGTAAACCTAAACCTAACCCTAAGCTAAACACAAATAATATCTCTAAACTCTTACCATATTCTAACCCTAACTTTAACCCTAATGTAAACTTAAGCATAACCATAACCCTAAACTTATTCTCACCATAATCATAACTCCAACATGAATCTGAACTCCAACCTCTGACCCTAACACTAACTCTAAACATAAATGTAACCATAACCCAAAACATAAAGCTAAACCTAACCCTAACCGTAACTCTAAACCTAAACCTAAACCCTTAAACTAAGCCTACCCTAATTTAACTATAAAATTAACTCTAAACCCTTACTGTAAATCTAACCCAAACCTTAGACGAAACTCTAAC
>NW_006431248.1:0-454 GCF_000325575.1 Pteropus alecto
GGATATCATCCGTTGATTACCATGGAGAAATCGTGCGACTTTTTCATCTTTACCTCCAATGTCATAATAAAGGAATGGAAGACAAATTAAAATTGGAATAAACTTTTCAAATCATCGCTATTGTGCAAGGAGAAAAAGCACCCAAGATTGGATGCCTTATAGATGATATTAGATTATGAAGACCATGACACTAAGTGTATTTTATAATCGTTGATTAGGAACGAGGTACAAAGGATGACAGTGTTACCGGAGAGCGGGATCCTGTCCCGGCACGTCATCCCATTCTTGACGTCTGGAACAATGGATAGAGCGAGATAACGAAATACTGTAGAGAAGACAAGTTTCGTTAGAAGGGAAAATACACTTGCAGACGTGTCAGCGGGCCTGAGCAAGAGAGGCGTGGATCAAAAAGCCTGGCAACCAAGCTTTTGGGGTTTTGTTCCCTATTTGGTCT
>NW_006431249.1:0-2025 GCF_000325575.1 Pteropus alecto
GTCTCATGCAAAGGCAAAAAAAGAACAAAAAGAGAAAACACAATACCCATGAGCCCTAGGATAACATGCTTTACACAAAAAAAAGTTTAAAAACACATTATGGGAATATATGAAAGAAAACACAATAAAGAACAGAAGAAAGCAGTGAAGTAACGATACTGAGATTTTCCTAAATTTTACAATAGACAGCACACTATAGATCCAGGAAGCTCAGAGAACACTCAATATCATAAACTAAAGTGCAGATCCAAGTACATCACAGACAAACTAGACAAAAAAAAATCAAGACAAAGAATATATTGAAATAAGTGAGAAGAAAAAAGCACCTCAGTCATTAAAAAACAAAGATTAGAACTAAATCAGGCTTCTTTTCAAAAGAAGTGTGAAGAGAAATATTTCAAGGTCTGAAAGAAAAGACCAGTCTCCTACAATTGTGTCAAGCAAAATTATCCTTCAAAAGCGAAGAAATAAAAACTATCTGAGACAAAGATTGCAGGAATTGTTCATTAGTACATCCACTTAGAAATACATTCAAAAATTCATCAGAAAGAAAGTAAATGATAAAGGTGGGGAGTTACAAAAACATGAAAGTTAAAAAGTATTTTGTAATTTTTTAAATTAATGTAACAGATGACACTTTGCTGAAAGTAATATTATCAACAATTTATTTGGCGATTATAAGCTTATGGACAATTGAGATAAATGATAACAAGGTTACAGGGACAAAGAGGAGAAAACTAGGAGACAGTATGAGGTAACTGCACAACCAGTGAAGTGGTATATTATGACTTAACATAGGAGATGATTTAGATGTAAATGTATAATGAAAATTCAAGAGCAATCACCAAAATAGTTTTTTAAAGTATGTGAAATTGATATCCTAAGACAGTAGAAAAAGATAATCAGGTAAAATACTCAATTAAAGCCAAAGAATGCAGAAAAAGTTAGAAAACAAAATAAAACAAAGAACAAGGCCAACAAAGACAGGAAGTAAGGATGTCAGAAGCATGGCCCCTTGAACTCTCCCCTTGAGACTACAAGTTGAACAGCTATAATCCAATGGAAGATTTCCAGCCTAACACATTAACACTTCTGAGATCTGCTCATCAAAGCATCTGAAGGCAAATTGGGCAAGCAAAGGAGGAGGAAACAGATTGCAGCATGCATTCTATGTAGCCCTGAGCATTTCTGCCTGAGTGATCAGCATATATTACTGGGGAACCCAGTGATCAGGGAAGAGACAGAATACAGAGGTATGGCAGCTGTGCTCTAGCACCTGCTACTGCCAGGCAGAAAACGGAGACAAAGAGCCTGGCTGCCTCTCCCCACCCTCCCAGAGGATGCCTCCCTGCACTCTCCCAGAATTAGGAGCAGGCCCCAGAGGAAGCTGCAGGAGTGAGTGTCAGACTACAGACCAGGAAGTCTGGAGCCCCAAGAACTAAGAGACAGGTTCTGAGTAGCAGATACACACTGAGGCTGGTCCCATTGGCAAGAGTGGAGATACAGAGGGGAGGCAGCTGAGGCCTGGCGGTCACCATTACCGGGAAGAAACAGAGCCACAGGCACATTGGCGGCTTCTCCCAACCCACCCCACAACCACTCATCCAGGCTGATCCCAGCACAGGTACCTGGGACATCTGAGGTAGCACTTCACTGCATCTAACAACCTGGGCAGCACCAGGACTTCAGGGGCTCTTCACAGGCTTGAAACTCCAACATCTTCCCATGGGGTGGAGCCCTGGGACTCCGGCAACCAGTTTGCAGAGGAGACATACATCTCCCGGAAATAAGGGACATTTTTTTCTTTTGCTCCCCAGCAGCGCTCAGGAGGAGGTCTTGGCAGTACAGGTGGCTTGTGTGTCAATGAATGGAAAAAACCTCTTCTTATCAATGGGCACTAGAGTCATTATTATTATTAATAATATTTTTTAAAGCAGAGTTCATTCCCATAAATGCATAGGCGGAGAAATAGTCAATCACATACCATGTATACAAAGGTAACAACGCAGCTCAAAAAGAATCTTT
>NW_006431250.1:0-501 GCF_000325575.1 Pteropus alecto
AAAAAAAGAAAAATAGAGAACATAAAAAAAAGTAACACTCCCCAAAAACTAAAGCCCTGGACCAGATGGCTTAATAAGCAAATTTTACCAAACATTCCAAGAAGAATTAACACATATTCTGCTCAAACTATTCCAAAATATTTAAGAAGAGGATAATTTCCCTGACTCCTTTTATGAGGCCACTATTACCTTGATTCCAAAAGCAAAGACATTACAAAAAACAGAAAACTATAGGTCAATATCTCTTATGAATATTGATGAAAAAATCCTCAACAAAATAATGGCAAACTGAATTCAAAAATACATTTAAAATATCATACAGCATGATCACATTTGATTTATTCTTTGGATGCAAGGCTGGTTCAATATCCACAAATCAATTAATGTGATACACCACAGTAACAAATCAAAAGATAAAAAAAATGATCATATCGATAGATACAGACAAAGCATTTGATAAAATCCCAAATCCATTTATGATAAAAACTCTCAGCAAAGTGG
>NW_006431251.1:0-797 GCF_000325575.1 Pteropus alecto
TTTATGAGGCCAATATTATCCTGATACCAAAACCTCGTAAAAATAACAGAAGAAAACTACAGACCAATATTTTCATTAACAGAGATGCAAGAATCCGAAATAAGATACTAGAGAACTGAATACCACTACATATTAAAAAGATTATACACCACGGTCAAGTGGGCTTCATCCCAGAGGCACAGGGATGGTTCAAATCAATTAATGTGATATACTACATAAACAAATTCAAAAAATTAGAGCCATATGATTGTATCAACAGATACAGAAAAAGCCTTCAACAAGATACAGCCTTCATTTATGATCAAAACACTTAACAAAATCAGTCTAGAAGGAAAGAACTTTAACATAATAAAGTTCATATACAACAAACCGTTAGCCAACATTATACTTAATGGTGAAAAACTAAAAGCCTTTTCTTTAAGATCAGGAACAAGACAAGGCTGTCCACTATCACCACTGTTATTTAATATAACATTAGAGGTCTGAGCAATTGCAATCAGGCAAGATAGATATCTAAAAATTATCCAAATAGGAAATAAAGAAGTCAAACTGTCACTATTTGCAAATGACCTGATTCTCCATATAGAAAACCTTAGACTCCACAAGAACACTATTAGAAACAATAAGCAAATACAGTAAAATTTCTGGATACAAAATCAACATTCAAAAATACATAGAGTTCCTATACTCTAATAATGAATTATCAGAAAAAGAAGTGGAAAAAAAATATTTTTTTGCAATGGCAGCAAAAATAATAAAATTTAAGAATAAATCTAATGAAACATGTGAAGGACCTA
>NW_006431252.1:0-5014 GCF_000325575.1 Pteropus alecto
AACAGGGAAATTACAGTAGGTAAAGGATTTCTTGGGTTTACCTACATAGTACACAAATGACAATTAAGTATACTCTTAATTATTTCCTGATTTTTTTATTTTTATATTTTTGAGGCCTGCATTTCAGTTTAATTTACATTTTATATGAATCCAAAAGCTCGAACTGAGAAGTTTATGTTTCAGAAATAGGAAACATAAATTTAGTTTGTCATTCTTTTTAATCCTTATTCAAAACACAAGTCTTCCAAAGCTAATTCATTTTTTATTTCCAGGTACTTTTATAAGTTCAATTAATCAATCCTGTTCTTGTTTTGCTTCCTCTTGATATCTTGTACCTAATTAGTCCCCTATGTAATATCTTGAAAATAATTGCAGACAAAGAATTTTAGGGAAATTATTATTTTAATGCTGTCCATCGCTTTCAGTTTTCAAAGTCTATTCTCAGTTATTTATTTACAGCATATGCTTTGTATCAAGATTCCTTGATAGAGATTGCTATGCTTATGTTTCATTAAAATGCACAAGTCAATTGGATACTCTAGCCAGTCCAGAATCTCAGTTTAACTAATGGAAGATTCCTATTAGATGATATTCCATAAATGCTAAAATATACATGAGATTAAAGGACACGAGGTAAAGATAAATTTTATAAAAAAGTTTATTAAATATGTTATAACTCAGATGATTTATCAATGGCACAACTCATATTAAAAATTATCTTAATAGAATAGTAGAGAAAAGGCAGGCACCTAAAATTTTAATGTAATAAATTGTTCAAGTTTTCCTGACTTCGTTATCAGATATGCCTGGGTTCCATACACATCTTTCATCTTTACTAACCTCTCTAAGCTTTAGAATCTTCAACATTATATATCAGGATAAATATTACTATACCTCTTAGGGTACTTGAAAATTTCAAGCAAAATGATATCTGTAAAGTACTTATGAGAATGGCACCCAATTTAAAAAGCTATAATTATTATTACTATTATTTTTTATTGTTATTACTAGCTATGATATGCTTGATTGACCTTTAAAAATATGGCAATCACATACAAAAAAACGTTTCATTGATTCCTCTTAATGATTGTACATAGGAATCCATGTGTTTTTCTCTAAGTACTTTGCAGAACCAAAGGTTGCAGTTTGGGACATATTAGAAAAGCAGTCATACCTTTAAGAGTCTTTAAATTTAAAGATCAGTACCGTGATCTTTATTGACAATCAGATAATGTATGAAGAAAAACACAGACAATATTTCCCCCCAAACTAATGGTCATAATAATATCATCACCTATTTTGCAAAAAGGAAATATGAAAAAATAAGATAGCTGATTAAGTTTTGAACACTAAGTGGAACATTTATATTTTATAATGTCTTTGGTACTTTGGGAGAGAAAATGCAGTCTTTCTGTAGGTAGGAAGAAACAGCCCCTATTCTCTGATATGAACTAAATTGATCATTCCCAACTGTACTTGGGTTGTTATTTGATTGGAAGCATACTCAAAAGAACTTATCAAAAGAATATTTGGTGGCTTGCACAAAGGAAAAGTTGAATAGAGTCTAAGGAAGGACAAAAAGTAAACCAGATAACCTTTAGCAATCTTGATGGAAAACTCAGAACACTGAATTTTAGGGAGCAATGCCATTGAGACACCTGGGCTCTTGCATCTAAAGCACAAGGGTCAACTGTCTGAGGGAGAGCATCTGATTAGCCTTGGTTAAGACATACATGTACTCTTGGCCAAGGGTGGACTGCAGAGCACTGTGATTGACATTGCTAAGATTATAAGGAATATTGAAGCATAGTAACCCGAGGGAGGAAAAACAATATGGAATTCTGTGTCCAAAATAAGGGAAAAATAGATGTTTGGCAGACAAACCAAGAAATTCTACTTTACCTTTTCAAAAACCAATTTATACCCCAAATGTGGTTGACTGAATTATTTAGATGGGAAGTGTGGAGACAGACAAATCAAAAAAGTAAAATGTGGTTGACTAAAATATTTAGGTGAGCAGTGTGGGGACAGGTGTAAAGCACTGGCATATTATTTAAATATTATAGTGCAGATTTCACTTTCTATCGTAATGAAAATTTCATTTTTGCTTTTACTATGATGAATGCTTGGAAATTTAAATAGCTGATTTACTGGAACTTTTCAAAATGTGTAAGTTTATGTTGCTTCAAAACTTTTTTTTAGAAATTTTGGAAAGATTAAAGATAACGCTCGAATTTAATGAAAATTGCAGGAACTAAAAGCCCCTTTTTAATAAGAGTTCATTAAATACTTTCTAAGGACTAAATTTAACACGTTCATTGCGCTAAGTAGTTGTAGTTAAATTGCTTCATTTTATATCGCTTCTAAAATTTCTGCAAAAATCTAATTATTAAATATGTTGCATACCAGATGACTAATGCATGAAGCAAAACTATACAGATAAAGAATAATTAGATTGTGTTTTGCAAGTTTAATTCTCTCTGTAGTCATTGCTTCTTGGTTAAATCTTCACAAGTAAATCATATATGCCTGAGGAAATATCTTCTTACAGGCAACCAAGTAAGCAAATTCTTTTTATTTTAGGGGGGAAAAATGTATGCTGAACTAACATCAGCTAGGATTTGTTGATAAAAATTGTAAATATTCACATGGTGTCTCCCCAAGCTCTTTAGTACAAGAGATGATGTTTTGGAAAAGGCATAGAAAGGAACCAAAGATGTTCCAGTTTTGTATATTATGCTTTATAACTTTTGTTTTCTCTTCTCCTTCTAGACTTTCAACTTATTTAACATTAAATTTTTCTTAATTAAAACTACTATCATTGCATAAAATTAAGGAAAGTCTATAAAGAAAATAATTCATAATCCTGTACTTTTGAATGCTTTTAAAATTTGCATATTTTGAAGTTCCCCCAGGGCTACACACACACAGGCACACACCCATAGACACATGCACAAATACATGATTTTGATCATGGATTTTTGATTTTAAAATCTTGGATTTTGTCTATGGCCATGTCACCCTGAACGTGCCCGATCTCGTCAGATCTCAGAAGCTAAGCAGGGTCGGGCCTCGATAGTACTTGGATAGGAGAACACCTAGGAACACCAGGTGCTGTAGGTGGAAAAAAAAATGAAATGAAATTTTGTTTTTTTCGTTTTAGTTCATGTTATATAAAAAATATTTTATATCATTAGATATTCTTCAAAAACATCATTTTAATGACTATTTAACATTCCACCATGTGGACATTTTGTAATTTACTTTTCTCTTCCCGTGTTTCTGAAAATCTAGTTTGTTTTACCAGTGGCATTTGAAAGTAGCAGTTCTTAATGAGATCCTTGGAGCCTATGACTGCTCTCAAATGAAAACTCTTTATCCATTGCCTACTAGTCTTTTTTATGGAGATATGGTCCACAAATTTCATAAAAATGTTCAAAGCTACACGTAGACCAAATGAGGATGAATCAGTTCATCTACTAAGTCATATCCTATAGATTAAATCTTTTTTTTACTCTTTCCAAAGGATTTAGCATAATGATCAAAAAAGTTTGCTAGTATACTAATATATACTATATAGGAAAAAAACACGCTTCACTTGTATGTTTCTCCTTTATTCTCATACTACTACCACACTTACACTTCTGACACCAGTTACATGGGTTTGCCACTCATCAACCAATTCTCAGCAACACCAGCTGGGTGGCCTACAGTTCAATTTAATTCTAATGCTATCTAAAGTTAGTGCGGACCCCACAAGTTAAGGCTCAGTTCCACAAGACTGCCTCCTACCTCAGATGCCAATCAAAAATAATAGGTCCTCAGGACACCCACAACTTTTGTCTGTCTGACTTGCCTATAAATCAGAAGTTCCAACAATGTCCCTTCGTGAATTCAGTCACTTTCTAGAACAGCCCACAGAATTCAGGGAAACACTTCTTGCATTTAATAGTTTATTACGCACTAAAGGATGTGATAAAGGATACAGATGAACAATCAGACGAAGAGATACATGGGTAAGACTGGGAAGCATCCTAGTTCAAGAGCTTCTGTTTCTGTAGAGTTCAGGTGCACCATCCTCTTGGTAGGTGGATGTATTCACCAACCTGGAAGCTCTCCAACTTCATATTTTAGAGATTTTTATGGAGGCTTCATCACATAGGCACGATAGATTATTAATCCCATTTTTAGCTATTTTCCCTCTCCGGAGTGTGGGGTATAGCAATGAAGGTTAAAAGCTTCTAAATCATGACTTGTTCTTTCTGTAACCTGCACACATCCTGAAACCCTCCAAAGGTCATCTCATTAGAACAAAAGATATTCCTACCACCCAGGAAATTCTCTGGGATTTAGGAGCTCAGTATCAGATGTTCCTGTCACTCAGGATATTAGAAAGATCTTAAGAGCTATGCATTAGGAACTGGGGTCACAGGCTTAATGTTAGTACAAACTGTTCTCCTGTCACTCTGATTTACAAGGGGTTTTAGTAGCTCTGTGTCAGAATCGGAACACTTATCGTTTTTGATCAGGGCCTCTTCAAAATGATCTCATTTAACCTTAATTACTCTATAGTCTCAAGAAAAAAAGCCATAATATTTCCTTCTGATTGTACATGTGTGTATGTGTGTGTTTGTAGGGGTATGTATGACAATTCAAGACTTCCTACGTGATATGATTCACTACAGTCAATGTACCTTTTCAAGGGCTTAGTAAATTGCATATCCAAGATCCAATCTTTTGTTGTTCTTGTTTGCTTGTATTTTTGTGTTTATTTATATATTTTACCAAATTTTTCAGTCATTGCTTCTATGTAAACTAAGCAGCTTTGGGCTTAAAATATACTTTTGTTTTTATTTCTATGTCAAAAATACACAGTTCATTTAATGGTTTATTCAAACATTTTTTGCCTCAGCTACGGTTCTGAATTTTAAAATAAAGTGATTCTTCTTTTAAAGTTTAATGGGGTTACATTGGTTATGTAATTTTCAGATGTACGTTATAATTTGACATCTAT
>NW_006431253.1:0-242 GCF_000325575.1 Pteropus alecto
CCAAACCAGATTTAACCCAGGTGCTGGCGATCAGTCTTCAGATCTATCCTTTGATTATGCTCACAAAGTTGTGAGAGCCAATGTGAGTCACCCCGCTTCCTCTTGGTGCTTCAGCTATCTGGCCATGGGACTTACAGAAAGGCAGTGTCATAAGCAGATTGGGAAATATTTTGCTCCTTCATTGCTCACTAATCCAGACCAACTTTCATTCCTGTAGGAAATGCAGCAGCTCAGAATGTCTC
>NW_006431254.1:0-269 GCF_000325575.1 Pteropus alecto
AGATGGACCTTTGTGTTTAGGACAGAATGAGGAATAGGATTTGGGGCTTAAAAACTTTGAATCTTGGCATTTCGGCGCTGCTCCTTTGGAAGGACAGCCGCTGGCTAATAAACTGCCTCTATAATCAAAGCACTCAGGTTGAGTCTGGTTATTCCGGTCACAACAATAGGAGTAAGTAGTGTAGAAAAAGTAAATATGTGTGGCTTGAAAAGCCTGCTGGAAGCCCCCAGACTTTGATTCATAGGCTCCCCATGGTTTTGGCCTTAGGT
>NW_006431254.1:283-591 GCF_000325575.1 Pteropus alecto
CGTGTAGGGCACTACTGAAAGACTGTTTCCTTATCATGGTGTGAGGAAATGGATGAGTTAGGTAGGTTTTGTTACTGCTGTTTATTATTATTATTATTAATTAAAGGTGAAGAAACTGAGGGCCAGGTAAGTTAACCAAATTGTTTAAGATCAGAACTACTAAGTCCCACAGGGGTCAAACCCACATTGCATTCCTTTGTCCCTCTAATTTTTTTTTAAATGTTGGCATTTTAAAATATAAGAAATATCCATTGAAATACTTGCTATTAACACTTGCTAAAAACAAAAATAACTGTTATTCATACTTG
>NW_006431255.1:0-456 GCF_000325575.1 Pteropus alecto
ATCCTCGGACTTCTCAGCACAAACTTTACAAGCCAAAAAGGGGTGGAATTAAATATTCAAACTATTAAATAAAAGTAACTACCAGCCAAGAATAATGTATCCAGCAAAGCTCTCTTTTAGATATGATGGAGAAATAAAGACCTTTCCAGTCATACAAATATTGAAGAAATTCTCCACTATGAAGCATGCATTACAGGAAATACTGAAAGGGGTCAGCTCACCTAGAACAAAATGACAAAAAAACACATAACTAGGAGTAAGGCAACTAGCATGCAGACAGAAGCAGAGAAGTGCAACACTTACTAAGAACAGAGCATTATCAACTTAAACAATAAGAAGAGATTTGCCATAGTAAGATTACAATGAATGTACAGCATACATAGGGACAAACTGACACAACAATGACTGAAAAGGGAAGGACTCAAAGATCCAGATTCGCAAAGGGAAATGGAGATA
>NW_006431256.1:0-244 GCF_000325575.1 Pteropus alecto
AGGGAAATAAAAGCGAAAATAAATGAATGGGACTATAATCAAACTAAAAAGCTTCTTAAAATCCAAAGATAAGCAAAAGAAATCATCAACAAGATAAAGAGAGAACCATCTGAATGGGAAAAGATATTTGCAAGCAACACCTCTGACAAGGGCCTAATATCCGAAATATACAGAGAACTCATATGACTCAATAACAACCACGACAAAAAAATCCAATCAAAAAATGGGCAGAGGGCCTGAACAG
>NW_006431257.1:0-717 GCF_000325575.1 Pteropus alecto
AGCACAATTTACAATAGCCAAGATTTGGAAGCAATAAAATCCCATCAACAGATGACTGGATATAGAAACTAAGGTTGATATATACAAAGGAATATTACTCAATTGTTAAAAAAAAATGAAATCCTGCCATTTGCAATGACATGGCTAGACCTATAGATTCTTATGCTGAGTGAAATAAATCAGACAAAGATAAATAACATATGCTTTTACTTATATGTGGAATCTAAGCAACAAAAAGAAAAACTAAGCAAAAACTTGCAAATATAGTGGACAATTTGGTGACAGACAGAGGGGTAAGGGATTTGGGGACACTGAGAGAATGGAGCGAAGTGTTAAAGAAGTACAAATTAGTAGTTAATGGTTGTGATCACAGGGATGGGGAGCACGGCAGAGGGAATGCAGTTTGCATTAATATGATGGCTAAGTGGAGGGCTTGAGGAGGGAGGGAGCAATTGAGGGATCGTTTTAAAAACTATATAGATGTCTAACCAATGTACTGTATATTTGAAACTAATACAAATAAATTTTTAAAAACTTGTTTCCTTCATTAATTAAATGTTTATTTTTTCCTTTGCTATTACTACAAAACTGCTGTAATCAAACACTCCAACACTGGAATAATGTGTATATGTAGACCAATGAAACAACTGAGAAACTCTCACAAGGTTAAATGAATTTTAACAGGGCAACATACACATTTTTCTAGTAAAATCATGG
>NW_006431258.1:0-1087 GCF_000325575.1 Pteropus alecto
AGTGAGTTCCTAAATGAGTCATATCAACAATTTCAAAAACAGCTAGAAATTGCAAAAACAGGTACATAAGAAGAGCAAGGAGATTGAAATCCTCAAAAAGAACCAAATAGAACTTCTGGAGATAAAAAAAATGTACACTGCAAGAGTTGAAAAATGAAATAGCAAGCTTGGGAAATAGAGTTGACCAAATGGAGGAAAGCATCAGTGAAATCGAAGACAGAAATATAGAAATAAATCTGAAGGAAGAAGAGAGAAACCGAAGAATGAAAAATAATGAAAGAGAAATACAAGAACTGGCTGGTACCATCAGGAGAGGAAACATAAGAGTAATGGGCATTACTGAAGCCAAGGAAAAAGAGCAGGGCCTAGAAAGCATTTTCAGACAAATAGTGGACGAGAATTTCCCAAATCTAAGAAATGAGTTGGATCTTGGAATTCAAGAAGTGAATTCCAATTATCTCAACCCAAAAAGGCCTTCACCAAGACACATTGTATTAAGTTATCAAAGATCAATGACAAAGATAGAATTCTCAGGGCAGCCAGGGAGAAGAAAATGATAACGTATAAAGGAAAACCCATTAGATTATCATCAGGCATCTCAGCACAGACCTTACAAGTAAGAAAGAAATGGAATCAAATATTCAAACTATTAAATGAAAGGAGCTACCAGCCCAGAATAATGTATCCAGAGAAGCTCTCCTTTAGATATTAAGGAGAAATTAAGATCTTTTCAGACATATAAAAATTGAGAGAATTTTCCACTATGAGGCCTGCACTACAAGAAATTCTGAAAGGGGTTAGCTCACCTAAAACAAAATAACAACCAAAAAAAATACATAATTAAGACTAAGGTGACTATCAGGCAAATAGAAGCAGATGAGTGCAACCCCTACTAAGAACAGGGCATTATAAGTTTAAATAATAAGAAGGAATTTCTAGAGAAAGATAGTAATGAACGTTCAGCATACATAGAAAGAAATTGAGATAACAATGACCGAAAAGGGGAGGATTCAAAGATCTAAATTTGCGAAAGGAAATAGAGATATGGCACGCACAGAAGAAAATGGATGACTGTATGTGTGTGTGT
>NW_006431259.1:0-1086 GCF_000325575.1 Pteropus alecto
TATATATATATACAGTCATCCATTTTCTTCTGCGCTTGTTTTATTTCCATTTCATTTTGGAATTTAGATCTTTGACTCCTCCCCTTTTTGATCAATGTTGTCTCAATTTGTCCCTATGTACGCTGAATGTTTGTTACTATCTTGCTATAGCAAATCTCTTATTGTTCAAGCTTATAATGTCCTGTTCTTAGTAAGAGTTGCACTCTACTGCTTTTATCAGCCTACTAGTCACCTTACTCCTGTGTATTTTATTTTTTGTCATTTGTTTTCAGTGAACTGACCCCTTTCAATTTTTTCCTGTAATGCAGGCCTTATAGTGGAGAATTCCCTCAATTTTTGTATGTCTGGAAAGGTCTTTATTTCTCCTTCATGTCTAAGGAAGAGCTTATCTGTATACTTTATTCTTGGCTGATAGTTCCTTTCATTTAATAGTTTGAATATTTGATTCCACTTCCTTCTGGCTTTAAAGTTGGTGCTGAGAAGTTTGATGATAATCTAATGGGTTTTCCTTTATAGGTCACTGTCTTCTTTTCTCTGGTTGGTCTGAGAATTCTTTCTTTGTCATTGATTTTTGATCATTTTAATATAGCATTTTGGAGAAGGCCTTTTTGTGTTGAGATAATTGGGTTTTCTGTTGACTTCTTGAATTCCAAACTCTAGCTCATTTTTAAGATTTCGTTAATATTCATAAACTATCTGTCTGAAAATGCTTTCTAATCCCTGCTCCTTTTCCTCCCCTTCGAGAATGCTCATTATTCTTGTTTCCTTTCCTGATGGTATCAGCTAGTTCTTGAATTTCTCTTTCAGTATTTTTCATTCTTCGGTTTCTCTCTTCTTCCTTCTGATTTATTTCTAGATTTATGTCTTCGATATCACTGATCTTTTCCTCCATTTGATCGACTCTTTTTCCCAAGCTTGCTATTTCATATTTCATCTCTTTCAGTGTGTTCTTCATCTCCAGCACTTCTATTTGTTATTTTTGAGGGTTTCAATTTCCTTGCTAAAAAACTCATTCTGCTCATCTAGTTGTTTTTTTCAACTCTTGGAATCATTTTATGAATTATTTTGGATCTCATTGAGTTTTTT
>NW_006431260.1:0-561 GCF_000325575.1 Pteropus alecto
CAGCAAAAGAAACTGTCAACATGGTAAAGAGACAATCATACTAATGGAAAAACATATTTGCAAGCAACACTTCCGATAAGGTCCTAATATCCAAAATATACAAAGAACTCATATGACTCAATAACAACAACAAAAACAAACAATCCAATCAAAAAATGGGCAGAGGACCTGAACAGACACTTCTCCCTAGAAGATGTACAAATGTCCAACAAATATATGAAAAGATGCTCAACATCACTAGCTATTACAGAAATGCATATCAAAAGCACAATGAGATACCATCTCATACCTGTCAGAATAGCTATAATCAACAGGACAAGTAATAACAAATGTTGGAGAGGATGCAGAGAAAACGGAACCCTCGTATACTGCTGGCGAGACTGCAAATCAGTACAGCCACTATGGAAAACAATATGGAGGTTCCTCAAAAAACTAAGAATTGCTCTACTATATGATCCAGCAATCCCTCTACTGAGTATTTACCCTAAAAACTTGAAAACCTATATCCAAAAAGACATTTGCAAACCTATGTTCATAGCAGCACTATTCACAGTGGCCAAG
>NW_006431261.1:0-657 GCF_000325575.1 Pteropus alecto
TATGAACTGTGTACTGTGAAACAGAGCTACTTAATCAAATCAACACCCCTCAGTTGTAGAGGATAATGTGTGTCCACATGGACAACAAGGGACAAGAGTGGACAAGAGCACCTGTCTTTCGATAAGCAGCTCTCGGGGGGGGGGTGGCCTAAGCCTGACAAAGAGACACTTGGCCTGGGGACAACGATGGCCACAGACACATAAAGCCTGGGAGACCACAAAAAAGTCATGAAGGAGAAATACTACTATCCAGGTCCAGATGCATCTTTACCTCCAGTCACTGATCTTTTGTGAAAAATTCTTCTAAAGAAATACATATTTTTGTTCCTAAATCAAAAATAGTTCTGGATGCCTTCCCTGCTTGGTAGTAGGGAATTTGTTTCCCAAATATCTCTGTTGGATAAACTTTCGTTACAAAATTACTCAGAAAAGTATTCATCTTCCTCCTGCCTCCCCAGGTCAATGTCCCCTAAAATGTCTGACCCACAATATCAAGGAACTCACTAGCAGGGAAATAGGTGCTAGAATGTGATTTTGTTACCCAGGTAACTAAACTTGATTGCTTTTCTTTTTCAAAGGGTCACAGAGTCGAGCACAGCAGTGATAGCAGCCAACGGGAGCGTGCTGTTTCTCTGTGGTCTCCTGTGAAATCTGGTC
>NW_006431262.1:0-990 GCF_000325575.1 Pteropus alecto
CTCACAATCAAATAAATCAAGAAGTCAATAATATGAGTAATTGTCAAAGTTTAAGGATTGAATTCTATTTGCAAGACATTGTCAAGGGACAGAGAGAACAAAGACAATTAATTAACTTTCCCTGACATCAAGGAACTTATAGACTAATGAACATACGCATATAAACAAGAATTTTATCTTATCTCTTGCAAATTAACTAAATATCTGTCTTAGTCTATCTGGGCTACGATAACAGAATATCATAGGCTAGGTGGTAGACAACAAACATTATTTTCCAAAACTTCTACAAGCTGGTATGACCAAGATCAACGAACTGACAGATTTAGCATCTCACCAGAGCCAGCTTCCAACTTCATAGACAGCCATCTTTTTGCTGTGCGCTAACATGGCAGAAGTGCGCTCTCGGGGCCTTCTTTTATGAGAACACTAATCTGATTCATTAGGGCTTCACCTTCATGAACTAATCACATCCCAAAGGCTCCACCTTCAAATACCACCACATTAGAAAGGATTTACTTTATGAATTAGGTGGAGGGAGGCGGACAAAAACATTCCATGTATAGCAATGTGCAAATGTGGAGTACTTAATTACATAAACTTTGATGAAATCTAATGTTTGCTATTATTTTGTGAATAGAGTTATGTTTGGGAAGACATTAAGAGGATAGAAGAAACGTCCACATCATAATAACAGAGATAAAACATAGGATATAAGCTTTCCACACAGTGTGATATACCCCTGAAAAGCAACTATTGCACCCCGGCCTCAGCCTCTTATGAATTCAGACTAAATTCAGGCGGAATCATGAGTTTCTTTGACCACATGCTTTCTATCATCTTCTAGGCAAATGATATTTGGTTTAAAGCCTGATTCATACAAAGAATTTTATGAATGAGGTCTCTGTCAAATAAAAGTCAAATAAAATATTCTAGCCTTTGGTTACCTAACAATCTACATTTCATTAATAAAAGAGGTAAGAATAAGATATA
>NW_006431263.1:0-1075 GCF_000325575.1 Pteropus alecto
AAGGAAATACCATACTTAAATGACACATTAGACCACCGGACGTAATTGACATTTACGGAGCCTTCTATCCTAAAATAGCTGCTTATACATTCTTCTTTAGTGTACATGGAACATTCTCAAGAATTGACCACATACTGGGACACAGAGATAGGCTTAACAAATGTAAGAGTGTTGAAATCAAACCAATCATATTATTTGATCATAATGCTTTGAAACTAGAGATTAACTGCAAAAAGAAATCAAGAAGAACCACAAATATATGGAGATTAAGAATACTTGAAGAATAACTTGGACATAGAAGAAATAAAAAGAGTGATTAAAATATACATAGAAACACATGATGACAGTACAACTTATCAAAACATTGGGGACATGGCAAAAGTCGTCATAAGAGGAAAGTTCTTATCATTACAAGCCTATCTCTAAAAACAAAAATAAGCCCAAATAAACAATCTAATGCTTCATCTTAGAAAACTAAAAAAAAAAGAACAAATGAAGCCTAAAGTCAGCTAAAGGAAAGAAATAATCAAAATTAGAGCAGAATTAAATGAAATTGAAAGAAAAAAAAGATAAAAAAAGAAAGAAAAAGAAAAAAGAAATGCAACAAAAAGCTGGTTATATGGGAAGGCTAATAAAATTGACAAATCCCTGTGCTGACTCACTAAAGAAAAAAAAGAAAGTACACAAATAAACAAAATCAGAGATGAAAGAGGGGAAATTACGGCTGACATTTCAGAAATACAAAGGATCATACAATAATACTATGAAAACGTATACAAAACCAAATTTAATAACCTAGAAGAAATGGACCAGTACTTAGGAAAATATAACCTTCATAGAATGAATCAAGAAGAACTGGAAAATCTAAATATACTGATCAGCAGTATGGAAATTGAAACAATCATCAAAAACCTCTCAAAAGTAAAAGTCCAAGACCAGATGGCTTTACCAGTGAATTCTACCAAACATTCAAAGAGTTCATACCTATTCTCCTCAAACGCTATCAAAAAATCCAAGAGGAGGCAACATTTCCCAACTTGTTTTATGAGGCCAATATTACTCTGAAACCAAAACC
>NW_006431264.1:0-351 GCF_000325575.1 Pteropus alecto
TTTTTAATTAATTAATTAATTTTTTAAATTGAAGATGATTTAAGTTTTTTTTCCTGTCTACCTCTCCCCTTCCCACTCCCCGCTACCCTCTGGTAACCACTAGTCCATTGTTCATGTCCATGAGTCTCTGTTTGTTTCTTCTGTTCATTTGTTGCTTTTAGGTTTATATCCCATATATAAGTGATATTGTGATTTTTTCAACCTTTTCTGTCTGGCTTATTTCACTTAGTATGATTATCTCAAGGTCCATCCATGTTGTCGCAAATGGCAGTATTTCATCTCTTCTCTTATGGCTGAGTAATATTCCATTGTTTACACATACCACAGCTTCTTTAGCCAATCATCTATCGT
>NW_006431265.1:0-536 GCF_000325575.1 Pteropus alecto
AGCGGTACTAATATCAGACGAAATAAACTTCAAAAAAAAAAAAGAAAAAAAGTAAAGAGGGACATTTCATAATGATAAAAGGAATTGTGCACCAAGAAGACATAATACTTTTTAATATCTATGCTCTGAATCAGAAAGCCCCCAAATATGTAAAGAAATTACTTACAGAAGTAAATAAAGAAACAGACCAAAACACTATCATAGTAGGGGATCTAAATATCCCACTGTCAGATATGGACAGAGCAGCCAAACAGAAAATCAATAAGGAAATAACATTCTTAAATGATACATTAGACCAACTGGACATAATTGACATTTGCAAAACCTTCCATCCAAAAGCAACTGCTTATAAATTCTCCTCTAGTGCACATTGAACATTCTCAAGAATTGACCACATACTGGGACACAGAGATAGCCTCAACAAATATTAGAGAGTTGAAATCATACCGACCTCTTTCTCTGATCATAATACTTTGAAATGAGAGATCAATTGCAAAAAAAAAAATATATATATATAGAAATAAATGATAATGATA
>NW_006431266.1:0-1584 GCF_000325575.1 Pteropus alecto
TTGCCTGAGGAAGGGCAGTGGTCTGTTGCAGAAACCAGCAAGGTCAGGGTGATGGTGGCGCCCTCACTGAGACTATCTCTGGGGATTTAAGGGAAGCAATCTCTGTTGTGACTTGGATGAAGCTGGATCTAATTTAAAGGGCCCACAGTGGTCACATCATGGAACAGTTACTCTTCCACAGTGGTGAATAAAAGTGGCTAGAGGGGGCATCTTTGCCTTGTTCTTGACCTTAGAGGAAACACTTTCAGAGTCTCGGTGAGCATGATGTTCGAGAAGGACTTCTTCGTTGTGATTTTCTTTATATTGAGGTAATTTCCTACTGTTTCTACCTTGTTGATTATTTTTTGGCTTGAAAGGCCAACCCATTTTTTAAGTAAATGTAATACAGACATTACTGCCATAAATAAATCTAGAACCACTTCAAAACAACATTCAAAACATTGGTTCTAAGGACACTCAAGAAAGAAAACTGCAACAAAAGTTTGGTAAAAAGAAAAGGTAAAAAATAAATAGAATAAAATAAAATAACATATCTGGTCTAGAAAATAACCAGAAATACATTTTTTTTTAAATGTGATGTGTGAATTGTACAATATCTTAGTAGAAGTAACAGCAGAGAAGGTAAAGCAGAGGATTTTATTAATGATATAAAGACAAGGTTGCAAAAACAGCCAATCAGATTAGCAACAATAAAAAAAAAGATTTTAAATAAAGAGTATATCAGAGCCTGTGGGAAAAGATGAATTATGAAATGAGTCTCATCATAGGAGTACCAGGGAATCAAAAGGAAAGAGAAAGAACCTAAAACCCTAATTGAGAAACTGACAGAAAACTTTTCTAACCTGCTGAAGGAAATAGATGTAAAAAGTCCAGAAAACACAGAATTGCAAACAGAATGAACTAAGACACATCCCAATTAAAATTCCAAGGTTAAAGACAAAGAGATAATCTTAAAAGCATCAAGGGAAAAACAATTATTGACTGAGAGGGAGTTCTCATTGAAGTGTCAGCTGATTTTTTTCACAGCATCTGTGCAGGCCAGAATAGATTGGCAGGAAATATTGAATGATATGACTCTACCCAGCAAAGCTATCTGTTCAAATATATAAAGAGTGTTTTACAGACACACACACACACACACACACACACACACACACACACACACACCCACAAACAAGCACCCAGTAACTAAAAATGTTTATCAGTACTAAACCAGTGTTTCAAGAAATGTTAGAGGGAGTTCTCTAGGAAGAAAAAAAGTCAAAAAATAAGAATAATAAAATATCAATAACTACATATCGATAAACTATTGATTCAAACGAGAAAAGATTATAAACTTCAAACAAAAGTTACAGTGGCTGAATAGAAATGAAAACAAGACCCTCACATACGCTAACACAGGAGACTCACTTCAGGTCAAAAGACACACACAGACTGAACGGAATAAGACAGAAAAAGATACACTATAAAAATGGAAATGAAAATATATACAGATGATTGAGCAATTCTTATACCCGTCCAATACAACATTAAAACAAGGAGAAACAAATACACCGAGAAAACATAACCCTAGTAAACATATAT
>NW_006431267.1:0-662 GCF_000325575.1 Pteropus alecto
AGAGAAGACACTTGATATAATTTTAATCTTCTTAAACTTATTAAGGCTTGTTGTATGGTCTAACATGTTGCCTGTCTTGGAAAATGTTCCATGTGCACTTAAGAAGAATGCATATTCCACTGCTTTGGGATGAAATGCTCTAAAAATATGAATTAAATCCATCTGGTCTAGTGTGTCATTTAAGACCACTGTTTTTTTGTTGATTTTTCTGTCTGGAAGATCTGTCCATTGGTGTCAATGGGGTGTTGAAGTCCCCTGCTATGACTATATTATTATTGATCTCTCCCTTTATGTTGGTTAATATTTGCTTTACATATTTAGGTGCTCCTGTGTTGGGTGCATAAGTGTTTACTAGGATATATTCTCTTGTTGGGTTGATCCCTTTATCATTATACAATGTCCTTCTTTGTATCTCATTATAGCTTTTGTTTTAAAATCTGTTTTGTCTGATATAAGTATTGCTACTCCAGCTTTTCTTCATTTCTATTTACATGAAATATTTTTTTCAATCCCTTTACTTTCAGTCTGTGTGTGTCGTTCACTTCACAGTGGGTCTCTTGTAGACAGCGTATGTATGAGAATCATTTTCTAATCCATTCGGCTTTCCTATGTCTTGTGATTGGAGCTTTTAATCCATTTATATTTAAAGTGATTATTGATAG
>NW_006431268.1:0-2428 GCF_000325575.1 Pteropus alecto
GGCTCTATCCCAGCACCTAGAACAGTGCCCGGTACACAGCAGGTGCTCAGAGATACACACTTGTGGGTGGGTGAGTGGACAGGTAGGTAGGTAGGTAGATAGATGGGTGGGTGGATGGATGGGTGAGAGACAGACACAAACAAAAGGCACACACAGAACGCAGGACAATAGTCATCTGCCCTTCCAATGTCACATGCCCCAAGGGCAGATGGTGAACCACAGAGGGTGAGGTTTTAACTGCAAATTAAGAACTTCATCACCATCAGAACTGTACAAAGACAGCTCAGTGAGGGCCACATGAAATACTGGGGTTTTAACATAATCCAGATGACTTGCTCAAAAACAAAAGAAATTTGATAGAAAACAACCTGGTTGAGAACAGTTTGGGGAAAAACAATTCAGCCAAAAGGACAATTTGGTCTAAAAGTATACCCCACATAATTTTTCAAAAATTGGGATTTTAATGTAGCATGAAAGTGAAGTGCATCGTTTGCACCTTTTTAAGTATTTTGCTTAAATTTCAGAATGGTTTTACCCTCTGCTTTAAGTTTCTAGTCAATAGTCAGTCTATTTTAATTCTGTTCATTTCTTAAAAATTTATTGTGAAATGTCATGCACATAGTTAAAAGTACATAAATGTGCTGCTTAGTGAATTATTACAAAAACCCACATTAACACCACCGTCTAGAATGAAGACACTGCTGGCCCCCAGGTATCCCCAAATGCCCTTCTTAACACAGCACCTCGGCTGCCCTGCTTCTGCCATAACCACTCTCTTTCTTGTCTTTATAATTTTACCTCCTAAATGTACATTTCTATGCACTGTGGTTTAGTTTTGCCTATTTGTTTTAGAATATTATATAAATGGAATCACACTGCACATGTCTGTGTCTGGCTGGCTACTCTCAACACAACTGTGAGATTTGTGTGTGTTGTACGTGGCTCAGAACATTCCTTTTCATTACTGTACTGTGAGGTTTCTAACAGTTAAGTGGTGAAAATAATCTGAATGTCTGAAAATAGGGGATTGGTTCAATCAAGTATGGATGTTTACAAAACAGAAAGTAAATTTTTTTTTAAAATAAAGGAAGAAAAAATGAGGATGAGAGAAAGAATAAAGGAAAATACATTCGTATGAATGTCTAAAGAGAAAGATCTGGAAAAATATGCCATGTGTGACCTAAGGAGGGTGAGTGGGTACAAGGTTCCTCATGAAGTTCCTCTATATATTTTTTTGGATTGACCTCGTTTTCTGGTTTTTACATAATGAGCACTCATTGCTTTTGTAGGAAAAATAAAAACAGCAAAGCACTAAAAGGGATTTAAACGATGAAAAAATTAACCAAGCAATAATAAGTAACAATCAAAGAAAAAGATCTAGAATTTTGTGGAGGTTTTAGGAGATTTTTGTCCTCCCAGTTTATTTTCAGCCAATTATATCTCCTCCACTTGTTTGGTGATTTTTATGAATTTTTAGTTTTAAATTGACTAAAAAAACAAAAAACAAAAAACAATGAATGTTTCCAGGTTCATGAGTTTCATAAATACTTTTTACACTGTTTAGTTAACCAAGACCTATGAGTTGAACAATTCAGCCTTTCAAATTCATTTCTACCCACTTTGTCTTGCCTTGCTCTATTGATAATAGATGAAAACAACCTAAATTCATTTTGACAAAATCTTTATCCAAACTGCTCCAGCAGACTGAATTGAACATTCTAAGTCAGGCCGGCTTAAACTCCAACCTCAGTTCAGCACTGGCAATTTGGTAACTGACTGTTGGGCAGGCTAACTTCTGCCCAGTTTGTTTCCCTATTTGTTAAATGCGGATAATACCAATATTGCAGGGGTTTTGTGAGAAATTGCCAAATCGGCAACCTGTGAGTCACCTCAGGTCAGTTTCTTAGCCTCGGTACTACTGATATTGGGGGCTGGAGAATTCTGTGTTGGGGGGCCATCCTGTGCATTGTGGGAGAGTTGGCAGCATCCCTGGCCTCTACCGACTAGATGCCAGTAACACTGCCCGCTACCCCCAGCTGTGAGAACCGAAATTGTCTCTAGACATCCCAAATGTACCCTGGGGACAAAAGTGCCCCCAGTGAGAACCTCTGCCTTAGACTTGTTTATCACATCCCATAACTGATGCCCCCAGGTCCTGTTTGTTCACCTCCAGCTATCTAGGAAATTGGTTCCCCTTCCCTATGGAGCCTCTTCAGCCTGCACCTGGGCTAGCACAGAATCCCCATCAGACAAGCTCCCTCATCCAGTCTTATTCCCTGTGTCCCCTTCCCGGGCTGTGGGGCATGACAATACTAATGTGTTACTTTTGCTCCCAATTCTTCCATTCGGTAAATAGCCTGACCTTTTAGGGCCTATCTTATGTCACTGGGCCAAAAGCCAGTATTGCCTATATGGTACTTTCTTTCCC
>NW_006431269.1:0-727 GCF_000325575.1 Pteropus alecto
GGTTTTGATTTGCATTTCCCTAATACCTAGTGATGAGTATCTTTTCAAATATTTATTGGCCATTTGTATGCCCTCTGAGGAGAAGTGTCTGTTCAGGTCCTCTGCCCATATTTTGATTAGATCATTTGTTCTTTTGTTGTTATTGAGTTGTATGAGTTCTTTGTATATTTTGTATATTAAGCCCTTATTGGAGGCATTGCTTACAAATGTATTTTCCCATTCAGATGGTAGTCTCTTTACCTTGATGACAATTTCTTTTGCTGAGCAGAAACTTTTTAGTTTGATATAGCCCTATTCATTAATTTTTGTTTTTACTTCTCTTGCCTTTGAGGTCAAATTCATAAACTCCTCTTTAAGTCCAAGGTCCTTGAATTTAGTTCCTGTTTCTTTCTATGCATTTTATTGTTTTAGGTCTTCTATTCAGGACCTTAATTCATTTAGAGTTAATTGTGGTGTGTGGTGATAGACAACAGTCTAGTTTCATTCTTTTGCAGATGTTTTCCAGTATTCCCAGCGCCATTTACTGAAGAGGCTTACCTTTCACCACTGTGTTTTTGGCTTTTTTGTTGAAAATTAACATAAACACGGCTTTACTTCTGGACTTTCGATTCTGTTCCATTGGTTTGGTGTGTCTGTTTTTCTGCCAATATCATGCCATTTTGATTACCATCGTTATGTAGTGTAATTTGAAGCTTTTTCTCAGGATGGCTTTGGCAATTTGGAGTCT
>NW_006431270.1:0-489 GCF_000325575.1 Pteropus alecto
TTAGGAGAGGAAACATAAGAATAATGGGCATTCTCCAGGAGGAAGGGGAGGAAAAGGAGCAGGGATTAGAAAGCATTTTCAGACAAGCAGTTGATGAGAATTTCCCAAATCTAAGGAATGAACTGGAGCTTGGTATTGAAGAAGTCAACAGTTTACACAATTATCTCAATGCAAAAAGGCTTTCACCAAGACACATTGTATTATAGTTATCAAAAATCAAAGACAAAGACAGAATTCTCAGGGTAGCCAGGGAAAAGAAGACAGTAACCTATAAAGGAAAACTGATCGGGTCTTCGTTGGACTTCTCAGCACAAACATCACAAGCCAGAAAGGAGTGGAATCAAATATTCGAACTATTAAATGAAAGGAACTACCAGCTAGGCTCTGCTTTAAATATGAAGGAGAAATAGAGGCCTTTCCAGACATACAAAAATTGAGGGATTTCTCTACTATGAGGCCTGCATTATAGGAAATATTGAAAGGGGTCAG
>NW_006431271.1:0-1165 GCF_000325575.1 Pteropus alecto
TTACAGGCCTACCTCCAAAAACAAGAACGAGCTCAGTTAAATAACCTAATGTTTCATCTTAAAAAACTAGAAAAGGAAGAACAAATGAAGCACAATAAGCAGAACGAAAGAAATAATCAAAATTTGAGCAGAAATAAATGAAACTGAAAACAAAATAAACAGTAGAAAATATCAATGCAACAAACAGCTGGGTTTTTTTAAAAGGTTAATAAAATTGACAAACCCCTGACTAGACTCACTAAAGAAAAAAGAGAAAGGACACGAATAAACAAAACAGGGATGAAAGAGGGGAAATTGCAACTGACACTGCAGAAATATAAAGGATCATACAGGAATACTATGAAAAAGTATATAACACCAAATTTAATAACCTAGAAGAAATGGACCAATACTTAGAAAAAGACAACCTTCCGAGACTGAATCAAAAAGAACTGGAAAAACTAAATAGACCGATCAGCAGTATGGAAATTGAAACGATCATCAAAAACCTACCAAAAAGTAAAAGTCCAGAACCAGATGGCTTCACCAGTGAATTCTATCAAACATTCAAAAATTAATACCTATTCTCCTCAAACTCTCCAAAAAAAACAAGGAGGAGGCAATATTTCCCAATTCATTTCATGAGGCCAATATCACCCTGATACCAAAACCTGGTAAAGATAACACAAAAAAAGAAAACTACAGACCAATATCTCTCATGAACACAGATGCAAAAATCCTAAATAAGATACTAGCGAACCGAATACAGCAGCATATTAAATAGATCATACCCCACGATCAAGTGCTTCATGCCAGACGCAGAGGGATGGTTCAACATATGCAAATCAATTAATGTGATATACACATAAACAAATTAAAAAATAAGAATCATATGATCATATCAATAGATGCAGAAAAAGCCTTCGACAAGATACAGCATCTATTTATGATCAAAACAATTCACAAAACCGGTATAGAAGGAAAGTACCTTAACATAATAAAGGCCATCTATGACAAACCCTCAGCCAACATTATACTTAATGGTGAAAAACTAAAAACCTTCCCTCTAAGATCAGGAACAAGGCAAGGCTGGGAAAACTGGAAAGCCACCTGCAAAAGAACGAAACTAGAGTGTTGTCTATCACCACACGCCAAAAGTAATTCAAAAGGGATTAAGGACCTAAAT
>NW_006431272.1:0-422 GCF_000325575.1 Pteropus alecto
TGATAGCTTTGCTGGATAAAGTATCCTTGGTTGCAAATCCTTGGTCTTCATTCTGTTGAATATTTTTTGCCAAGTCCTTCCGTCCTACATAGTTTTTTTTTTTTTTTGAGAAATCAGCTGCCAGTCTTATGGATGTTCCCTTAAAAGTAATTATCTGTTTTTCTCTTGCTGCTTTTAATATTCTTTCTTTGTATTTAACCTTTGGCATTTTAATTATGATGTGTCTTGGTGTGCGTCGATTTGAATCCCTGATTTTTGAGATTCTCTGAGCTTCCTGGGGTTTTAGGTCCATTTCCTTCACCAGGTGAGGGAAGTTTTCCATCATTATTTCTTCAAACAGCTGTTCAACATCTTGATTTTCTTCAGTTACACTAATCTGACGGATAGTTGGGCCCTTAATAGTGTCCCATATGCTCCTTAAA
>NW_006431273.1:0-331 GCF_000325575.1 Pteropus alecto
AATGAAAATTAGAGCAGAATGAAATGAAATTGAAAACATAAAAATAGAAAAAAATAAATGCAACAAAAAGCAGGTTCTTTGAGAAGGTTAATAAAATTGGCAAACCCCTGGCCAGATTCACTAAAGAAAAAAGAGAAAGGATACAAATAAACAAAATCAGGATGAAAGAAAAGAAATTATGATAGACACTGCAGAAATGCAAAGGATCATACAAGAATACTATGAAAAAGTATATAACACCAAATTTAATAATCTAGAAGACATGGACTAGTACTTTAAAAAGTACTAGACTTTTTCTAGACCGAATCTAGAAGAACTGGAAAATCTAAAT
>NW_006431274.1:0-1850 GCF_000325575.1 Pteropus alecto
TATCCTTAAACTCTAACCCTAACAATAACCCTAACCCTATTCCTGAATCTACCGCTAAAACTAAAGTTAAAGCTAAACCTAACCCTAACTCTAACACTAACTAAACTAAATATAACCATAACTCTAACCCTAACCATAAACCTAACCCTAAGCAAAACGTAACTTGATGCTAACTCTAACCCTAACTCTAAACCTAACCCTAATGCTAACCTAACCATAACACTAAGCCTAACATTAATCCTAACTCTTACATCTTAAACTGAACACTAAACCTGACCCTAAATTTTGCACTAACAATATTACTAAAACTATATTCTCACCCTAATCCTAAACCTAAACTATAGCTAAACCTAACCAACACTAAATCTTTCCTTAAGCATAACCCTAACCTAGACTAACCGGAACCCTAAACCTAACCATAAATCTACACCTAAAGTAAACCTAAACTGAAACCTAGTGGTAACCCTAACACTAACCTAAACCTAACACTAACTCTAAATCCTAACCTTTACCTCGACACTAACGCTAACCCTAACGCTAACTTCTTATTATACCACTAACCCTAAAACTAACCCTAATCCTAACTTAAAACCTAATCCTAACTGTTATCCTAATACTAACCCTGATCCTAACCGTAAAAAAGAGCTAACCTAACCCTAATTCTACACTTAACGCTAAATTTTACACTAAGAATAACCCTAAACGTAACCCCATACACTAACACTAACCCTAAACCTGATGCTAACCCTAAACTTCAACTTAAGCCTAGCTCAAACCCTAAACCTAATACTAACCTTAACCTTAACAGTAAATTTAACCCTACCCCTAAACCTAACCCTAACCCTAACCCTAAGCCTAACACAACCCTAACCCGAAAACCTAAACCTAACCGTAACCCTAACCCTAAATTTTACACTAAGAATAAACCTACACCTAAACCCATACACTAACCCTAATCGTAAACCCAATGCTAACCTTAACCCTAACAGTAACCCTAACTCTATCCTAACCCTAACCCTACCCCTAACCATAACACTAATCCTAATTCTATTCTCTTACCCTAACCCTAACAAAACCCTAACTTAACCCTAATTCTAACCCTCATCTAAATCTAACCTTAACTAAAACCCTAACTCTAACCTAACTCTAACCCTATTCCTAACCCTAACAGTAATCCTAACTCTTATCTCTTACGCTAACAATCACCCTAAACTTAACTGTAACCATAACACAAACCATAATGCCAACCCTAACCCTAACTCTAACTCTAACCATAACCTTATCCCTAATCATAACCCTAACCCTACCCTAACCCTAAATCTAACCCTAACCCTATCCGTAACCCTAACCCTAACCCTAACCCTAAACAATCCATAATCATAACCCTAAACCCTAAACCTAAACCTAACCCTAAACCTAACCTAACCCTAACCCTAACCCTTATCCTAACAGTAAAGCTAAACCTATCCCTAACCCTAAATATAAACCTAAACCTAAAGCTAACACTGAACCTAACACTAAACCTTAACCTAACCCTAAAATTCACACTATCCCTAATCATAACACTATTTCTAAACATAGCTCTAACATTAACATCTAACCCTAACGCTAACACTAACTCTACCCTAACCCTATCCTAACTCTAATTCTAACCTAAATCTAAACATCACCCTCACCCTAACCCTAATCCTAACCCTCACCATAAACTTAACCTTAAAAAAAAATCACTAAACCTCACCTTCACCCTCACTCTATCCCTAACCTTAAATCTAACTCTTATTCATACATTAAGCTAACCCTAACACTGTCTCTAACCTAACAATAACCCTAACTCTAACCCTAATTCTAAC
>NW_006431275.1:0-252 GCF_000325575.1 Pteropus alecto
GTTATGGACGGTGGGGAACTTGTGTGATATGTTTCCCGGTGTACTTTGGAAGGTAGAATGAGGAGAAGGGAATTGGACACTCAGCTGAGGCTCTTTCCACGCCAAGAGAGCCCAGTCAGGCTTGTGCCCTGATGACTCGTGGTGAAAGACAGCAGAGACGGGGCTAAACTGTTCGCATCATGTACGTTTGACCTTCTACATCCTCCACGATAACAATCACAACCACATTTTCTGACAAAAAAACAGCACAGT
>NW_006431276.1:0-986 GCF_000325575.1 Pteropus alecto
AGACAAAGAAGCAGAAACCATATGACAGAATAGAAAAGAACAGAGACCCAGAAATAATGGAGTCAAGTAACATAACAAATGCAGAATTCAAAACACTAGTTATAAAGATGCTCAATGAACTTTTAGGAAGTGTAGAGAACTTCAACAAAAAGAAAAAGAACATAAAAATGGAAATAGGAATTATAAAAGGGAACCAGTCTGAAACGAAGAACACATTATCTGAGATGAGAAGTATATTAAATGGAATAAACAAAGGAATAAACAAAGTAAAAAAAGAAAAGGATCAAATGCCCTATCTAGAGGATTAGAAAGCCAAGGACACGCAAGCAGAATGGCAAGAGATAAGATGCCAAGACTATAAAAATAATTTAAGGAGCATATGGGACACTATTAAGGGTCCAAATATCCATCTGATCGGTGTACCTGAAGAAAATCAAGATGTTGAATAGCTGTTTGAAGAAACAATGATAGAAAACTTCCCTAACCTGGTGAAGGAAATATACATAAAACCCCAGGAAACAAGAAGCTCAGAGGATTCCAAAAATCAAAGATTCAAAGAGGCCCACACCAAGACATAGCATAATTAAAATGCCAAAGGTTAAATAAAAGAAAGAATATTAAAAGCAATGAGAGAAAAACAGATAATTACTTATAAGGGAATACCCAAAAGACTGGCAGCTGATTTCTCAAAAGAAACTATGCAGGACAGAAGGGACTGGCAAAATATTCAACAGGATGAAGACCCAGGATCTACAACCAAGGATACTTTATCCAACAAAGCTATCATTTAGAGTTGAAGGACAGATAAAGAGCTTCCCAGACAAAAATAAGCTAAAGGAATTATCACCAAGCCAGTATTACAGGAAATGTTGGAGGGACTTCTTTAAGAAGAAAAAAGCAAGCACCAAAAACAGGAATAAAGAAGGATAACAACTACAATCCTATCAATACATACTTCAGATGGAAAAGAATTAAGTGCTCCAACT
>NW_006431277.1:0-476 GCF_000325575.1 Pteropus alecto
ACACTCATTAGGACCTCCAATGTTATATTGAATAAGAGTGAAGAGAGTGGACAGCCTTGCCTTGTTCCTGATCTTAGAGAGAAAGTTTTTAGTTTTTCACTATTAAGTATAATGTTGGCTGAGGGTTTGTCATATATGGCCTTTATTATATTACGGTACTTTTCCTTTATACTGATTTTGTTAAGTGTTTTGATCATAATAGGATGCTGTGCCGTGTTGCAGGCTTTTTCTCCATCTATTGATATGATCATATGATTCTTATTTTTTAAATTTGTTTATGTGTTGTATCACGTTAATTGATTTGCATGTTGAATCATTTCTGTGCCTCTGGGATGAAGTCCACTTGATCGTGGTGTATAATCTTTTTAATATGTTGTTGTATTTGGTTCGCTAGTGTCTTATTTAGGATTTTGGCATCTGTGTTTGTAAGAGATATTTGTCTAGTTTTCTTTTCTTGTGTTATCCTTACCAGGTTT
>NW_006431278.1:0-919 GCF_000325575.1 Pteropus alecto
CTTATTGGAGGCATTGCTTGCAAATATATTTTCTCGTTCAGATGCTTGTCTCTCTACCTTGTTGGCGGATGCTTTTACTGTGCTGAAGATTTTTAGTTTGATGTAGTCTCATTCATTTATTTTTGCTTTTACTTCCCTTGTCTTTGAGTTCAAATTCATAAAATCCTCTTTAAGTCCAAGGTCTTGAGTTTAATTCCTCTGTTTTCTTCTATATGTTTCATTGTTTCAGGTCTTATATTCAGGACCTTATTCCATTATGAGTTAATTTTGGTGTGTGGTAGTAGACTATAGTCTAGATTCATTCTTTTGTAGGTGGCTTTCCCATTTTTCCAGCACCATTTATTGAAGAGGCTTTTCTTTCTCCACTCTATGATTTTGGCTTTTTTTTTTTTTTTTGTCAAAAATTCTTTGCCCATGTAAACATGGGTTTACTTCTGAACTCTAGATTCTGGACTGTGTGTGTAGTTTTCTGCCAATACGATACCGTTTTGATTACTGTTGCTTTGTAGTATAATTTGAAGTCGGGCAGAATGATACCTCCAGTCTCCTTTTTTCTCAGGATAGTTTTGGCAATTCGGAGTCTTTTGTGCTGCCATACAAATCTGATGGTTTTTTCTTTTATTTCTTTAAAAAATGCTGATGTGATTTTGATGGGGATTGCATTAAATCTGTATAATGCTTTAGGTAATAAGGACATTTTAACTATGTTGATTCTTCCAATTCATGAACACAGAATATCTTTTCATTTCTTTGTCTCTTCTTCAATTTCTTTTAATAGGGTCTTGTAGTTTTCATTACATGTCCTTCACATGTTTCATTAGATTTATTCCTAGGTATTTTATTCTTTCTGTTGCAATTGCAAAAGGACAATTAAAAAAGGAATCATTTTTTCCACTTCCTTTTCTGACACTTCATTATT
>NW_006431279.1:0-738 GCF_000325575.1 Pteropus alecto
CAAGAATAATGGGCATTACCGAAGGCGAGGAAAAGAAAAAGGGACTAGAAAGCATTTTTGGACAAATAGTTAACGAGACTTTCCCAAATCTAAGGAATGAGCTGGAGCTTGGAATTCAAGAAGTCAACAGAACACCCAATTATCTCAACCCAAAAAGGCCTTCACCAAGACACGTTTTATTAAAATTACCAAAAATCAATGACAAAGACAGACTTCTCAGGGCAGCCAAGAAGAAGCAAACAGTAACGTATAAATGAAAAACCGTTAGATTATCCTCGGACCTCTCAACGCAAACCTTACAAGCCAGAAAGGAATGGAATCAAATATTTAAACTATTAAGTGAAAGGAACTACCAGCCAAGAATAATGTATCCAGCTAAGCTCTCCTTTAGATATGAAGGAGAAAATAAGACCTTTCCAGACATACAAAAATTGAGGAAATTCACCACTATGAGGCCTGCACTACAGGAAATACTGAAAGGGGTCAGTTCACCTAAAACAAAATGACAAACAACAACAACAACAACAACAAAAACCCCGTAATTAGGAGTAAAGTGACTATCAGGCAAATAGAAACAGAGAAGTGCAACTTACTAAGAACAGGGCATTATAAGCTTAAATAATAAGAAGAGAATTGTTATAACAAGATAATAATGAACGTTCAGCGTACATATGGACAAACTGAGATAATAATGACTGAAAATGTGAGGATTCAAAGATCTAAATTCACAAAGGGGAA
>NW_006431280.1:0-781 GCF_000325575.1 Pteropus alecto
ACATAGGGACAAATTGAGATAACAATGACTGTAAAAGGGAGGGTTCGAATATCCAAATTCTCAAAAGGGAACGGAGATAAGGCACACGCAGAAGAAAATGGACAACTGTATATATATAACTATCCTTTACATATTCGTAATGGTAACCACACATAGAAGATTCAGAACTGAAGTATATAACATAAAACAAGAAGAACCAGAGGCAAAACCCACAAAAGCCAACCAAAATCAGGAAATCAGAAACACAAGGACAAGGAAGCAATGGTAATACTGAGCTACCAGACAGCAAAAGATAAAATGGTTATAAGACCTCATATTTCAATAATCACTCTAAATGTAAATGGACTGAACTCACCAATAAAAAGACATAGAGTTGCAGAATGGATCAAAAACAAACTCAACCATATGCTGCCTCCAGGAGATACATCTCAGATCCAAAGACAATTATAGACTCAAAATAAAAGGGTGGAAAATGATATTTCAAGCAAATGGCATTCAGAGAAAAGCAGGAGTAATGGCACTAATATCAGACAAAACAGACTTCAAAATAAAAAAAGGTAAAGTAAGATACTGAGGGACACCTTGTAATGATAAAGAGAATCATGCACCAAGAAGACATAACACTTATTATTATCTATGCTCCCAATCAGGGAGCCTCGAAATATGTAAAGTGACTACTAACAGAACTAAAGGGAGAAACAGACCAAAACACTTTCATAGTAGGGGACATAAATACCCTCTGTCATATAAGGACAGATCATCCAAACAGAAAATCAATAAG
>NW_006431281.1:0-615 GCF_000325575.1 Pteropus alecto
AATTTGGATCTTTGAATCTTCCCCTTTTCAATCATCGTGGTCTCATTTTGTCCTTATGTATGCTAAACATTTATTACTAACTTGCTATAGCAATTCTCTTCTTATTATTTAAGCTTATATGCCCTATTCTTAGTAAGGGTTGCAGTTCTCTGCTTCTATTTGCCTGATAGTCACCTTACGCCTGATTATGTATTTATTTTTTTTTTTTTTGTCATTTTGTTTTAGGTGAGCTGACCCTTTTCTGCATTTCTTGTAGTGCAGGCTTCATAGTGGAGAATTCTCTCAATTTTTGTATGTCTGGAAAGGTCTTAATATCTCCTTCATATCTAAAGGAGAGCTTAGCTGAATACACTATTCTAGGCTGGTAGTTCCTTTCACTTAATAGTTTGAGTATTTGATTCCACTCCTTTCTGGCTTGTAAGGTTTGCGCTGAGTCTGACGATAATCTAATGATTTTTCCTTTATAAGTTACCATTTTCTTCTCTCTGGCTGCACTGAGAATTCTGTCTTTGTCATTGATTTTTGATAATTTTAATACAATATGTCTTGGTGAAGGCCTTTTGGGGTTAAAATAATTAGGTTGATTTCTTGAATTCCAAACTCCAGCTCATTCCT
>NW_006431283.1:0-544 GCF_000325575.1 Pteropus alecto
GAGCTTTGTTCTGATCTTTCACTTGGGACATGTTTTTTTGTGTCCTTATTTTGGCTGCCTCCCTGTGTTTTGTTTCTGTGTATTAGGTAGAGCTGCTGTGTCTCTCAGTCTTGGTAGAATGGTCTTATGTAATAAGTGTCCTATGGGGCCCAGTGGCCAACAGTCTCCTTGGTTACCTGAGCTGGGTGCTTCAGGTATGTTCCTCATCTAGGTTGTGTTTACTCTCCTATTGTAGTTGAGCCTTGATTGCTTATCAGACCTGGCTGTGACTGGAACTGTGGTGCAGGGCCTAACCCTACAGAGTAAGATTTGCTTTAGCCAGGTTCTGGTGCCTGCTGAATCTGCTTTTAGGGTATGTCATTTATGGAGGTGATTGGGTGGTGCTCTTGTATGTTCTGAAACTGGCCACTGGGTGTGTTGGTTCTGCGGCCTCTTGAGGGAAGCTCTGGTGCAGGCCAAGGTCAGCTGTTGCCTGTGTCCTGCCCAGGACCTCTTGGTATCAGTGACAGAGTGATCTGCAGTTGGTTGCCTCTTGTGCTGGGCT
>NW_006431284.1:0-676 GCF_000325575.1 Pteropus alecto
GGGGGCTTTCCTGCCTGGGCTATCATCCCTTCCATGGACGTCCGTGTGATTAAAGACATAAATGAGATTCTGTCATTTCATTCCAAGAGCTCTTCCCAGAGTGACTACTTGAACCTCATGAGGGGGTTGTGTGAACTTCTGAATTGTAGCCAAGTTGGCTTAAAATCGTAGGTAACCTGGGGTCCTTACAAGTGGTATCTGAAGTGAGGGAGAAAGTGGTTTTGTGGGACTGAGCCCTTAACCTCTGGGATCTTACATTCCAGGTAGATTGTGTCAGAATTGAGTTAACTTGTAGGACACTCAGCTGGTGAATTGTTATTTAAAATTTGTTAGTAGCCAAATATCACACACACACACACACACACACACACACACACACACACAAAATGCAATCAGACACTTTATTACATAACTCTTACAGTATGTATATAAATAGTCCAAATCAAGAGAATTAATTGCACTGCTTTTGGAGAAAATAAAATACTATGATTGCTCATTAGTGTCCTAAAATTAAAGAAACTAATGAAATATTTTTTTATTTATTATGGGAAAAGCATATTTCTCACTTCTTTGCTTTCTTTCATGGGAGGGGACTGATAGGTTACTCTCTTTATGGATTTTTAAATCTCTAAATTACCTTGCTTCTCTAATTTCTCTAGCTCATTCTTTCCAAAGG
>NW_006431285.1:0-440 GCF_000325575.1 Pteropus alecto
AAGTATCTGTTCAGGTCTTCTGCCCATTTTTTGATCGGATCATTTATTTTTTTGTTGTTTTTGAGTCCTATAAATTCTTTGTATATTTTAGATATTAGGCCCTTATTGGAAGTGTTCCTTACAAATATATTTTCCAATTCAGAGGGTTGTTTCTTTACTTTGTTGACATTTTTTTATTTTTTATTTTTTTTGCTGACCAGAAACTTTTGAGTTTGATGTAGTCCCGTTCATTCATTTTTGCTTTTATTTCTCTTGCTTTTGAGGTCAAATTCATAATATCCTTTTTAATTCCAAAGTCCTTGAGTTTAGTTCCTATGTTATCCTCTATGCATTTTATTGTTTCAAGTCTTATATTCAGGTACTTAATGAACTTTGAGTTAATTTTGGTGTATGGTGATAGATAAGAGTCTAGTATCATTCTTTTGCAGGTGGCTTTCCAG
>NW_006431286.1:0-559 GCF_000325575.1 Pteropus alecto
GGCTTTCCTTTCTCCTCTGTATGTTTTTGGCTTTTAGTCAAAAATTATTTGTCCATGAAAATATGGGATTATTTCTGGGCTCTCAATTCTGTTCCACTGGTCCGTGTGTCTGTTTTGCTGCCAATACCATGCCGTTTTGATTTCTGTTGCTTTGTATTATAATTTGAAATCAGGTAGAGTGATGCCTCCAGCCTTGTTCTTTTTTCTCAGGATGGCTTTGGCAGTACGGGGTCTTTTGTGCTTCCATACAAACTGATGATATTTTGGTCTATTTCTTTAAAAAATGCCGATGGGATTTTGATGGGGATTGCAGTTAATCTGTATAATGCTTTGGGTAATAAGTTCATTTTAAGTATGTTGATGCTTCCAATCCAAGAACACCAAATGTCTTTCTATTTCTTTGTATCTTCTTCAATTTCTTTTAAAAGGGTCTTGTAGTTTTCATGTTTTGTTAGATTTATTCCTAGGTATTTTATTCTTTTTGTTGCAATTGCAAAAGGAATTATTTTCTCCACTTATTTTATTGGCACTTCATTATTAGAGTATAGGAACGCTATGG
>NW_006431287.1:0-437 GCF_000325575.1 Pteropus alecto
GGAATGGAGATCAGGCACATGCAGAAGAAAATGGACTATACATATATAACTATCCTTTACATATTCACACCAAAGATTCAGAACCGTTGTATGTAACATAAAACAAGAAGGACCAGAGGGAAAACCCACAAAACCCAACCAAAATAAAGAAAACAAGCACAAGGCCAAGGAAGCAATGGAAAGTAAAAGATAAAATGGCTATAAGTAGACCTCATGTTTCAATAATCACCCTAAATGTAAATGGACTGAACTCACCAATAAAAAGGCACAGAGTTGCAGAATGGATCAAAAAACAAAACCCAACCATATGCTGCTTTCAGGAGACACATCTCAGCTCCAAAGGCAAATATAGACTCCAAATGAAAGGGTGGAAAATGATATTTCGAGCAAAGGAGAAAAAGCGGGAATAGCAGTACTAATATCAGACGAAATAGACT
>NW_006431288.1:0-5288 GCF_000325575.1 Pteropus alecto
ATAAAATATACATCTAAATTAAATTCTAAATCTATACAACAGAAACACTAGTTAACCATCCAGTAACTGAGCTGAGGAGGGAGAGGAGCAGGGAGGAGGCCCCTCTTCTTTGGCCTGACTGAGGCTTCTTAACACTGTAAATTCCATCTCCTCTGAGACTCAGGCTGAGGCCCCAAGTTTTGACCTGCACACGTGCTGATACCAGAGCTATAAGGAGAACAAGGGTGCTGGCAGCCCTCAGCCGATCCAGAGACAGACATAAGAGGGCTCCCTGGTGTGGGCATGCAGGACACAGAAGGCTCCTCACACCCTGGAGCAGTGACCACGGGCCCTGGCTTCCCCAGAAATCAGGCTGACAGGACACTGAATCCTGGAGCTACTCTTGGAAGGGAGTCTTATCTCTACCCGGGGTGTCTACAAATGTCTTACAGGACCAATCGAACTTGGTTGGGAAGCGTTCAGGTGACTTGTGCCCTGGACAGTGAGAGTGATGGAGAGGAAAGGGGGACTCTGGGACTCCAGGCTGAAAAGGCCGAGTCCGTCCACCCTGGTGCCTGTGAAACACAGGTCTGATGACACAGGTGGCAATGGTGACCCTTTCTCTCAACCTAACACTGAATGTGACCCGTCATGAGACCAGCACAGTACAAATAGACAGAGACCTGGAACGTTTCCTTTCTCTCCTAATAATCTTTATTTTTCTTAATATCCCAATGCTTTGCCTGTGCCTTGCATTTGAAAAACCTTGATGTTGTGGTAATAAATAAAAAGTTTTATGGTTTAATGTGTTCCAATACGAAAAGATTAAGGACACTGCTGTTTAAAATGTAATTAAACCAATTATATTTGTCTCATTTATTGACAAATTTGGGAAGGAAAAGAAACATAAGCAATTTTTAGTGCTACCCCTTACTGTGTCTCAATATGCCTTGCATTTGAAAAACCATGATGTTGTGGTAATAAATAAAAAGTTTTATGGCTTAATGTGTTCCAATACGAAAAGATTAAGGACACTGCTGTTTAAAATGTAATTAAACCAATTATATTTGTCTCATTTATTGACAAATTTGGGAAGGAAAAGAAACATAAGCAATTTTTAGTGCTACCCCTTACTGTGTCTCAATAAAGCATTGCATTGTTTCCTTTGTCATTTGCTTGATTTACGTGTGTGTGTGTGTGTGTGTGTGTGTGTGTGTGTTTGTGTGTGTGTGTAAAATCTATACAGGACCTTAGCCCCAGGCCCTTCACAGGGCTCCACCGATGCTGAGGGGTCCCCAGCGGGGACTGGACTCTGCAGTGCCCCTTACTTGATTCTGGGAGTACTAAGCTCTCACAGGCTTGTAATGCTAAGGAAGGTGAGCTGCCTTGCTTGCGTGAGAAGGAGCCCCAGGGCACTTTTATCCTCCTCTTTCTCTTCCCAGGAGGCCTGAGGTTGGGGAGGTCAGACTACCCCCACATTCTCATCATACCCAAGAGTAAGGGATCCAGCAATAAACCTCCAGCTAAGAAATGCTCTCTGTTGATCCTGAGGGCATGGGGAGTACACAGTTGTGTCTTGCAGGACTATATTTTAAGTACATCCTGGAGGCCCCTTCATAGAAAATACAATGTGCACTATGACCCTGAAGTTACTCACACCATAGCCTTACAGGAACCAAGAGCCCTCTCCTCCAGATTAAGGGGGCAGTGGAGGGATGGGTCCAACAACCTTAGAAGCTTCCCCGACCTGAGTATCCTCTTTACAAAAGATGATCTCACAACATTTTTCACTTGCCTTTGCTGATTTTCACCGTCCTCTTGTCTCCTTTGCATGTTCACACACAACCCAGGAGACTCCTCAGTTTGGTTGTTTTTAATAAAATGTCCACTCCTCAAAAGAATTTTAGGAAGCAATGAAGAACATGTGCCTTTGCTGCCTTACTCTTTTAATGCTAAGCCTTCTGAGTCACAGTTTTTCTTCCAGTCCTGCTTCCATCTGAATTGTATGCTCTGCTACAAGTGACTGTCCTGTGCCTAATATGACCTTAATTGGGCGATATGTAGTCCTCACCACAGACTCATAATTTTTTTAGGCCCTTAGAGAGGATCAACATGAAATCTAAGGTAAGGTCTCAAAGTTTCTAGGTCTGTAGGTGAAGTCATGGGGTTTATACAGTAGGCGTGGCCACATAAATCACATAAATACACGGTACCTGCCAGGGTTGGCCAGGTGTCCTGGAAGGCCTGAAAGGGCGGGGACCCTGTGCCAGCCTAAGGAAAGGTCACAGGATGGGAATGACGGAGGTGGGGGGACAGGGGCAGCTCTACTAATGGGAACAGTGTGTTCTCAGGGGAGCAGTGGCCCCCCGCAGCTCAGAGGCCCTTTCCCAATCTGGTCAGTCCCAGGAGACCAGGTCTCTGAGGTCATGGGAATGAATATGTGAAGCAGGCACACAGCCTCTTCACACAATCCTCTGGAACTCCTGATGGCCATTCAGGGTCTCGGGGGGCAGCTGGACACGAGCTTCTCTCAGATGGAGGCAAGTGCAGGTCTTATTCCGAGTCCCAGGATTTGGGATTTGGGTGAGGAGTGGAGGCAAGAATTGTGGTTCAACGTGCTTCCCACCTCACCTCTCCAGAACGAGCCGGAAACATGTGCAGGAAGCTGAAAGGAAACACTCTCTATGGTGCAAGCCCCAGGAGTGTCCCTTATACCAAGAAACACACGCTCATCCTCAGAGCGATGGTTTGACTGAGAATTGGAACAGATTGATTATCTCAAAAGGCTGGAGGTATAGGCATGATGGGTGCAATTGCTTATAAGCCTTCACGAGTGTTTGTGCACACCCACCTTGAGGTCCCATCCTCCAGACAAACTCTACTGCTTTTCTGGTGGATGCGTGGGTGAGGGGTTGGAGGAAGCAGTTGGCATGACTCTGCCTTTCTTCCCATCACAGGAAAACGACAGTATGAATATATAGTTTTCATTCTTCCCCATGTCACTACGACATTTTATTTTCCTACCTGAGGCTGTAGTCGCAGGACTGGGCTATGACTACAATAGTCAGGGGCAGTCATGCTTTCTAGGCAGGAAACTGGAACTACACTTTTATACTTTTCTGTCAGAATTTTGTGGACCCTGACTGAATGCGTTGTGCGTTCACTCCATTTGGCAAACACGGTGTTATCGGTGGTGCACCCATGCCGCCTAGTGGTGGACGCTGCCCGTTAGGCTGCAAAGGAGAGACACAGGGACACAAGAGCTGAGAGTGAAGCAAAGAATCCACGAGTTATGCAAAGAGGAAATTCAATATCCTTCAAAAAAGGCTTTCATAAATGGGTTTCTGTGACCTATGGGGACCTATTAGGAGGAGGAATACCTCCTGTTTCTTCCTCTCCATCAGTGCCAGGCATACAGTAAGTGCTCAGATTGCTGAAGAAACTGGATCTCATTTTGTGGACTGTTGAGCTGCAGGCCCCGAGAGCCAGAGCAGACTCCCACAACAAACTCTAAAACTCACAGAAAAGACCTCCTTCCTGTGGAGGTGGGCTCCAACGTGGTATTATGATTACAGTTCCTGGTCCATACATCTCTCCCATGTGCCAAGGAAACAAAGTTACAGAGCTCCTACTGACTGCTCCTGCTTCACAATATCTAACCATCACAGGAACACTCAGGGGAGATGTTTGACCCCATTTTATTGAGGGTCATAATTGAGTTGATATGAGTTGCAGAAATGGAAGTTGGACTCCCCCATCTGCATCTTTGTGCCAGTATTCTATTGCTTATAACAAACCATCCCAAGGTGTAGTGGCTTAGTACAACAACACTTACTGAGTTCACCCTATTGGGCACTGGGCTCAGCTGTGGGGTCCCTTTCCTATCTTGAATCAGCTGGCAGTCGGCTTATGGGCTAGGATGGCTCTCTCATGTGTCTAGGGGTTGGTGGCTCCTGGCTGCGGTGATGAGGTATGACTAGGCCCTGGGACTGTAATCATCCAGTAGGCCAGCCTGGGCTTGTTCACATGGCAGCTGGGACCTGAGTGCAGCAAGAGTGAGCAAGCTCCACACACAAGCACTTTTCACATTCACAAGCGCACATTTCCACAAGCTTCATTTTTACTAACATCCTAGTGGCCAGAGCAAGTCACATGATCAAGGCTGAATCAGGGCAACACCACAGGCCATGGCTAGGTGAAAGAAATAATTTATGACCATTTTTGCAATCTGCCACAGTATCCCCCCATAGAGATCTTAAGATGACCAAAAGAGAAGTGACTAAATACATTCTGAGTAGCAATAAAAATAATGGCAATTAATTTGCACATAGAGGGAATCAAAACATGTAAAATGAACAATTGTTATTTTTATTCTTGAGGTTCAGAGAGGTGCAACAACTTCTCCGGGGTCACATAGCCAATTAGTGGCAGAGCTAGAGTGTGCACCCAGGGCTATCTGATTTCGAAGCTCATGCTCACAGCAACTGTCCTCTGCTCACTTGCCAGCACGTATCGTTCAGTTCCCTCATTAACAGGGACTTATGGAATATTTAATTCAGACTGCAAGCACTGTTTCTGCCTTCTGGTCCTTCTCCGCATTGTTCTCAGACAAGGAGACTGGCCTCATTTTGCAAAAGCCAGGTGACTGTTGTGCTTCTCATCCATATCACATGGTCAGGCAGTCAAGCCCAGACACAAAGAAGCAACCAGAGATGCTTTGTTTAAATCAATCACCCACCCACACCAGGAAAGATCACATTTAGAGTCTCCACTTCCACCTTCTTTAGGCTGTAATGAGGCATTACAACCCCCTCCTGGCAGGGGTCGCTGAACAGCTCCTGGTGGTTTCAGAGAAGTGGGAATAGGAAGTCAGGCTTCCATCCCTGCTGGCTACTCAGGAAGTCAGTCCTCTACTCCTGGGTGTCAATCGAGTTTGGGGAGACTGCACTTCCATCCTCCACCCAGCAGTAATGAGGAGATCCACCCTCTCCTCAGTGGAGTACAGTCAGGGCAGACATTCACCGCCACCTAGTGGCAGTAAGGACACGCGTCTTACCCATAGTTTCAGTAGAGGTCATGAGGAAGCACTAACGAGGCACTCATAATGACTGCTTGAGCAGTGTCAGCAATTCCAGCTCATGGTTCTTTGAGCTTAATAAAATTGGCCAACACCTGGATAGACTCACTAAAGATAAAAGAGAAAAGACACAAATACACAAAATCAGGGAAGAAACAGGGGAAATTATGAGACATTGCAGAAATACAAAGGATCATACAAGAATACTATGAAAAAGGATATAAAACCAAAT
>NW_006431288.1:7880-23519 GCF_000325575.1 Pteropus alecto
AGCGTAGGGGAAAGGGTGATAGCTGAAGGAAACTGGACTTTTGTGTGGTAAACACACAATAGAATATACAGATGTCAATTTTCCCAGAGGACAGGGGGTGGGGCAGAATATCACCCTTTCCCTATGCTATGTCCAATTACCAGAGGACAGGGGGTGGGGCAGGAGGAGATCATAGCGTAGGGAAATATATGATAGCTGAAGGAAACTGGACTTTTGTGTGGTAAACACACAATAGAATATACAGATGTCAATTATAATGTACATCTGAAAATTAAATAATTGTATTAAACAATGTTACCCCAAAAAACTTAATTTAAAAATATATGTTAATACTACTCAAAGCAATCTACGGAGTCAATGCTATCACTATCAATATCCCAAAGATGTTTTCTGAAGAAATAGAAAATTTATTCTAAAATTTATATGGAATCTCAAAAGGCCCCAAATAGCCAAAACAATCTTGAAAATGGAAAATAAATTTGGAAGACTCATACTTCCTAATTTCAAAATTTACTGCAAATCTACAGTAATCAAAACAGCGTGTTACTGGTATAAAGACAGGCATACAGACCATTGTAATAGAACAGAGATCCCAGAAATAATCCCTTGCATATTTGGCCAAGTGATCTTTGACAAGAGTGCCAAGACTAGTCAATGGAGAAAGGACAGTCTTTTCGACAAATGGTGCTGGGAAAACTGGGTATCCATATGCAAAAGAATAAAGTTGGATCATTACCACATGCCATATATAAAAATTAACTCGAAATGGAAAAAAGATCTAAACATAAGAGCTAAAACTATAAAACTCTTAGGTGGAAATCTTTATGATGTTGGATTAAACATTGATTTCTTGGATATGACATCAAGAGCACAGACAACAAAAGCAAAAATAGCAAATTGGACTTTATCAAAATTAAAACTTTGTGCATTGAAGGATACTATCAAAAGAGTAAAAAGACAACCCACAGAATGGAAGAAAATATTTACAAGTCACATATCTAATATCCAGAATATGTAGAGAACTCCTAAAACAACAACAACAAAAAATAATATACCCAATTAAAAATAGGCAAAGTATTTGAACAGACTTTTCTCAGAGAGCATATGTAAATGGCCAATAAGCAGATGAAAAGATATTCAATAGCACTAATCATTAGGGAAATGCAAGTCAAAACCACACTCATTAGGATGTCTACTATCAAAAAGCAGAAAACAAGTCCACATGGATGTGGAGAAATTAGAATCCTTGTGCACTGCTGGTGAGAATGTAAAATGGTGTGGTTGCTGTGGCATTTCTTCAAAACCTTAAACATAGAATTACCATTTGATTCAGCAGTTCCACTCCTGGGTATATACACCAAAGAACTGAAAGCAAAAACCGAGGTTTACAGCAGCATCATTCACAGTAGCCAAAGGTGGAAACAACCTTTGACATTCAACAACAGATGAATGGATGAATGGAAAGTGTAATACATACATACAATGGAGTATTATTTGGCTTTAAAAGGGTGAAATTCTGATACATGCTACAACATGGGTGAAATTTAAAAACGTTATGCTAAGTAAATTAAGCCAGACATGAAAAGATAAGTACTATATGATTCCACTTATATGAGATACTTTGAGTAGCCAAATTTATAGACATAAAATACAGAACAGTGGTTACCAAGGGCTGGGGGAGTGAGGAATGGGCAATTACTGATTTATGGGTATAGAGTTGCAGTGTAAGATAATGAAAAAGTTCTGGAGTTAGACATGGTTATGGTTGCACAATGATGTGAATGTGCTTAATGCCACTGTAGTGTATAATTAAAAATTATTAAAATAGTAATTTTTATGTTAAATGGTTTTATGTTATCTATATTTTACCACCAAAAAGAAAAACAAAAATCCCTCACTACTCTGCAAACTTTTTAACTTTACCAATATGTCATGACTATGTTCCTGGTCAATATATATAAATCTAATTCATCCCTTTTAATAACTGTACGATATATCATAGGAATGGCATGCTATACTATATTTAACTACTCCCATATTGACAAACATTTGCTATTATAAATAATGCTGCAGTCAAAATTTTTAGGTTCTTATGATGTACTAGTTTTGTATACTGGAGTCTCCAAACTGTGATTACTGGGCAAAGTAAATAGTATATATAGATCTTTCTTCAATCTACTTTTAATTTTTGTTTGCACATAAACAAAAAAAGCAGGAAGGCAGATGTTCTGCAGTAGTTAGGTTATGGACTTGGCTGCATAAAACAAAAATCTCCAATAGCTATGACTTGTATAGGATATAATTTAATCCCTCTTCTACATAACAGTCTGAATGAAGATGCGCATTCCAAAACTGGTATGGATACTACTGCATGAGATTATCCAAGAAGCCAGCCTCTTTTTATCCTCTTACTCCACCATTCATTTTCATAGTCCAAGATGGCTCACTGCCATGTCCTCATTCCAGTCAACAGGAGAGGTGAGAAGATGGGCACACCCATTTTCTTTCAGGACTCCACCTAAAAGGAAACTGTACCACTTCCACTCATAGCTTATTGTCTTGATATTAGTCATGTAACCCATCCTAGTTAAAAGGGAGGCTGGGAAAACTCATACTCATTCTGAGTGGCCATGTGCCCAATTAGTACCATAGTGGCCAAGGAAAGATTGGATAATAAGCAATTCTATGGCAAGATCTTCCAAAAGAATAGTCAATTATGTCAGCTATATTTATAAAATAAACCATTTTCCATTGAATTAAAATTTCATCCTTGTGTTTATTAAGACCCACAAATAATTGGATATTTCTAGACACCAATCTGCTCCAATATTATATTAAAATAGCTTTATAATAGTTGTTAGCTGTTCTTACTATGTCAATTTATAGTTATTGACATACTAGAAATTTATCTTTTGTTAACTGTTTGATTTAAGCTATTTGGTTTAAGTTATTTTTACAGATCAAGTTAAAGACGGTTAAACTTATTTTGTGAAAACTGGCACTTGGATATTATAATTTGAGGCAGAGATAATTTTCTTACTTCCAATTTTTCAATGTTAAGAAGCATCACTCTTGATGGGCACTTGTGTTGCTTCCATATCTTGGCTATTATAAATAGTGCTGCAGTGAATGTAGGGGTGCATATATCTTTTTGAATTAGTGTTTTGGGTTGTTGTTTTTTTTTTTTTTTTGGATAAATACCCAGTAGTGGAATTTAAAGAAGATGTGGTACTTCTATACAATGGAATATTACTCAGCCATAAACAATAATGAAATCTTACCATTTACAACAAAATGGATGGACCTAGAGAACATTATGCTAAGTAAAATAAGTCAGATAGAGAAAGACAAATGCCATATGATCTTATTTATGTGTGGAATCTGAAAAACAAAATAAATGAACAAACAGAAACAGACTTGTAGATTCAGAGAACAAATTAATGATTGCTAGATGGGAGGAGGGTAGGGGGACTGGGTGAAAATGGCGAAAGGGTTAAGAGGTACAAACTGGTAATTAACAATAGTCATGGGGTTGTAAAGTACAGCATAAGGAATACAGTCGACAATATTGTAATAACTATGTATGGAGCCAGGTGGGTACTAATCGTAAATTATATAAATGTCTATGCACTGTGCTGTTCACCTAAAACTAATATAAAATACTATTGAATGTCAACTATCATTGAAAAACAAAAATAATAATAAAAAAGGAGCGTCATTTTTCCCATAAGCGGTCTGAGGTGACCTCCGAAAATGGTTCACTGTCACTTGACCCAGAATATCCTGCAACATCATGCAAATCAAGAGGTTCAAATCTTCATGTTTACTGTAAGAACAGTTGTGAAACTTCCCAGGCAATCAAGGGTATGCATATCCAAGAACTATATGAAGGATATCACTTTACAGAAGCAATGTATGCCATTCCATGGTTACAATGGTGGAGTTGGTAGGTATACTCAGGCCAAACAGTGGGGCTGGCCACAGGGTTTGTGGCTCAAAAAAGTGCTGAATTTTCACTGCACGTTCTTGAAAATGCAGAGAGTAAAGCTGAACTTAAAGGTTTAGATGTAGACTCTCTAGTCACTGAGAACATCCAGGTGAACAAAGCTCCCAAGATGAGGCACAGAACTTACAAAGCTCATGGGCGAATTAACCCCTACATGAGCTCTCCCTGCCACACTGAGATGATCCCTACTGAAAAAGAGAAGATTGTTCCTAAACCAGAAGAGGAGCTTGCACAGAAGAAAAAGATATCCCAGAAGAAAATGAAGAAACAAAAACTTATGGCCCAGGAGTAAATTCTGTATCAAAAAAACGTTAATAAAATTAAAAAGCAAAAATTAATTAATTAATTGATTGATTAATTAAAGAAAGAAAGAAAGAACCTCTCTACCCGCCAGTAACTACAACTAACGGGTCACACATTTGTTTCATCTTCACAGCCTCAGAGGAAAAGAAAACTTTACTTAAGGGAAAGCTTGAAAATGTCAGGGATCTAATGAATAGGAACAGAATCTTCCAGGGTAACAGACATCCAGGACTCCATCTTATCATTCATTCAAAGATGAATATGTGTGAGCAAATGCCATGATGAGGCCTCGTGGTTAAATAAATTCCCAAGTTGATAGGAAATTAAAAAGTTGCTCTCCCAGCTCTGGCTCTGGCATATTATCCATCTGAAGTATGTGGCTCCATTAGCCTTTTAACTAACAGCTGCACCCCTCTACAATTATCAACTTCCACGGGGCCTCATTCACTCCTTTATAGAGGAAAAAATCATTCAGGTTTATGCCTTACCCTCAAAAGTACCTTCCTTTGACTTCATAGAAAAAAAAAGCTATTCGATCAAAAGAAACTACACTTGGGATCCCCTCCCCTTCCACCCTGCTGGTGTATAACCTTTGCCTTTCTCTAAAACCTAAAATACAGCATCTCTTCCAGGAAGACTTTCTTGGTTTCCAGCGCCCTCAACAATGGATAAGTTGGAAGGCATCTTAGAGATCTGGAAGGGAGGTTCTCCACCACCTCTGCCAGCACTCCTCCCCAGATTCTGGTCAGTAGGTTTGAGATGCAGCCTTAGCTCTTGCATTCTTTCAACTTCCACAGGGGATTATGAGCAAAAAATAGGATGGGAAACTATTCAACTAGTCCAGCCCTTAACTTACAGATGAGAGCATTGAGACCACATGATGCTACAAAGAATATCATGCATTCCTTAGTAGAAAGCAGCTCTTTCAAGGCAGAGACTTTATTTCCTCTGTGGCTCTAACTCCAGCACCTAGAACTATGCCTATCTGGCATGTGGCAGAGAAGGAAGGAAGGAAGGAAGGAAGGAAGGAAGGAAGGAAGGAAGGAAGGAAGCATTTTTCTCAGGTTATATGGAAGATTTGTAAAAGTGACCATGTACTGGGTCACAAAGCAAATCTCAACAAATAATGAAAATTCAACATTTATAGATCTAATCACATGTAGTAAAAGGACAAAAGTATGTTAAGACAATAGTTTCCCTGACAAAGGCCAGGAGAGACAGGGAGGGAGAGAAGGGGATGAGTGAAATGAAGTTTTACTTCTGCCTAAAATATTTTATTTGAGAGGAGAGAGGAGATAGGAAGGAAGGAAGGAAGGAAGGGAGGACGGAAGGAAGGACGGAAGGAAGGACGGAAGGAAGGACGGAAGGAAGGACGGACGGGAGAGAGAGGGAAGGAGCAAGGGAGCGAGGGAGGAACCCTTGTTAACACCCAGGTTAAGCCACAAAACTGGATTCTGGTCCAGGATATGACAGTCTTCCTTAAGAATTCTGAGTCCTCCCTGCCTCCCAGGCTCTGTAATTGCTTCGTATTATAGATCACAGTCGGTCACAGTCCGCTCCGGTGCTCAGTGTCGGGACCCTGCTGGAGCATACACTTTAGGGAGTGTCTAGGGGCCCGGGAATACCTCAGCTGAAGGTCGGGGATAAGGAAGAAAGTGAGGACTTTGAGAAAGGAGGCCCAGCCCTCAGGGGCGGAGACGGGCGGGCCGGGGAGGGCCGGCTAGTGGCTCAGCCCAGGCGGGCGGGGCGCTCGCTCGCACCTGCTCTGTGGCGGCGGCACTCGGACGGCTAGTGGCCAGCGGACGGCTCGGAGGCGCTCAGCGCAGGTGAGATGTACTCTGTGGGCAGGGGCCTCGGACGCAGAGGGGACTTGAACCGAGAGAGGGATGGGACAGGGACGGGGCCCAGACGGGACAGGAGAGGGAGGAGCTGGAGGACTCAGGGTTGGGGAAGCAACCACCGTGCCCGCGACCCTCTGTCCGAACGCCTGCGACCTAGAATCAATTTGCTGCATCCATGGCCAGTTGGGTCGCCCATGTTGCTGGGTGAGGGAAGCTTTGAAGTGTGAAGCCCCTCCTTTCCATTCCACCCTGAGGATTAGAGGACAACCAGGCGGTGATGGCTCGTGTCTGGCCCAGTACAGCTTTCAGTGGGCTCCACGTGGCTGTGGGCACTTACAGTCCTACTGTCTCTCATTGTTAGTTCCCATCCACAAATGCACCAACCAGATGCTGACTTTAGGCCAAGAAGCTGGAATCTAATAGTAAGAGGAGAATGGTTGATTAAATCCCCGGAGCCCTTATTCCCCTTCCGCTAATAGGCCAGGATGTCAGAAGCTAAGGGGTGAGGTTAGCAATGGTTGGAGAGGTTTATGTGAGACCTAAAAATAGGTTTAGGTGACCCTGTCTGAATCCAGAGAGATAACCTCTGGAGATAGGACCCAGCCCTAGATGTAAGAAAGATTTGTGTTTTAGCAAAGGAAACCCATGGCATTATGAAATAGATCGTGTGAAAATTTAGGCAGGCACCTCTCCTAAAATTCACAGAAATGCCCATTTCCTTCACTTTCTCTTCTGCCATGTTTCTGTGTCTGCCATTGCTGCCCTCATCTCTTCTCATTTTCCCCACCCACTGCTCTGTCTGGCTCATAAAATGGCTTAAGAATTTTATCTGTATTTTTGCAATCATTTTAATAGGTAGTATGACTTAGTGTTCATAAGAAACACGTGCTGTTTTTAACCAGGTATGCAACAGTGTAGGGGAGAATCATGATACACTGTGAAATATGGAGCCAGTCCCACTTCAGACTGAGTTCTTCGTGACTGAGCATTTGTTGGCTTCATAATAATGTAATTACTCTGTTCCTAGAGTTTCTAGAAAAGATATGGAATTGATGTGAAGGCTTTATTGAATATGGTCCTTTAGTTTCACAAGGGGAGAGTGCCAGACATAAGCAGAGTGAGGCGTGATTCTGGTGGTGCACTATTTGTTCTGGTATTTTGGGAACTAAGCATTCAATTCCCTTTTTAAAGAGCTTTGATTTCCTCTCACTTCTTCCATGGAAGGTGGAAACAGTACCATCACTTATTTATTTCATACTTTGTGATTTTCCTTATATCCTGTGGATTCTTCCCTCACCCATTTGGTGGCTATTGGTTGAGATGGCCTAGGTGAAGCTATTGAATCTCACATTTGGCACCAGTTTTTCTATTTGGTGTCTTCCCCAATATTCTTGGTTATGTCTCTTGCCTAATCTTAACAAATAGCACTTTGAGATTGGATTTGGCAAGCGCTGGGGGAGAGAGGGAGCAAAGAGAAAAAAAAAAGACTTCTGCTTTCTTATCTTCCCACCATGTTCAAGTTAACATCGGCTTAATTGGTCAAAGTACAGGTGTTGCCTATGTTGGCTATAATCAAAGGATTGTCTCTTTTCCTCATACACATCTGCTGGTTGAAATGGATAAGGGCAGTTTTACCATGTGTAGAGCCACTCCCATAGCCAAAGTTCCTGTTATTGCAAAACTTTTTATAATTGTGGGTACAAGAACTAAAGTCACTACTGTGTCATCAGTTAATGAGTGCATATATAGACAGAGTTCATATCTATACTTGTTTCTATAGACAGGTCATAAAACAAAAACTAGATTATTCACAATACTGCACAATACTGAATATGAACAATTAGAGGCACAGGTAAGTGCTGTAATCTGCACACTTCACTTGAACTCAGCTTCCCTTTTAACTGCCCACCCTCTACCTCAAATATTTACTGGGGCTAGAAACAAACAGAGATTATTTGAATTTTAGCTGTTTTTGTTTCTCTTGTCTGTTCTCTTGTGTAAAAATAAAATGAGTCAAAAAGAGAAGGAAACATAAAAGATCTATCAGCCTTTTGTGTTGAGTGAAGAATTAAACTGAAAATATCAAAGCATGCTCATATATTTCCCTTGCAGGATTTAGATATTGTAAGCCTTTATCAATATCTTGCTGGTATTAGATCATAAGGGAACTTTACAGAGTGCAAGATGATTTCTGTAAGCAGCACCCTGAGGGAAGAGTAATAGCCTATTTCATAAATGTGGAAACTGAAACTTAGAGATACTGAGCATCTGGCCTGGTCTTACCCATCTGTTAAATGGCAGCCAGGACTCAAACCAGAACTTCTTCCATTATACCACAGCTTTCACCTGAGTGGTTCTGTTTGCTTTAATTTCAGGATGAGGAGTTATGATTTGTTTTTCCTGCACATTTCTTTAATATATTCTCTGACTTGAACTCTTAGAATCTAAATTTAGAGACATTCTTGTTTGGTATATTTCATGCCCACCTTTGTTCAATGTAATCACAAAAATATTTATATTTTAGAGCTGAGGATAGCCTTAAAAATTATCCAAAGAAGAAAAGTGGATTCAAGAAAAATTAAGCAAGTACCCTATGTTGCTTCCCCAAATCTACTTTGCTGAAGAATTACAGCTAAAACCTAGGTCTCCCAATGTTCAGACTACTGCTCCTTCAGGCATGTGATCCCTTGAGGATTTCCTACATACATAAAGTTTGGTTCGACTGATTCTATTGCTTTGGGGTCTGTGACAGCAAACCATAGCCTCCCTGAATCCTATAGATTCTTCCACTCTATTCCATGTTCCATGAGGGAAAGGGCCTTATTTGTATGGCCCATTGTGTTATTCTTAGCACAGTACCCATAGTAGACACTCAATGGAATATATTCAGTATCTATCAAACAAATATTTGAACAAGTGTGAGATGTCACTTGGACTTCATTCAGCTACAGTAACAGAAAACTCTACTCCAGTGACTTAATAAGTAAGGAGTTTGTTTTTCTCAAAAAACTAGATGTCTGGAAGTGAGAAGTCCAGGCTCCTTCTGTCTCCCTGCACCACCATCCTTAGCATGCAGCTTTGGTCCTCATTGAAAGACGACCATCTTTTCTGTGCCTATCAAGAGGGCAGAAGGCATATACCAGCTGAGTCTGTCCTTTTTTAAATAATAATATCTTTCCTGAAAGCCCCACCCAGGCAACTTCTTTTATCTTATTCATATAAGAACTATGTCACATAACCACTCCTAACTATAAGGGAGCATTAGAGAATTTAGTGTTTTAGTTGGATACATTGCCAATACAACAAAATAAGGATTTTGTTAATAAGGAGGAAAGGGAGGGTGGATGTTGATTGGGTAGACAACTAGCAGAGTCTACCCTAGTATATTTGAGGAGTCATTGCCCCTTTGTCCCTACATAGGTTGTGGAGTTATTTATTTGTTTGTTTTATTCTTTGGTTTACTAAAAAAGCAATAGATAATGCTGTGGATCTAGGGGACCTTTTTAAAATCATAGAATCCGAGGCCCTCCTCAAGAAATGCTGATAATTTAGGCCTGAGATGGGTCTATAAATCTGAATAATTAACTGGCACTCTGGGTAATTGAAATGTGGGTGGTTGCAGGATTACAGCTTGAAAAACACTGAATTTGGGGTGGTTTAGCAGGGGCACCTTCATTTTATTTCCCTATCACTTCCTTTGAGGATATCACTTTCTTTTTTAATTTTCCATTTTGGTCAACATAATAAATGTATAGTCTTAAAAGTCATAAGTTCTAAGGTCTTTTCTGGAGTCTGTATTGAGCTGCCTCTCAGAGGCAACTACGTTCAATGCTTTGGGCTGGTTTTTTTTTGTTGTTTATTTGTTTTCATTTTTATCACCATATTCCCAAATAATGCTACTAGCTATTTCTTTTTCTTTTCCCAGTTCTAGGTAATACTTATTGACTTTCTATTTTGAAGGAGGAGAATTTTGCTCCCTCATACACCTATTATTTTATCTCACATTCACTTTCCTTTCTGGAAAGGTCCCAATAGTTACATCCTAATTTTTTATGACATAGCAATGTTTAGTGTTTACATTATTATGACTACGCAAATATTATTCACAACTAAGCCTTGTGATAAACCATGATTTTTACACTTCCTTTCTTGTACAACCTTTTTCTATCCCCTGGAGTTAGTATATTGCTTTATCTTCTTCAACTGCTTAGTTTTTTTGAGTACTCATTATCAATTCTTGCTCAAACTTTGACAGGATGATAAAATTCCTCTCAATAGAGTTAAACATCAAGTAAATAGCCAATTTGATTTTTGTCTTCTCGGAAAAATCCCTGCTCCACCTTCCATATCCCCCATTCTCAGGGACTGATTGTTCTCTGACCCCCTTGTGATTCTGGGAGCTTCTAGGCTACCACCCTGTGAATTGTACTAGATTCTCATTTCTTGGATTCCATCCCTTCTCATTCTCTGGTTTTGCTGGAGCATAGCTTCCTGAGAAACGGCACGTGGAGGCAGAGGCAGAGGCAGATTTATCCCAGAGCTGAAGAAGCTCATGGGCCCCTGTAAGGGCTGCAAACTGTCAGGTGGGGAAGAAAAGCCAGGTTGCCACTGAGAAGCATTTCTGGTAAATTTTCTAAAGACATTTTAAAAGAAAGAGCCCTAAACCTCCATGATTCCAATTTGTTATGATTACTTTTCTCAGTCTAAATAAATATTCATTTTCATATCCAGTTTTGTATTTGTAATTTTATGATTTTTTTTCTTAAAGACAGCTCTCAAAATTATATAAAATTCAAGTGCCACAAGACTTGATTGCTTTTTGAGATCTCGTACATTCAAGATGTCATTTTTCTTCCTTCGCATTTAATTGATCATTTGGCTGAGTAGAAGATATTAACTGGAAATAATTTCCTCTCACAATTTTGAAAGTATTGCTCCATTTTCATCTACCTTCTTAGAGTGCTGTTGAAAAGCTGATGCCATTCTGATTTCTGATCCCTTGGATTTCATTTGAATTGCTGAAAGTTTGTAAGATTTTTTTTTCTTTATTTCTCATGTTCTGATATTTCTGATGTTGTTAGTTGATAATGGGTTGGGTTTTTTTTTTCAGTCATTGTTCTAGGTCAGGGGTCTCCAACCCCCAGGCCTCTTACCTGTAGTGGCCTGATAAGACAGCCAGCGAAGCTTCATCTGTATTTGCAGCTGCTCCCCAGCACTAGTTACCAACTCAGCTTGACCTCAGATCATCAGGCATTAGATTCTCATAGGAGCACTAGTCCCTGGTGCCGAAAAGGTTAGGACCACTGTAGGTACCTTTAAGGCCTTCTCAATGTAAAAATTATATTCTTCAGTTCTGGGTGGTTTTCTTCTATTCATACTTTTCTCCGTTCTGTCTTTCTGAAACTTATGTTAATTATTGAGATGTTGGGACTCTTGGATCCATTCTCTAATTTTCTTATTTTTTCTCTTCTATTTTTAATAACATCTCTTATCTTTTAGTTCTAATAAATCTTCCAACCCTTCTAGTAAATTTTTACATTTCTACCATTATATGCTTAATTCCCAAGGGCTTTTGTTTGGGTGGTATGGTGGAGGGGCTTCCAAATGTTGCTTTGTTTTTTTGTTTTTTTTTTTAATAGTATCCTGTTCTTATTTCATGGATGCAGTATCTTCTCATATTTCTCTGAGAATATTAACTGTATTTTTTCTACATTTTAAAAGTTTTCTTCAGCTGACTATAATATGTGATATTTTCAAAGCCTTTCTGTTGTTTTTGGTTCTGCCTTTCATGTTTGGAGCTTTGTTCAAATGTCCATGTTTAAGAACGGTGTACTAAAATGCAGTCTGGGAGTTTGTCTTATAGAGTGGCAAGCTTCATTGCAGAATGATTAGGCAGAGCAGGCTTTTTGGTGGCTTATCATTATGTCTCCAGCAGCTTTCTAGTATAATCAATTTCTCATTAGAAAGTCCCCATCTCTAGCCATTTATTCCTGTTTGAGAAAAAGTCACTAATAACTTAGATTTATTAATTATATAATGTGTTTAATAGTAGAGATTTTTGTTTTTGAGGTAGGTTAAGTGGCAGTCTAGGAGTCAAAATCAGAACTTTGTTCTTGACTCTGCCTACTTTGAAGTACCTGGTGCTTCTGTGCATCCCTGTGCCCCTCTATGCATCGTTCTTCCATTAGCAACATAGAGACTATCAGAAGGCTTCCTTGAAGACTGAGTTTTTTATTATTAAAAAGTAAAAAGAGAGATCCTAGGGTAATGAAAATCCTGTGAGCACATGTACAAGTAATTGTTTTGGAATAACCATTTTCAAAACATTTATTACCCACCTATAATGAAATACTTATTAATCTAGAATAAATTGAGGCCTTTGAACCTCTATATCATGGCAGTGTCTGTCTTAACACATTGTTAGGAGATTTAATTAAGTTGGAAAAGAATAATTCGCTAGTATTTTTCTTTAAGACTATATTGGGAAAATATTTTCCTAATACCTCTAGAGAATGTCCAGCTTATAGAATCTGAAAGAGAATTTCTGCCCTTGTCACTCCAAATCCATAATGGTTTTCCCTTGTGCAGCCTGACATGTGATAATCAAAACTTGGGGCAGATTCATCACTCTTCTTGCAAAGAAAGTTTTAGATCACCAGATAGTATGTTACAGGAATGATTCCTGGTTTACTTTCAAAGACTTCTTAATTGGAAAGCCTAGGCATTAGATACTGAATTTTCTACTTTGGCTTTTCTTTCCCAGGTACCTTCAAATACTTGCAAACTCCTTGAAGGCTGGAGCCCAGGCTTGTTCCTGCATCACCTAGAACAATGCCCAATACGATAGGAACCAGATGAATGTTGTTTGAATTAAATTGACCCCATTATCTATTTTAAATGAGCCCTTCCTACTTGTCCCTTTGCTGTTTCCTCTGTTTCTTCTGCATCTTTTTATGTCACTTCCTCTTGGATGATGCTACCTTATTCTCAAAGTTGATATTCTCAAAGAACAGCTGTATGAAAACAGACTGTGAAGTTCTCAAACTACCAGGCTTCCAGGTAGAATTTCCAGGGATGAAAACTCCCCATATCATTTTTCTAAAAACACAATAATTTCTTAGGTTATCACCAAATACACTACATCTTATCCCATCTCTAACCACAGTTCTATTTGGAGTCTTTTCTTTCCTTGTGTTCCACACCTCACCTGTACTGTCCTTCACTTCTTCTGCTCTCTTCGATCAGGCCCCTACTTCGATCCAAGCCTTGTCTTTGTTCTGTTCTGCTGTTTCTCTTTCTCTCCCCTACCTTTATTTACTATCAGAAATATTTTGTACAAAGCACAGTGATGTACTAATTTCAAAAGACCTGCCCTATTAGGCAGACACCTTTTCACACCTAATCCAGGCCCAGGATGAAAAATCTCTCTCTTGTGGCTGTTTTTGAGATCATTTCTATGCTTTGGTCTCACTGAGGCTGTTTATTTTTGTATGGAAGGCTCTAGAACAAGAACTAAACTACACTGTAAAGTAATAAAACACTGTCAATTAGTGATTCTCAAACGCTACCACTCACTATAAAGTGTGTGCTCCCACAACTTGAAGCTTAGCTAAGAATAGCCTGGCATAAGCTGAAGTCTCTCTTAATGCTTGAAAATTGATGCTACCCCAAAATACATGTTTTAATGAAAATCATTTTCCTAAAATCTTTAGGTGAAATTAATACTCCAGGATGATATACCATGTTGGCCCTGTGATTTCAGATATTTCTTTGCTTATTCACATACCAATCTTAGAGGCACAGTACTAGACGGTCTTTTAAGGACTCATCTAGCTCTAAAAATTACATTAAAAAGTAATGGTACTAGCAACCTTACAAATGACTGGATTTAGGAGATAGTTTCTTCATGACTCAAGGTTAAGTCTAAGTTGCATCAGTTCAGTTTAGATGTAAGAACTATTATTATATGTCAAGCTTTGTGCTAAGCCATGAGAAGTTTAAGATGAAACAGTTAAGGTTTCTGCTCCTGAGGAGCCTGTAGTCTAGTAAGACATGTAAATGTGTAATTTTAATGTGACGAGCAAGGTAAGTGATAAAAATCAGGATATGTATAAGGTACTACGGTAGCACAGAGTTGGGACATATAGCCCAACCTGGAGGTTCATAGATGGCTTTCTAGAGGAAATAAGGCCCACCTATTGAAAACTGAGTAAAGGTAAGTAAGATGAAGAAAAATTAAAAGGACATACTAAATAGAGGAAATAGCATGAGCAAAGTGTACATCATAAAGTTTGTGGTGGGGAAAAATGGGAGATGAGGCCAGAGAGATAGGCAAAGAATCAAGTCCTGGGCACTGTAGACCCCTTTAACCATGGTTTCACTTTTCATGATTTCAGTTACCTGTGGTCAACTGCAGTCCAAAAATTTTAAACTGAAAATTCCAGAAATAATCCATAAATTTTAAAATGCATGACATTCTGAGTAGTGTGATGAAATTTTGTGCCATCCACTCCTTCCCACCTGGGATATGAATCATCCTTTTGTCCAGTTGTCTCCATGCTGTATATGTTCCCTACCCATTAGCCACTTAGGAGCCATCTCAGTTATCAGGTTGACTACTGCAGTATTGTGGTGCTTGTGTTCAAGTAACCCTTAATTTACTTGATAATGGCCCCAAAATGCAAGAGTAGTGATTCCAACAATTCGGATATGTAGAGAACCCGTAAAGTACTTCCTTTAAGTGAAAAGGTGAGTAGACAGTACAATAAGATATATATTTTGAGAAAAGGAAAGGAGACACACTCACATTTTTATGATAGTATATTATAAATATTCTATTTTATTAGTAGTTATTGTTAATCTTACTGTGCCTAATTTATATGATAAATTACACTTTATCATAGGATAGGAAAAAAAAACATATATGGTTCAGTACTATCTGTGGTTTCAGTTGTCCACTGAGGGTCCTGGAATGTATCCCCCATGGATAAGGGGGACTACCGTATATGTAATGCAAAAGAGTGTGGACTGAATGTGGTGATTAGTGAATAAAATATTTTAAATTCCATAGTGGTGTAGTCAGTTTACATTGTAGGTAGATGACAGACTGCAGAGTGGAAAGATTTATGGGCAGTGGGACTAGAGGCATTGTAGTAGTCCAGGCAAAAGCCTTTAAGAGCCTAAGGGAAATAATTGTTGTATGACTAGAAAGGAAAGAGAGAAGACCAGCAAATTTGGGGAAGCAAAATAAGCAGAATTTTTTAGTCTCTTGGTAAATTGGCACACTGCAGGGCAGAGTGAGGGACAAAGAGGAACAAGTCTAAGATGACTCCTGGAATTCTGGCTTTAACAGTGACTGGATGTTAAGCCATTACTCAAGTTTGGGATACAGAAGAGAAGCCGATCTGGTGAAGAAGGAAGATGAATTCAGTTTGGAACATGTTGACTTTACGGTGTCTAAGAAACATCTGTGTTTACATACCTGCTTGT
>NW_006431288.1:23619-33539 GCF_000325575.1 Pteropus alecto
GCAGGTTGTTGGATATGAGTCTGAAACTTAAGGAAGAGGTCAGAGCTAGAAATTAAGTCATGAGAGTCATCAGCATGCAAATGGTAGTGGAAGGATGGGTATGTGTGAGTTCTTGCAAGAAATATATGTAAAAGAGGAGTGAGCCAAAGACAGCTACTGTTTAAAAGACAGACAAAAGAAAAGGACCCCTTAAAAGAGAGGAAAAAGATTATAGAAGATGAAAAGAGCCAGGAGGGAATGGTATCATGAAAGCCAAAGGGAGTAATTTCAGAGATAAGTGACTACTTGACACTGACCACTATAGAATAGCATAGAGAACGGAAGAGAGATTTATTAAGATATTTTAAAGATTTCCATTGTATAAAACAATATGGAGAGCATTTAGCAACATCTGCCAATACACTTTCAGTGTGGTAGTGAAGGAGAACTAAATGAAGACAAAAATTGTTTTTCCAGATTCTTTTTCAAGGAAAAAAAACTAATTTTGACAATGTTTGATTGCATTACACAAAGCCACCCAAATGCCTTTTGACCCAAAGAAAACTTCATTTAAGTGGTAACTGAGTTCAATAATTCATGACTTTTCAAATAACTATCATATTAGAAATCATTTTTAATTATCTAGAAATAAACCTATTATCAAAGGTGTTTGTTTATGGGCTACTGACTAGGGAAGATGGCAAGGAAAATATCCACATGTTTTGACTAAATACATAAAGTTCAAATTAAAAAATTTGCAAACCTATGTGGTTTAGTGATAATGTAAGTAGTAAATATATGTAGTATTTAGTGAAACAAAAGCAAGTAAATGCTAAACACATGGTTCAGGATGATGGCTACTCCTCAGAAAAGTATGGGGGAAACCATCGAAGAGGGGTCAACAGGAAGTTCCAAGGATATTAGTGTTCTATGTCTTAAGCTGGGCCCCATTTGGGACAGTTAAATTATTCTTTATATCTTTCATGTACCTTAGATATATTTTATGTTTGAAATAGTAAATAGGAAGAGAGATACATGGTGGTTCTTAGGAGATCGAGGATCAAAGTGAATTTTTTTGTTCCCCTTTTCTTTTATTATTTTGTGTGAAAAAGTCTTGGGCTTGGTTATAGCTGAAGGGAAAAGACAATAAAAAGTGAGAGTTCTTAATTGATAGAACTAGGGCTCAGAGAGCACAGGTGAGGATGTCATCAAAAGCATAGATGGAGGATTGGCCTGTAAGAGGAGGGGTGAATCTGAAGAGAAGAATAGGTGTGGATATATATGAATTTGTAGGTGAAAAAGAGGAAATTGAGGTGATTGATAACTTATAGTCTCAATTATGTTAATGAAATGAGAGGAAAGGTTACCCAGAGTTGGGTGAACTCAAGTCTGAAGGAAGCAATGAGTTTTCAAAAACTAGTCTATGGGAAATGGAAAGAAGAGCTTGCACGTGACAGGGACTGTCGAGTGAAGTGGAAGGCCTAGCATCCATCTTGTTCACTGATATAAGTGCTGAGCAAGTTCACTGACAGTAGAGAAAGAAGGAAAATATATTAAACTTTTTCTCTTATTGCTTGAAAAATTAGCCACCTTTCAAGTTCAGAGATACCCTTTTCACTCTAATGTACGCTGAAGTGGCAACAAGTAACTTTGTTGGTGATATCAATAACCTTAGTTCCATTCTTCCCTCAATACAACAGAACTTGCTCTAATTCTTTTTCATTTTTCACTTCATTTCATTTTTGTAATGTGTTAGGAGCAAAGAAAGAAAAGGATTTTAGAACTAAGTGCCATGGAGATGACCTCTTCCAAACTACTCACTTAACAAAGAAATCATGACTCCGAGTGGTTACATATCTTGCTCCAGGTCACCGAGTGAGCTCGTAACAAAACCTGGATTAGAACCCAGGTCTTCTGACTCAGAGGCCAGTGTTCTTTATTCTTTATTCTTGATAAATAATTAAATTTAGACAAGATTTGTTCTTCGGTGTTTAATTCAGGATTCCAGTAAAACCACCTAATTTTCATGACAGTTTGAAAGAAGCAATCAAGAAAGGCCCAGCTCAAATGTGAGACCCTTCTGTGAAGCCTCCTCAGATTCTCTGGTGAGAGTATTCACTCTATTCTATGTCCCCAAGGACTGCTATTGGTGTATCTCATGACACGCCATGTTTCACAAGTATATGGCTCCCTACTATATTATAAACTCCTTGTAGGGATCATTTCTTATTTGTTTTATTATTCCCTCAGCAACCAGCAGTCGTGTATTTAATAGGCTCACATAAGGGGGAAAAAAAAAGGTGAGAATGAGACCATCTTTTGCTTAAGATCAAAACTGAGCTGGAAGATAAATGAGCTCTTGTTATAGTAATTGTGTTCAGCAGTATCATGAACTCATGCCAGAACAGCCTTCAGACTGTTATTCTGGTCTTGTTCCTTCTGATCATGTTGTTCCAAGGACCCATGTACAGTGATTCTCTTACCCAGAGGAGAAAAAAAAAAAAACATGATAATAGCAGCTGTCAAATTTTGAAGAGAATGATGGCTCTATAGTTACTTAAGACTTCTCAGGCTACTGTAGAGCAGGGATGCACCTTGCTGGAAGTTCAGGACTAAGCCAGAGTCACATCACCCTGTGGGCAATAGAGGACTTCTAACACTGTACCTTGTGCTTCCTCTGCATTCTATTATTAAATAACTCATAGATAAGAAGGGGCATTAACCTTGTTATGTGCAGAGTAACAGAAAGCTGAGTCAGACGGGGTTGCTTGTATTCCAATCAGACGGGGTTGCTTGTATTCCAAAGTAAACTCAGACACGAAGTGTTCTGAGCATGTCTGTTGGCAAGAACAGATTCAGAAAATACAAATCATGTTCTGCAGTAAAATAATGTGCTATATTCTTCCCATAACCTATTTCTATACTGATCAAACACAGTAGGGAAATAGGTTATGGGGAGAATGTAGCCCTCTCCAGGATTAGTCAAAGGTTCAACAGTGAGTCTCTTACCCACTTTAGGCCAGCTACTGAAAGCAAAGGACAGCAGCCTTAGAGCAATAAGTATACTTCTCCTAAGAGAGAAGCCCGGGTTTCTCCCCTATTAATTGTGGGAATAGATATAAAAGCACCAGAGAAAGGAAACTAACATTTATTAAACACTTATTCTAGGTAGCTGCAGACATTTCCAGTAGATGTTAATTGATGTCCCTGTTTTAGGAGAGGTACGGAGATTCACAGAGGATAAGGAACTTGTCCAGTGAAAGTAGCAAAACCAAGACTGAACTTAGGTTTGACATTCCATAGGTCATGTTGTTTCTATTATGTGACTATATTTCCCTTCAAGGAAAGTTTAGGAACCCAGTTTCTTTTAGGGAAATCTAGGAAATATAATGCACCTGAACTCATATGAAACTTGATTACATCTTTTCTTTTTCTTTCTTTCTTTATTTTATGGTGACATTGGTTAATGAAATCCAATAAGTTCCAGCTGTACATTTTAACAGTAAGGCATATATATTTACACTGTGTTCACCTCCCAGTTAGATTTCTTTGTCACCACATATTTGACCCCTTTATCTTGTCTACCTCTTCCCTCCCCCGCTCCCCTCTGGTAACCACTAATCTATTGTCCATATCCATGAGCCTCTGTTTGTTTGTCCTGTTCATTTGTTGCTTTTAGGTTTATATCCCACATATAAGTGATATCATGTGATTTTCAACCTTTTCTGTTTGGCTTATTTCACTTAGCATGATCATCTCTAGGTCCATCCATGTTGTCACAAATAGCAGTATTTCATCTCTTCTTATGGCTGAGTAATATTCCACTATATATATGTACCACAGCTTCTTTTTTCCAATCATCTATCATAGGACACTTTGGTTGCTTCCATGTGCTGGCCACTGTGAATAATGCTGCTATGAATATCAGTGTTTAAATATTTTTTCGGATGTGGGTTTTCAAATCTTTAGGATAAATACCTAGTAGAGGGATTGCTGGATCATATGGTAGATCAATTCTTAGTTTCTTGAGGAACCTCCATACTGTTTTCCATAGTGGCTGTACCAATTTTCAGTCCCACCAGCAGTGTATGAGGGTTTCTTTTTCTCCACATCCTCTCCAGCATTTGTTATTACTTGTCCTGTTGATTATAGCTATTCTAACAGGTGTGAGATGGTATCTCATTGTGGTTTTGATTTGCATTTCCCTAATAGCTAGTGATATTGAGCATCTTTTCATATGTTTCTTGGCCATTTGTATGTCCTCTAGGGAGAAGTGTCTGTTTAGATTCTCTGCCCATTTTTTGATTGGACCGTTCTTTTGTTGTTATTGAGTTGTATGAGTTCTTTGTATATTTTGGATATTAGACCCTTATCGGAGGCGTTGCTTGCAAATGTATTTTTCCATTCAGATGGTTGTCTCTTTACCTTGATGACAGTTTCTTTTGCTGAGCAGATGCATTTAGTTTGATGTAATCCCATTCATTTATTTTAGCTTTTACTTCCTTTGCCTTTGAGGTCAAATTCATAAAATCCTCTTTAAGTCCAAAGTCTTTGAGTTTCGTTCCTATGTTTTCTTCTATGCATTTTGTTTCAAGTCTTATTTTCAGATCTGTAATCCATTTTGAGTTAATTTTGGTGTGTGGTGACAGACAAGTTTAGTTTCATTCTTTAGCAGGTAGCTTTCCAGTTTTCCCAGTACCATTTTTTGAAGACGCTTTCCTTTCTCCACTGTATGTTTTTGGATGTTTTGTCAAAAATTATTTGCCTGTATAAATATGGGTTTACTTCTGGACTCTCAATTCCATTCCACTGGTTCATCTGTCTGTTTTTCTACCAATACCGTGCCATTTTGATAATTGTCACTTTGTAGTATAATTTGAAGTTGGGCAGAGTGATGCCTCCAACCTCATTCTTTTTTTCTCAGGGTGGCTTTGGCAATTCGGGGTCTTTTCTGCTTCCATACAAATCTGATGATTTTTTGTTCATTTCTTTAAAAAATGCCGATGGGATTTTGATGGGGATTGCATTAAATCTGTATAATGCTTTAGGTAATATGGTCATTTTAACTATGCTGATTCTTCCAATCCAAGAACACAGAATATCTTTCTGTTCCTTTGTATCTTCTTTGATTTCTTTTAATAGGGTCTTATAGTTTTCATTATATAGATACTTCACATGTTTCATTAAATTTATTCCTTGGTATTTTATTCTTTTTGTTGCAATTATGAAAGGAATTATTTTTTCCACTTCCTTTTCTGACACTTCATTATTAGATATAGGAACGCTATGGATCTTTGAATATTGATTTTGTATCCAGAAACTTTATTGTATTTGCTTATTGTTCCTAGTAGTGTTCTTGTGGAGTCTTTAGGGTTTTCTATATAGAGAATCATGTCATCTGCAAATAGTGACAGTTTGACTTCTCCATTTCCTATTTGGATGCCTTTTATATCTTTATCTTGCCCTATTGCTCTCTTTAGGTCCTCCAATGTTATATTGAACAACAGTGGCAATAGTTCTTGTCTTGTTCCTGATCTTAGAGGGAAGGTTTTTAGTTTTTCACCATTAAATATGATGTTGGCTGAGTTTTATTCATTCTCAATCTAAGATGACTTCTACCCATGGAAGAGAATGACATGTAGTCATCTTGGTAATGAAGCCGGGAATGTTAGTTTAAAGAGACTAAGCAACATTATCCAGCTCAGCTCTGACTGTATAGATAATTGGCTGCAACTGCCTCTTAGATTTTGCACGTACTATTTGCTTTGCCTGGAACTCCACCCACACTACCTATGTTTACTTATTTTTCAAGGAAACTTTAGTGACACTTCCCTCTAAAATCTATCTCCTATTTCTTCCAAGCTGAATCATAGTCCTCTCTCCTTTTATTGCCATAACACTCTGTACACTCTATTAAAATATTTCATATATGTGTCATAATAGTTGAATTTCTCTTTAACACAACTTGACCTTACTATAGGCTAGTCCGTTCTTTGAAGATTGATGAAATACATTTTCAAGAGTAAAAAGGTAGGTAAGGGCGCCAAGACAATTCAATGGGGAAAAGAAGAATCTTTTCAACAAATGGCTGAGACAACTGGATATGCGAAAGAATGATGTTGGATCCCTACCTCACACCATATACTAAAGTTAATTAAGATGGACTATAGACATGAATATAAGAACTAAAACTATAAAAATCTTAGAAGAAACATAGGAGTGAATATTCATGACCTTGAGTTAAGCAATGGTATCTTAGATACTATACCAAAAGCAGAGACAACAAAAGAAAAAATAAACTGGACTTCATCAAAATTAAAAGCTTCTGTGCTTCAAAGGACAAAATCAAGCAAGTAACAAGACACTCACAGAAAGAAAATATTTTCAAATTATATATGTGATATAAGACTTGTACCAATAACATAGAAAAAAATAGTTGCAACTCAAAAATAAGAATACAAAAAAGAAATAATTTAAAATGGGTAATGAATTTGAATAGGCATTTCTCCAAAGAAGATATACAAATGCCCAATAAGTACCTGAAAAGGTGCTCCACATCACTAATCATTAAGGAGGCAAAACAAAATGAGATGCACTTCACCCCCACTGGGGTGGCTAAAATCAAGATGGACATATCTTGGCAAGAATGTGGAGAAAATGGAACCCTTATATATTGCTGGTAGGATTGTAAAATAGTGCAGTCAATTTGGAAAACAGTCAAAATGTTTTTGAAAAGTTACCATATGACCAAGCAATTCCACTCCTAGGTATACGTCCAAGAGAAATGAAAATATAGGTACACACGAAAATATGTACACAAATGTTCATAACATCATTATTCATAATAACTCAAATGCCCATCAACAGATGGATACACAAAATGCAACATATCTATATAACAGAATACTATTCAGCAATGAAATGGAATAAAGTACTGACATATGTTACAACATGGGTGAACCTTGAAAACATTCTGCTAGGTGAAAAAAGCAGAGATAATAGGATTCCACTTATATTAAATATCTAGGATAGGCAAACCCATGGAGACAGAAAATAGATTAGTGGTTGCCTGAGACTGAGGGGTTGGGAGAAAATGGGGAATGACTGCTAATGGTTATGGGATTTCTCTTGGGTTGATGAAAATGCTCTGAAATTAGATAATGGTGATGGTTGCACAACTGTGACTATACAATGAATTGTACACTTTAAAGGAATGAATTTTATGGCATGAGAGTTTTATGGTATGTCAATAAGGTTGTTTAAAAAAAAAGAGTAAAACGTAACAGCAAGAATGCACTGAAACTTCTAGAACCATCTGAAGGCGACTTTCAGATTCATTAGGAAAAACTGTCTAGGGAATAAAAAGTAGAAATACTTAGTAAGGTTGTTGAAACCTTCAATATCTTTTTGATACACCTGACAGCTGTCTTTTGTAGTGATTTAGTAATTAAATCTATAAAAGTATATGAAAATGTCAATTAATTGATGAATAAATAAAATGTGGTGTTATGGGCTGAATTATGTCACCCCCCTCTAAAAAAAAAAAAAAATTCATATGTTGAAGTCCTAACCTCCAATACCTCAGGATGTGACTGTATTATTTAAAGATATGGTCTTTAAAGAGGTAATAAAGTTAAAATAAAGTCATTAGGGAGGGTGATACTTCTTATAAGAGGTCACAGATAAACACAAAGGGTGAATGATATGAAGATACATAGAGAAGACAGCCATCTTCAAGCCAAGAAGATGGATCTTAGAAGGAATCAGCCCTGCCAACACAACATGGATGCAGGTGGAAAACAATATGCTAAGAGAAAGAAGCCAGTCACAAAGGACCACATATTCTATGATTTAATTTATATGAAATGTCCAGAATAGGCAAATCTATAGAGATATAAAGTAGATTAGTGTTTGCCTAGGGCTGTGAGGGGATAGGAAGAAGGATTGGGGGAAATGGAGAGTGACTAATGGATAAGGGGATTTCATTTGTGGGTGATGAAAATGTTCTGAAATTGACATGGTGATTGTTGCACAACTCAGTGAATATACTCAAAACCACCGAATTTTACACTTTAGGAAATTGTAAGGTATGTGAATTATATCTCAATAAAGGCCTTTTTTTAAAAAAAAAAAAGGATATAAAAAATGATAAGGAAAGCAAGGAATAAAATTCTAGGGAAGTGGGCTTATACTCTACAAACAGTTTTGAAGGGAGGACACTCAGGATAAATGGTGACATAAATAACAAAGTAGACAGCCTGATCTCTGCTTCCTTCAGGAAAAAAAGTGGATAGGAAGCTGGCCTAGAATAGAGCAGGATCTCACAGCCTCAGCATTATTAAGATTTGGGGCCACAGAAACCTTCATTGCAGGGGACTGTCCTGTACATTGTAAGATGTTTAGCAGCACTCTTGGTCCCTACTCACTAGATGCCAGTAATGCCACCTCCACTGGTGACAACCAAAAATATCTCCAGACAAATAACTCCCACTAAGAACTGCTGGACTAGAGAAATGGACCTAAAGGGTAACCTTGTATTGTAACGGACTAGTTACCTGAATTTTAACCAGACTATCTCTTAAGGCAGGGCAGCAGAGTGAGTGTGGAAGAACTTGGGCACCATTTCAAAAGAGAAAATATGTCTATCTGATATCAAGTATGAAAGGAGGAAGTCAGAGCAGTTCCAGAAAGAATTTGCCAAATTTTTCTTTGGCACCTTTTTGGTACAATTTCTGCCATTCTTATATCATCTAACTTCTCTGGATTTAATAAAGCTTTTCAATACTTTAAAAAAAAAAACAAAACTACAAAAGCCTGAGTGTCCCACCCATAATATATTGACCTAGTATATATCTGTTTTATTCAGGACACACTAGGTTATGCTGAATAAAAAGAGCCCCCAGAGCTTATTAGGGGCTCATTACAACAATTGTTAATTTTTGTCATACCTTTTGTTCATCATGGCTTGTTTGGGACTCTGGTCCATGTCTCCTCACTCTGAGATCTAGGCTGATGGAGGAGCTACCATCTTGAACACTAACAGTAATGTAGTAGAGGGGTAGGAAGTGTGTTCTGGGGGGTCTCAAACTGGCAATTATGTATTTCAGCCTGGTAGTAACACATGCACTTCTGCTCACAGCTCCTAAGATCCCACAAGATTACAAGGGGGCCAGAAAGTGCAATCATACCATGTGCCTAGAACCAGAAATGTTTAATTAAGAGCATTAAATACTCTCAAAATACTCTTCCATATTGCTTTCCCTGTTCATATAATCATATACTCATATTCATATGTATACATATATGCAGAATGTTATCACTATTGCACAAAATGGGGTCATATGATAAGTAGTCTTTTGTATCTTGCTTGTCTTAGCCAACATTATCTCATGGAAAACCTTCCAAAACAGCTGGTATCAGTCTAATTCATTCTTTTTAATGGTTATATAATATTCCATGGTGAAGATAAACCATAATTTATTAAGCCAAAGGTATGATTGGAACCAAGTAGAGTTCCAGGTTCTCTGTGATATTTGGTACTCCACATGTGTTGTATCCTACCATCACAAATTGGGAGAAATTAGCTTTAATTCTTCCTTCCCTCTGCTGTGAAAGCCAAGTCCTTATCTTTCCTAATGTTGGAGAGTGCTGGTTACTAAGCCTATGCACTTGAGGAAGAAAACAAAATTCACTTTGGTTGCTCCTTTTTTTAATTCTCTCACTTCTCTAGATACATCCCTTCCTTCACTAATCCTACTTTCCCCATCCAAACTAAGGGAAAATATGGGCTTTATAAAAAAAATTTTTTTTAATAATTAAAAAGGTATCATTTCAAGGTTTATTTTTAACTATAGGCAAATGGCATCAACAATAATTTCTCTTCTCCTCCGCACCATTTCCTCTCCCTAATTCTCTCCTTTCTTCTCCTTTTCTCGCTCCCC
>NW_006431288.1:33595-35927 GCF_000325575.1 Pteropus alecto
CTCCTTCTCTCACCTTTAGCTTGTCTTCTATTTCACTTACCTCAAATGAAAAAGACAGACTATAGATTGGTGGAAATGGTTGAAAACAAAGAGTACAAGGAAAAGCACATCGAACCTCTTATTCAAATCTCAGAGATTTCTTTAGATATGAAAAGTTGCCCAAACCGCTAGCCTTCTTGATTGCCAGCCTTAACTTAAAGCTACTACCTCTTCAAAATTTTAATTCTCCCTTCACACTCCCATTCTATCTCATGTGATGATAAAAAAAAAATAAAAGAGTAAATATACTAAAATAAGAAATTTAGGAGAGTTGTCTTTACAGGAGCACTTTCTGGTGTTTTCCTACCTGTGGGTTTTCCTCAGATTAACATATTGTATAGTGTAATGGCCACACTATTCTGTGTATACTATGGAGCTCATTCCTTCAGTGGTTGATTTTTTTACTTAATATTTATTTTTACATTATTTTTTAAAGCTAGATTTCTCAGGGATTTAGCCTATTTGAATGTTGTTATCCGAATTATTAGAAGTCTAATATTTTTTTATTTGAAGTTAGTTATACCTTGTTCCACTTTATTCAAACTGACTCATTCTATATTTCTACCACATGTTCGATGTAGCTAATCTAATAAAGTAATCTAATAATTTGTTAATGAAAGGGCTGCACCTCCCCTATCAAATCAAGGTATTCGGCCTTCCAAGTAGCATAGTTTAAAAGTAGTTTCTACAGACATGCTGCAGACCCTGCTATACACTGATGTGATTTTTAAATCAGGTAAAAGGAAAGGGTGGAGCCCAACAAGTTGGTTTGGACTACATGGAGGCAGACAAAGACTCTGCTTCTGTTTACAGTACTGCTTCTCAGAAAAATGGGGATGGGCAGGGAGGATTTGCAAAGCTGGTTTTTTTGCACTGTTTTTCTGGTCTGTCTAGAAAAACAAAGGAGTATATAAAACAGGCCTTACCTGGAAAGGGACCTGCATTAAATATTAAATGAAAATGGGGAATGTTTTTATGTTGATCACAAAAATTAACTCAAAATGGACCGCAGACCTAAATGTAAAATGCGAAACTGTAAACTTCTAGAAGATAACACAGGAGAAAACCTAGATGAACTTGGGTATGGTGATGCCTTTTTAAGTACAATACCAAAGACACAATCCATGAAAAAAAATAATTGATAAATTCGACTTAATAAAATTAAAAACTTCTGCTCTGCAAAAGACAACAATCAAGAAAATTAGAAGACAAGCCAGACTGACAGAAAATATTTACAAAAGACACATCTGATAAAGGATTGTTATCCAAAATGAATAAAGAACTCTTAAAACTTAAAAACAAACTACCTGATTTTAAAATGGGCCAAAGACCTTAACAGACACTTTACCAATGAAGATATATAAATAAGCATATGGAAAGATGCTCCATATCATATGTCATTAGGGAAATGCAAATTAAAATGAGGTACAACTATACATCTATGAGAATGGCCAAAATCCAGAACACTGACAATACCGAATGCTGAGGAGGATGAGGAGAAACAGGAACTCTCATACATTGCTAGTGGAAATGCAAACTGGTACAGCTACTTTGGAAGATAGTTTGGCAGTTTCTATAAAACATACTTTTACCATACAATTCAGCAATCTCACTCCTTGGTATTTACCCAAAGGAGATAAAAACTTATGTCCACACAAAAACCTGCACACGGATGTTTATAGCTGCTTTATTCATACTTGCCGAATCTTGGAAGCAACCAAAATGTCCCTCAGTAGGTGAATGGATAAACTGTGGTACATCCAGACAATAGAATGTAATTCAGTGCTAAAAATAAATGAGCTATGAAGTCATAAAAAGACGTGGAGGAACTTTAAATGGATATTGCTAAGTGAGAGCAGACAATCTGCAAAGGCTCAGTCACAAGAGAGAGCGTGCGTGGGCAAGCGTGTGTGGGCGTGCGCGCGCACGCACTATCTGATGAGTGATGTCAATAATGGAGGAGACTATGCCTGTGTGGGGACAGGGCATATGTGAAAAAATCTTTACCTTCCTCTCAATTTTCTTGTAAACCTAAAACTGCTCTCAATAAATTCTTCAAAAAAAAACCACGAGACATAGAAAAATAGCAGAATGACAGATGTAAATGTAGCTACATCAATAACTACATTAAATATGAATAGAATAAAACCATTTTGATATTAAAAAAAAGCAGAGATTGTCAGCTATGCAAATTCTCAAAGAATCTACATTATGTGCATATTTTGGGGAATAACTAGGGGCACATTAAAGGAAGTAAACCAAGAAAGAAAAATAAATGGCATCTAAGAAAGAG
>NW_006431288.1:35993-36614 GCF_000325575.1 Pteropus alecto
GTTGAATGCTCCATGATGATAACCGGTCCAGTTTTGGAGTATCAGGCTAAAAGGCCCTGGAAGAGAGGGTTCTAGGATTAAAATGAAACTGATAAGTTATCTGATGTTATAATATCTAGGCAACTATTTAGTAGAAATTCGACACATTTGTTAGCTCTTGTATAGAAAAACACAGTGATTAGGTATATGAAAAACTAAACAAATGAAAAGCAAGGCAACGATTAACTCCAGAATAAAACAAAAATGTTGAAAACATAACCCATAATATTATTTGGATTAGCATTCATTCCACAAATATTTGAGTGCTTACTATATGTCAGGCGCTGTTATAAGTAATGGGCCAACTGCAATAGAAAAATAGATCCAATTCTTATTTTCAAGGAGCTTACATTCTAGTGGATGAAGATCGATGCTTAAAAAAAGACTTAGTATGTAATACCAGATAGTGATTCACGCTTTAAAAGAAAATTTAGAAGTATACATGGATTGAAAAGTGGAGTGTGTCTGCTAGTTAACATAAAGCAGTCTGGGAATAAAGAAACATTTGAACAGACCTGAGTAAATTGAAAGAGAAATCTTGACTCTCTGTGGGAAATTTGTTCTAGAAAGAGCAGATAGTGC
>NW_006431288.1:36689-105008 GCF_000325575.1 Pteropus alecto
CACAGGGTCATGCGGAGCTTATCGGCCCTCATAAGGGTTTTGGATTTACAGAGCCATAAAAATGATTTAAACAAATGAACATAACTACTGTGAAAATGAAGGGGTGAAGAGAAGGGCAAGGTTGTAAGAGAGCTCCAGGAAGTTGGTAGATAATAATAAATTAACAGATGGCAGCGTGCACAAGTTAACTAGAATTATACAGGTAAATACCAAAAGAAACAGCAGAACGAATTTACAGTGGTTCCATGAAGGAATGATGAGGGAGAGAACACAGGGTCACTGCTTCTCATTGTAAACCTTTAAATACTACTTATTAAAAACTGTAAGCATTTTTTAAAAGCTTGTGAATGTTCTTGATGAAGGGTGTAAACCTCAGCTGCAAATGTGTCAGACATGAAATAGTAGCCCTGGCAATGTAGCCAGTGACAGAGAAATGGGATGCCCCAATGGCCAAGGTTGGAGTACGCTGTACAGACCGCAGATACTCTATTTTCCTAAGTGGCATTTTCTTTTCTTTTTTTTTAGGTGAGGCAACCTTTGGTTGACCTCACAGATTACAAGGACCTTGTCATCTTACAATCCCTTATTTTTTTTATTTTTTATGCCTACAGCACCTGGTCTTCCTAGGTGGTCTCCCATCCAAGTACTAACCAGGCCCAACCCTGCTTAGCTTCCGAGATCAGATGGGATCCGGCTTGTTCAGGGTAGCATGGCATTAGACTTAAGTGGTATTTTCTAGATCACCACCAACTGCTATTCTTTTCCTACCCTATATTTCTTTAGGTCACCACCCAGGCCACAGGGGAAAATAATTATTTTCCTTCTGACTAAATTCTACACAACACTCATAATTTTGACCTTATAGTCTATGCTTCTGTGAACAGGATAAAAGAAACCATCCCTGCAATTTTATTTGGAATAAGGCGGTGTTTATATAACTATTTTGACTTTTACCGAAATGGAATCATATTGACCATATTCATTTATACTAGAAGTCTGCATCAAATCTCTAATTGTCAAATTATTTTCCAATTAGGTGAAAATGATACTTTCCATCTTTAATAATGGTGAGGTTTATTATCAATTTGTATAATTTGTGAATTGTGTTCATGTCTTTGCCCATTCTTCTGTGGTCTTTTTCCTACTAATTTGTAAAAGCTAAGGGAACATTGTGACAAGGAAGCCGCTATTTGGAGTCACTGCCTCGGCATTTTACAGTGTGGAAACCCTGCCCACATCAGTCTGGATATTTAGAAAAGACCTAAGCTTAGGATTCCCACCCCAAGTTCCAGCTTTGCTTTTCTCAGGGTACCTTTTAAAATAACCGCTTAAGAGTTAAGCCCTCAATAAGTGATCACTGCCCCAGCCATCATAAAAGTAATAGGTGCTTGCTACCCTGCTCTAACTCCTGCTCACTTGTGACCTGGATGGAGGGCTACCCTTCCCAACTCATTGCTCCCCTCCCATAGCCCCAACCCCAATTTCTGGGATCTGTAAGTAATGAATCCTGTGATGCTACTGCCTTTGTGTGTTTTAAAACTGTGAGTTCAATCAGAATGACTCTGGTTTTCATTTTCACAAGGTGGTAGCTTGGATGCTGAGGTTGCTCCCTGCCTACTGTGAGTGGCTTGTGCCTCCTCATTCGCCAGGTCATAATCTGCATATTCTTAATTCAGTGCTCCAGCTCAGCTTCTCAACACAAATACCCATTTACTACAGTTGTTACATTTTCATGATTTGCTGTTTGCCTTCTGATATTTTCGATCCATAAATTGCTTGTCGGTGAATATTTTTCTTTCCTAGTTCCCTCTTTTATGTTTAGGAAGGCTCTTCTACCCTGAGATCAGTTAATATTTCTATATCCTCCTTTTCCCCACTTTTATTTACCCACAGTTTTAAAGCCCGAGGCCAGTGGTACACACTTGGGCATGTAACTCACTCAGCAGACAAGATTCAGTGACAGACCATAATGACCTATTTTATGAGAATGAGTGAATCCTTCTTAATAGCTTATGATTTAGAATCCTCAGCCACATATTGAGTTTCCTACCAAAATATCCATTTGTTCTCTTCACTCAGCCACCTAACAGCTGTCCCTGTTTTTCAGGTGTCCTGGAATCCTGATGGCAAACTTCAAGGGCCATGCTCTCCCAGGGAGTTTCTTCTTGATAGTTGGACTGTGGTGGTCAGTGAAGTACCCGTTTAAGTACTTTCATCAAAAGAGAAAAAGGAGCCAATATTATCAGCGTCTTGAGATCACTGAAGCTGCCATCAGAACTTTATTTTCAATCATTGGTAAGACTGGGCATCACCTGGTCCAGGGGATCTCGCCATCATACCCAGAATCTGTTTTCTAAACCCAGTGAAATGGATGTTTCCACTGACAGAGATGACAGAACAAGGATTTTCAGTTGGCCACTAAACTAAATATTTTATCATAACATCTGTTGTGTACGAAGCTTTGTAACAGTTAATAGCACCTTACATCTTACATAATAGCACCTTACATCTTACATAATAGCCCTAGAAAGATGTAGGTATGAGATGTAGGAACTGTAGACATACTTTATGAAAAATATAAAACCCAAAAATAGAAGAAAAAAAAATTAGAAGAGTAAGCTCATGTTCTGAGAAAGTACTAAGTGGTAAGTTTAGTTTTAGAAAAATCAACTTTTGTCCCTCAACTGTCTCTCCACTAGAATCTTGAGTACTTAACACTCAACTCATTGGCCTATCCTCCACCACCAAATCTCAAGCAATTATAGAGAGGGGAGTTTATGCTAGAAGGCTAGTGAGAGGCAGTGGAAGAGATTGAAAAAAGCCAAGAGGGCTGTTTGAGGGGGGTCTTCTTTTATTGTGCCCCATTCCAACAGAATGCACCCACTTCACTTACTCGTCATCTATTCCACTCCACTTGTGGCCCTCAAGGAACAAGTAGTGCCAACAGTAGAGTGTTCTTCAGGATCAACCCATCACATGAGTAATGAGAGGTCTTATTCTGCAATTGCATTTGCCACTTACCATCTTTGGCCTAGTTTCTTGGGAGGGAGTGAAACAATGACAGCAGCTTCCCTTGGAGTCAGTAAATGTACATAGCTCTGTTTGCCTGGTCCAGCTGAATTTTCCCATTCGCCAGCCATTTAGGCATCAGAAAGTATTTCTCATATTTCTGGAGCTGAGAAGTGACAGGGATCATAAGGCTTAAATGGTAAGCATCAACTTTACCTAAATAAAGCTAAAGAAATTGTACTTGGGTGAAAATAATATTCACTCACAAATTATCTCTTGAGCTCCTACCATATGCCAGGAGCTCACTGTTGTAGACACTGGGGATATAATGGAGAACCAAACATAGTCCCTGCTCTCACAGGGCTTCCAATCTAGTGTCACTGAGACATCCTCCCCCTGGGTTGTTTTCACCAACTCCTTGATCTTTTATACATAAATTCAGAAAGGAACTGGGCTTGAGAAAAAAAACAGAGTCCAGAAGGTTGTCATGGAGAATTTATTCTAAGCCCTAAGGACATTTTGGGCACCAGGCATAAAGGTAAATCTTTGGTCTTCTAAAACAGGTGACAGTAGAAGAGATAAAAACTGAGCGCTACACTGTGGCACAGCTTCATCAATCTTCTGGCTCCAGTCTCTAAAGCTTGCCTCTCCTAAGATACTGTATGGCCAGAAACACCAAGTTGAAGTGTTTAGGACACCGAGTCCTAAAGCTATGGGAAGGACCGTAAGTCACAGAGCTCCCTCCATGCCTAGGAAAAGCACTCGCTTGAAGTCTGCCCTGACAGAAACACACCTGGGAGCTGCTTCTCTCCCTCAGGTGTGCACAAGTATCGGCATCACTAGCGTCTGTCTGCTCAGATTCTATTCTCAACCTAATCACTTCCTTCTAAGATTTCTTTCACCACTCACTTGTCAGAGAAAGCTCAAAGATTAAGGTATCTGCCATACTCTTGCTTAGGTGACAATGCTTTGCTTTCATCTTAGCTACTAGACAAATTTCCTATGGACTTGTGTGGTAGTGTTTCTATTTCTATTGCTTCTCCTCTCCCCACCTCCCCCTTGTCTAAGAAACAACAAAGGCAAGATGTCTACAAAGGTTCCTCAGCAAATACCTTACTCTGTACTGAAGCAGGTCCACTAAACCATACAGGCCACCTTCACACACATCTCAACTTTGTTCATGACTCAGTTATTTTTTGCTGTCTATTTGTCTTGGAACTACTCTTCCCTCAATTTCTACTCTCATTTCCCTGCAGGGATTCTGGCAGAGCAGTTTGTTCCGGATGGGCCCCACGTCCACCTGTACTCTGAAAACCACTGGATAAAGTTAATGAACTGGCAGCACAGCACCATGTATCTATTCTTTGCAATCTCGGGAGCCATTGATATGCTCACCTATCTTAACACCCACGTTCCCTTGGGGATCGACAGATTGGTTATGGCTGTGGCAACATTCAATGAAGGTAACTTAGTGGTAAGGATGGAAAAAAGGAAGCAAGAAACTGATGAGTTGTGTATATGAGGGATCAGGGCACAAAAGACCAAAACTATTGCAAATATAACCTTCCCCAAATCTTGGAAAAATCCAAATCTCTGAACTTCAAAACCTGAGCAAGACTTGGTCCTATGCTCTGGATGATACAGATGACATGTTTCATAAAGCAGCACATGAAGGCATGAAGCTTGTAGCCAAAGCCACTTATAGTACACAAACTCTCCCTGCTCCCCTGCCTCCCAGCCACCATCCTTATGCATGTGAGTGCCTGTGTGCGCATCCACAAGAATTGTCCAAAAACTGGTTGAATGCCACCAAGCAAGATTATAACTCCCTGTGTACTCCATCCACGACCCTGGAGTGTTATTGTCTGGACTCCATCACAAATAGGAGACCCACCCAGAAGCTAGGATAGATTTCCCAATATAACTCATATTAACTGGGGTTATAGCATTTTGTAATCCAACCACCTCACTTCTGTACCTCAGGAAGAGTTTAAAAAAAAAAAAATGTTGAATAAGGGCAAAACATACACAATTTGTCACAAAGTAGCAGTACTCATTCTGTGTTGAACCCTACTATCAATTCTGTGAAAAAATTTTAAAAGATATATGCTTTGCTGCTTATCCCCACTTTACACGCACACGAAATAAATTTAATCTGCATATTAGTTGCCCTGTAATGTTATAAAAACTGACTTCCAAATGTTGAAAAATCTAGCTTTGAGATAGATCTAGGAGGAAATTCTAATAATGGAAAAAGTCCAGAATGAATGTTATGAAGTAAGAACAAGCAAATCTCTGATGGCTGTGACCGGCTTTGTCAGGTTTTCTCTTCTATCACCATGTTCATAACCGACCACCACTGGACCAGTACATCCACTCACTGCTGCTGTGTGCTGTATTTGGAGGGGCTCTCAGTATATTCTTAGAGGTGATTCTTCGGGACAACATTGTGCTGGAACTTTTCCGAACCAGTCTCACTATTCTTCAAGGCACCTGGTTCTGGCAGGTAATTACCCAAACATTGTATGGATTAAGGGGCCCCACTGAATCCAAGTCCTGATGATGCAGCACTAACACACCACATGGATAGGTTTAGAGGGCCACTTTCCTTACCATGCTCACCCCTTGACCTACATAACCTTTACCCACTAATATCCTGCTGATCTATTAACAAGCAGAATCTATGGAGCGCACACAGTAAACAGATTAAATAGTTCCCTATCTGCCCTCCCTAATAGAGGTACTGATATCATCTACAGGCTCCATTTGCTAAGCCATTCGCCGGAAATTGTTTTAAATGAGCCTATACTAAAACCAGAATCAACTCAGAGCAATTTTCCTGTGCTTCTATGCTAATGCAGGTATGGGAAATGAGGTAATGGGAACCGGCTGGCCTCCTTTGGTAGCCACGAGAAGGAAGCTAGGTTGCTTTCTCAGAACCAACTAATGACAAGGTTGACTCCTCTGTATAATTCACCAGATTGGGTTTGTGCTGTTCCCACCCTTTGGAGCACCCAAATGGGACCAGAAAGATGACTCAAACATCATGTTTATCACCATGTGCTTCTGCTGGCACTACTTGGCCGCCCTCTGTATTACAGCTGTCAATTACTCTCTCGTTTGCTGGTATGTACAAAATGACTTTAGTTTTCTTCCTAACCAATCCCCTGCCCCAGAAATTTACTGCACTGCATCATTTTCATGAAAGATGACCCACCTTTCAGAACTAAGCACTGCTAACTTCTACCACTTAGCAAGTACCAACTACAAGGAAGTTCTGTGCAAGGTACTCTACACCTGCAAATGAGGGTGATGAGGCTTTGAGAAGGTAAAGGACCTATTGGTTAGTAACCTGACAGACTCAGGTTTCAAATGCAGTTCTGACAGATTTTAAGCCTGTGATGTGATAGGTAAAACTTCTGAATTAGGCATCTACTGGGTTGCAGTCCCTGCTCGGTCCCTGGTTCATTTTAAGCCCATCACCTTATTCCTGGATTTGCCCTTCCTACTTCCCAGAGATGTTATGACAATCAGATAAGATGCCATAGCAGCAAGTGCTCTCTAAAGTGCTCTTCAGTCTATGGCCATGCCTCCCTGAACAAGCCTGATCCCATCTGATCTTAGAAGCTAAGCAGGGTTGGGCCTGGTTAGTACTTGGGTGGGAGACCACCGAGGAAGACCAGGTGCTATAGGTGTAAAAAATAAAATAAGGGATTGTAAGCTGACAAGGTCCTTGCAATCAATCAATCGATCAATAAAGTGCTCTTCAGAGATTATTGTAATAGCTAGTAATTCCTACGTACTTTGTCCCAGACAATGTGGGAAGCACTTAAAGTGTATTACCCCATTATATCCTCATCACTTTATATAGTATGTAATGTTTTCCAGATCAGAAAACCAAGGCTTCAAAAGACTGAGTAATCTGATCAAGGTCACCCAATGAGTAAATGGCAGAGGCCCAGTCTTCAAGCACAATGCTAGAGTGACTTTTAGCATATGGTATTATTAACTTTGTTGTTGTACCTGCCCTTTTTCCTGGTTCCTGATTTCCTTACCCAAAGCAGATACACTTCACCCAGACAGAGTTCCACACATACCAAACAGAAGGTAACTCAAGGTCACATTTCTTTCAGTGCTACTGACTGTTCAGTGTAATAAAGTGGGAGGCAGGAAATGTAAGTTTAGCCTCAACTGATTATTAAACATTATTAATCATAGTCCCTTTATCTAACAATGAATACTATTTGAAAAGTCAGATATGTAAACAATCGTGATATTTGATAGACATATAAAGAAAAATGCTTTAAGAACCAGTAGATGGCTTCACATACTTGGGTGAGAAGTAAGGGAGTTTGCGGTGGGGAGGAGCTAATTTTGTGTTTCTCCATTACAGCCTTTTGACTCGGTTAAAGAGGCATGGAGGAGAGATCATTGAGATTCAGAAGCTAAAATCAGATCGCAAGTACCAGGAGGCCCTCTTGGGTGGCTCAGATGAAGAATGAAAGGCCATCAGTCATCAATGGGGGGGTGGCTATATCCCTTTGAGCACAAACAGCTAGTGTTTAAAGGTGTAGCTCATCTCTATTTTAATGCTGGCTTTAATCTGCTCTTAAAGTTCTATGTATTTGCACCTTTTCATTTAATTGACTAGTCTGTGTTGGTATGGTATCCTTCATAAAGAAAACCAAAGCAAGCCTTTATTTGTGTCTCAGAGTGAAAAGAAATCAGACTCCGATAGTTTCAGAACAGGAAGTGGCCTCATGGATGAATCCAGGATATGAATCCGGCAGAACTTACTGCTTCTGATAACGTTATCTTTTTCCTCACGAAAGCAGGTACTTTCTTATCAGAAAGTGAATGACAGTGCCTTATTTTAGAAAAGTAAAAAAGTAATGATTTATTTACAAGCTTTGGTATTTGAAATGTTGTTAAACATCTCCTAACTAATAATATTCCAGAGTACTGTTGATAAGTGACGAAGTTAGGCCAAGGGTGATTTTTTATTTAATCAAGAAGCTAGTTAGTGGCCCAGCAGAGAGCTGGAACTCAGATGTTCTGACTCTTCAAAAGTACCCTCATAAGAGGATGCTGACAGGAAATCTGTATGATGAGGTAGAGAAAAAATGTCAGGTTATGGAAGGCCTTGAATTTTAAATACAGCTGAAAGCAAAGGGTAAGAATCCTGCAAAGAATATGAATCTTGAACTAGCAATGTAAATCTTGATACTCTAGTCTTGGTTCTGAATGTGTTCTTTTTTAAACCTCCTTCAACAAATATTTATTAAACATCTGCTTTGCACCAGCACTGAAATGGTTCTAAGGATTAACAAAATCTGTCCAGCAAAGAATTCGCAGTCTAATGGGAGAGATATACAAGCAGTTACATACACAACAACCGGTGCCATAAGGGGTAAGTATAACCATGAGAGACAAAGGAGAGAAGACAGATGGGAAGTCTGCCCCACAGAAAAAGCACATTCCAGGAGGAGAATAGTATGTGCAAAGGCAATGAAAGCATGAAAGAATATGAAGACTAAATATTAAGTTCTATAAATAAAATTAGGTAAGAACAAATTTGAAAATTCTTATAGACCAAACAGTATCATTCACTTGTATGGCATTTTTCAGATTTTGAAATATATCTCTCACTTGTTTCTCACAGCCACCTGTAAGTACATTAGGTTCTTCAGAGAAGTTGTTTAGCCTAAGGCCACACAGCTACTACGTTGTAGAACCAGTCTTCAGTAGAACTCAAAAGCCATCTTATTTCTCGCTCTACCCCTCTGCTACTTTACACAAATACAGCAGAGATCATTTACATGGAGTACTGTTTGTGCTTTGGAAGAAACGCTGGACCCAGTGAAAGGTAACCTCCTGTGGTTGGCCAGCATTTCGGAGCTGAAGTCACAGCTTAGAGGTTAAGAATGAGCTGCTTGAAAACACCAATTTCAAGAGAACCCGTAGGTCCCCTTTCAGGATCCACCTTGGTTTGCCTGCTGAGTAGAAGAAACTCAACATTCATTCAAGTACTAGAGGACCTATTACTGACAATTAATGTAAAACATGTTCTTTCCTCGGGGACTGGCGGGAAGGAGGAACCTAGTCTGTTTTAGTTCCAAAGTGAAAATTTCCATTTTGATTAAAAAGGGCGGGGCAGAATACTTTAAGAAAATATAGTATTTTCTCCAGAGTGAGAGGATGAGGTGTTAAGATTAAATATAAAACATAGTCCCTTTCACAGCATGGTCGGGGATACCTTCACGGAAGTGATCAACCCTGGCATAAACAGTCTGATGTGGTATTACAGTACGAACCCATCACAATGCTATTCACCAAATCCAGTCTCAGGCACACAGTCCGAAAAATTGTACCAACCTGTCGACCAGAGGTTCAGAGGCTCAATGGCTACCACAAGTTCTTCTGGAATTGTTCCCCCCACACACTCATGAGGGCCAAGTCTAAGACCCTTGAGGTCTGCAAATGCTGGTGATGTCACTTGAATAACTCCAATAGGGGGTCTCTACTCTATGGTGCTCCACTACAGGCTGGTCAGTACCCAATTATCTTTCCCAGGGAGTCAGTCCTACGCTGGCATCCTGAAATCTACCTGTCCTCTTAAGAGGTAAATATCTGAGGCCAATAAGGAGACAGGCAGTCAGGTAACCTCAGTAAACAAAAGTGGAGCAGGGTTCGGGCTGAATGCCAGAGCTACTTTAATGAAATTTGTTAAATAAATTCAGAGGGTGTTTGTTTTAACCAGCAGTAAATACCCAAGACAGCATTCCTCAAATTTCTACTTTTCTCATTTAGAAACTGTCACATGGACTTTTCATGTGAAATCGAACTCCAGGAAATGACATGTGGATATCAAAATATAAGTTTCCTTCATTGCAGTCCTTCTCTCTCATCATTACCAATCTTTTTTCTGTGCCAGCCTTCTACTACCCCTCAAATGCCCAATCCTACCTTAGCCAATTCACCTCTGTTCTTTGTAATCCAGGCCCACCACTCTTAATGCTGGATTTTCCCCAAGTCTCACCATGACACATCACTGTATCCTCTTAAGAAGGCAGCAGAAAGGGCACTTAGAATCAGAAAACTGGTTTTACATCTTGGATCTCTTTCACATCAACTGAGACTCGCATTTTCTCACAATTAAAACAGGGATGATAATATCTATTTTACAGAGCTGCTTTAAGAATCGAACGTGATGTCTGCAAAACCTGTGTCGCCAACAAGGTATCTCTCCTCCTCTGCTACTTGCCTAATCACACTCAACTTCCACCCAGCAACCCCCTCTAAACTAGGCCACTCCATTTCTTTGCCCTCCAATTCAACTTCCTCACCCAGGCCCCATAACATATCACTAAACTTCCAGAGTAAAGATATGTTTTTAATAATCTGGATAATTTCAAGGTACAGGGAAGCCCTGTCACTGCAGAAAAGCTTCACCATCCAACCCCTGCTCCAAAACAAAAGAGGCATACAACCAGTGCTTTAATTAAATGACATTTAAAAACTTTGTTCAGAGCTCTGCTTGTAGTTTGATGAAGGCTGAGAAGTGTGAAATAGCCAGGACTGAATGACTTGTAAATCCAGACTGCCCTCTTCTGTGGTTGCCTAAGAGGAATATCCACTCTCTTCTTGCTATCTCTATTCTGGAGTAGAAGTCAGCAAAGTTTTTCTTAAGACCATATAAAAAGTACTTTAGGCTTGAGGGCCACGTAGTCTCTACAGCAACTATTCAGTTCTGCCTTTAAAATGAAAGCAACTACAGATAATACATAAACAAATGGGCATGGGCTGTGTTCTAACACAACTTTATTTAGAAAAATGGGTAGCCAGCCCAAGGGCCATGCTTTGCTGTCTTTTGTTCTGAAACAAAGCAGAATGTATAACCTTTGAACTGAAATAAAGTGTGTGCTGCAAAAGCAGCATCTCTGCTGGCATTCACCTCCTGTGTCCACTGGCTCTGAACTCGCATGTGAACATACTTGACAAAGAGAACAAAGTTAGCTGGTGAAGATATAGACCAGTCAGGATCCTGATACCCCACCTTTAAGAGGTAGTGCCAACTAATCCCATTTCAGGGACCCCATAGAATCTCACTTCTTATGTTTCTTTCTCATCTTAAAGCCTCTCCATTACTATGTAGTTATCAAGTCAGTCACCAATTTGTAAGAATCTTGCTATTCTCTCATTCTGGTCAAAAGAATAAGGAATCAGTTTAGTGGGGCTAGAGCCCAGGTTTCTTTTTGACAAAGATGTAAAATAGGTACTTTAAAAAAATAAGTTACATAAAAATTTTTGGACACAAAACTCCTATCCAGACCACTAGTCCCAGAGAAGACCAGAAGGTAAAAAATATGATCCACATATAGAACGACGCTTATTCACTGTCCGCATTCTGTAACTGTAAGCCCTCCCTCAGCATCTTGCTCGCAGGAGATAACTTTGGCTTGTGTGATACAACTGAGACCTGACACAATTCTGAGGGAAGCTTCTCCTGGATCAGTACAGAACAGACCTGGAGTGAACCTTCCTTAGTGTCCTCCACTGTGGAGTGTGGTGGCAGAATCCCAGCCATTGCTGCCGTCATCCCACTACTGGCCTTCCTTAGACAGACAAGCTTAGCGGAAGGATGCAACTTCCCTGCTCCCTTCGTTTTAGCCAGAAGGGCAGACCAGGTATGGGCTTTTCTGAAAGCCATCTTTCTCTCGGAATCACTGTTGTTCCGGTGCTTGCTTAGGAGATGGTGCTGTGGTCACAACAACAGTGGAGACTGCTTTGGAGGAACCAGAAGCTGTACCCTGTTGAAGATGGGACGCAGGGACAGTCTGGATGCGCACCTGTTTGCAAAGAGAATGTCTGGTCAGCAGACTGCAAATAGGCACATCAGTTGAGAACAAACAACAAGGAAAAAAGAGAGAAGCACGGCCAATAGTGCATCTTGGAGCTTACCTGTGTAGTCTGACCTTGCTGCTGAAGCTGCTGCAACTGCTGGGCAGTGAGGAAACTGACAGGCTTATTGCCGGCAATGAGCTTAGTACCCGCTGGCATGGTGGTAAGGATGATGTTGCGGCCCAACCCACTGAGGCTGTGGAGGGAAAACAGGAGTGAGGTAGTGATAGGATGGGGTTATTATCTCTGGCCCAGAATTAGGCCATGTGTGAAGGAAAACAGGAAGGCCTGGTGCTCAGAGCAAAGTCCAGCATTCTGGACTGAAATGGAAACCAGCCGGTAAGACCACCTTTCTTTCAGTTTCTATGCTTCCTATATCAGGAGAAAAGAGCAAGCCCAAAGGCTCCTCCTATGCTTTGGACAAAATGACCCTGACACATACATGCCTTGATCAGAGCGGGTAATAGACAGGGCCCCAGGGAGGTGTGTGCTCCTGACAGGAAACTCTCCCTCCTCCAAAACAGCCTCCTTGAGACCTTCAAAATTATTTCATCATGCCCTCTATCCCTGTTTAAATCAGGGCCACAGAAAGCCCAGGCTCCTAAATAAGCCCTCATCCTCTAACCTATGACACCGTAGGGCTCATATGCACTAGTGAGGCATTCCCCAGCACCCACTGGAAATTGCCATCTGAGCCATGTCACCACCAACCCCTTCCCAGCACTCCCCATACCCTTCCTTGCTTTTTCTCCATAGTATATCTCAGCACTCCATGTAGTATTATTTCCTCCCCTTCACTATAACGTAAATTTGAAGACAGCACAGATTTTTGTCTATTTTAACCACTGCTGTATCCACAACACCTAAAACAATACTAGGTGCTCAACAAATCTTATTCGTGAGCCCAACAAAGGAGGAGCGGTATCAAAGGAGAGCCCCAAGAAAACCAGCTGCTCTCCTAACATGCGACAAGGAGCCACCCAGAAGCTTTACCCACCCCTCACCATAGGACTTACTTGGCTCCAAGGTTGCCTTTGATGATGGGGGCTGTGACCACACTTTTGCCCTTCATAGGCTGGCTAATCACAGAGAGTGGAACTGTGATCCGTGTCGGTAGCTTCCCCTAGAGAGAAAAAGCAATCAAGTTTATGGGATAGGAAGTAAGAAAAACACCAAGTGTCACCTCCAGGGCTGTAAGAGCTGAGGAGCCAGCTCTCAGATGCCTTCATTCCTGGTACTCTGCAGGGTCCCAATATTCCTGAGGTATGGCCCACAGAGTCCTCACAAAACTGCAGCACATATGCTGTTGTTAAGGGCTCTATACTATATTTAGGGGTCACCTGATCTGTTATCATCCTCTTTCGTGCTGCCTAAAGCAGCAGCAACCATGTATAACTACTCTCATCAGGATGAAATGTGTACCTGAATCACAAAGGAAAGTGGATGTTCTCTTAAGCACAATAAGAGTCTGAGCTACTTAGAGGCGAGGGTCTTACTCATCTGTGTAACCCCTGATACTTGGCACTCAACAACTGTTTGAAGTAAATGTGTGGAAAGACAGAGGCACTCAAAAATTAAAACAGTAAGTGCATAACTACTGCTTCAGTGGCACAAAGGCTCACTGGTGGGGAGCACACAGCAAGGCGTGCTAGATTAGGAACAGGTCACATTCTCTAGGTGCTGTTTCACAGAGATAAGAGAGGTTAGTTAGGGGACACTAATAATAAACTCAACCAAGTGAAAAGTCCAACCCCAAAACTAATAACGCCTAAGAGGAACAAAAAAGAAGCTGAAAAGGCCTACTCTTTGGGATTTCATTGCATTATCTGTTTTTAGGTTGCCTTGCCTGGTTTTTAAGCCTTGGCTCGTAATAAAATTTATAGACAGTAAAATCCTGTGTAAACCTGATTTAAAAAAAAAGATTCAAGAGAGGTGGTTAAAAGAATGCTAAGAAAAGGCACTGGCATTTCCTACGGACAAGCTAGTTCTAACAAAGCCAGGCACTTAGGCACAAAACTGCATCAGAGCTGACACAATTTGTAGCCCATTAGAAACCACTTAAAGATGTCAACAGGAAACAGAATACCATGAGATGGTGCCTCTAGGTGGATTTATTTATGGTTCTATTGCCTTAGATGCTTAAAACCATTTCAGGCCACCACTATATTTGCTGCAATTGTCCCTTTGTGCACTAGCCTAACTAGCTGACCAGACAGGGAAAATTCAACACTTCTTGCCCTGCTAAATGCTCTCCAGTTATATCTATCCAAATTGATTATAACAGGGTAGATGCCACTAGGTACTAGCTTCCTATGTTTAAGGATTCAAGTAAGCACTGTTTCCTTTCTTATTTTAACTTCTGTAATATAAGAACTTAAATATTTCCTTTTAAGCTACTCTATATATCAGGATTTGTTGTATATATCGACCTTCCCCTGTCACTCTGGCTTTTATCTAAACTACTGAGGTTTCACTATACATTTTGCTTAGTAAAGTAAAACTATGTTCTACACTGTTCATATGCACTCCACTACACAGAACAGTGCTCCTTGTCTAAAAGCTAAAGAATAAACACACATGTACCCAGAACACACCTATGTTGATATGGGAATTTGGTTTATGATAAATGTAGTACTTTAAGTTAGTGGGAGAAGGGATAACTAGTCAATGATGTTGGAATAATTTGAAAACATAAAATGAGATCTCTACCACATCACTTACAAAAACATATTTCAAATGGATTATCAGTTATACTTTTTTAAAACTGAGAGTATTCTATGAAAATAAAGCATTAATGTTTCTAAAACCCTGGGGTAAAAAAGGCACAAGACACAAAACCTAGGAACCATAAAAGAAATGTTGATAGATCTAATCAGATGAAATACCGGTAGAGCAAAACACTCCATATGCAAGGTAAAAAATGACAGAGCAGAGGAAAATATTTTCTACACATACAAAGAAGTAACGTCCAGAAGACATAAAAGGCACCTCAAACAATATAGAAAAGCTAAACACCCCAGAAGAAAACTAGCAAAAATTTATTCACCACTGGAGAGCACATGCCAATCTCCACAGGAATGGATGGTCAACCTCACTACAGAGGAGGGAAACAAAAGAGAAAAAGAACTCTGAATGTCACCAGTCAGCTAGCTACAAAAAGTTAAAGACATGATATGCAGCACTGGTTAGGGTGGGTGGGAAACAGGACTTGATGGGAGTGTAAGATGGTATGGCCTTTTTAGCAGCACAACTGGAGTATCCAAACTTCTAATATGTATACTTCCCTGGTCTAGTCTAGGCACCTTTGCTCAAAAAAAACTTATACATATTCACATATACACATACGAACATTCACTGTAGTGCTGGTTTAACAGTGAAAGTGTGCCCTTTAAAAGAATGGTTAAAGCACATCCCTTCTATGGACTACCACAGTATTGTGAAAAAAAATGTAGTCAGTATCTGTGGAAGATCTAGACAATCCCCAAGACATTTTTTTAAGTAAACAAAGCAATCCACAACAATACATAGTGTTTTGTTAAACTATGTGCATATGTATGAAAACACTCAGGCAAAGGACTAGAAGAATAAATGCCAAAGTACCAACAGTAATTAGGCCTCGTGAAGGGAGAATTATAGAGAGTGGTGAAAGAAATTCTGTATTTTACTCTATGTACTTCTGTACTGTTTTAATATTTTTAAAGAACGTATGATCTCGGAAGCTAAGTAGGGTCAGGCCTAGTTAGTACTTGGATGCGAGATCACCTAGGAAGACCAGGTGATGTAGGCGTAAAAAATAAAAAATAAGGGATTGTAAGCTGACAAGGCCCTTGTAATCTGTGAGGTCAGCCAAGGGTTGCCTCGCTCGAGGAAAAAAAAAAAAAAAAAAGAACGTATGCATGTACTACTTTCACAAATTTCTTTCAAAATTAAATAAAAAACCTACTAATAAATAAGCCTGTTTGGGTCAAATGAGGTGATAAAGACAGGGCTTCTAATTTCCATTACTAAAAAGAGAAGTTCCCCAAGCAGAAGGGCTACTCTTCACCACCAACGGTACTCACAGCCTGGGACGTGGAAACAACTGTGGTGCTGACAGGGACCTGCCGCACAGTGGGGGCTCCTGTGCCAATGCTGATAGGGGTGCTTGCAGCCCCAGAAGCCACGGCCACAGTCTTGGATACAGCAGCATTCATACTGGGCAAGGACACTGCAGAAGTATGAACAGTTCCAGAACCACTAGCCACTGAGGACCCTTGCTTGGCATGGGTTGCAACTGTGATGGTCTGGCCTGCTTTGGGAGGCATCACTCCGAGGCCCTGCACGATGCGGATTGTGGCAGCTGGCTTTGCTTCTGAAGAGGCCACCGTGCTTTTCCCCTTCTGTTCTGCCACACTTACACCAAGTGCTGGCATCAAACGAAAAGCTGAACTCGAGGCTTCTGCTGGCTTGAGGTCAGGAGTCACTTTGACCACAGTGGTACCTGTTGGAGTGGATGAAGGGGCACTGGCTGAACTGGCCTTGGCAGGGCTATCAGCAGCATGGACTGGATTGGAAGTGACGTGTAAAGTAGCAGAGATGCCTTTGCCTGTTGTACCGCTTCCTGTCCCGAAGAGGTCCTGGGTCAATTTGACTGTGGTAACCTGGGACTTGGCCAACGTGGCCATCATGTCCGGTGTGATTCGCAGAACCGTCTGGCCTTTGGCATCTGTGGTGATGGAAGAGGGTGGCAGACGCAATACATCCTTACCCTGGATACGGAAGTTAGTGGCTGTGAGTGGAATGCTGTTGCCTGTCTGGGGCTTCACACCAAGCTGCCCAGTGATTGCCACCTGGGTGGGGAAGAAACAGCACTGACCAAAGGATTCACAATGCTACATTAGTTACATAACATAATTAGGCAAACCTCCATTTCATGGGTGTATGTGTTTCATATATTTTTCTAACTTTTTTTTTTAATGATAAACATTCACAAAGAGAACAGTATAACAAATCCATGTACCTACCACCCAGCTTCAAAAGTTATCACTTTGCAATCTTGCTTTAACTATCCTTCCCTATTTTAGGGATTGAGGAAGAAGGAACAGAAATATTTTAAAGTAAACCGGTATATATTACTTTGCTGATCAATGCCTCTGTACACGCCCCTAACCTAGAAGAGGACTTCTGAATTAAAAAATAATCACCTATTATTATCTGATAACATATATTCGCATTTCCCCAACTGTCTCAAAAATGTCTGTCTGTAGCTGTGCTGACCGTTATTTTGAGAGCATTAGCATGGCCAAACTCCCATGTGTAATAGATGTAACCTTTCTAGCCTCAGGGGCTTTCTCTGTCACTTGAAAAATCTCCCCTCTCTCTACTGGACCAGTGCCACCAGAATGCAAACATGCTGTAATAGTTCCCATTTTAAAATACAACAAACACCTTGCTTCACTCCACATCTCCCTCCCCCTGCCCCACTTCACTCTGCTCGACTCCAGTCCCAGTTCACCACTTTCTTCAAAAGCAAAATTGCTCTAAAAACTACCTATATTCACCATCTCCATTTCCTTGCCTTACATTCGCTTTTGAACTCATTCCCAAAAAGCCACTAATCCACTGGACCCAGTCAAGTTCACTCATTACCTATATTCAATTAGTCAATTCTTAGGCCTCATCTCACTCACACTTTCATACACTTGATGCACGTGCTAACTTCAAGAGCACGCCTTTCTCTGGGTCTGCCTTACAAGGCCTCCACATCTCAGCGCTTTCTATCTCGGAAAATATCAGTATCTACCCAGTCACTCAAGCCAAAGGAGTCATTCTTGACTCCCTTCTCTCAGACCCCATAATCAAACCACCAGAAAATCACAAGGGCTCTACCTTCAACCCTATATTCAGAATCCCAGCACTTCTTACCACTTGTGATGACCACTCACAGGAAACCAGCATTACCTCTCACCTGGACTGCTGCAACTGCCTCTGACCTGGTCTCCCTGCTTCCACTCTTAACTCCTAAAGTCAATTCTATGCACCCAGGGGTTTCTTTAAGTGTAAACTACACTGAGTCATTCTGGCTCACAATTTTTCAATGGTTCCCCACCACATTTCAATTAAAATCAAAGTCTGACATGATTAACCAGTGGCGACCTCTCAAGCAACCACGTCCTAACACTTCCACAGTTGCTTACTAAGCCTCAGCTACAACGGCTTTCCTGTTATTCCTCAAACATATTCCTGACTCAAGGTATTTTCACTTGCTCTTCCTATTTCTAGAATGCTTTATCTCCAGCTAATCATAACATGGCATTCTCTCCAACCTCATTCATCTCTCTCAAATGCCATTTCCGCAGACAGGCCTTCTTGATCACCCTAAACAGCATACTGCACTCTCTACCCCACCTCCTACTTACTATTGTTCAGAGCCCCTACTATACCTGCTTGTCCCCTAGTTCTACATGAACTCCACAAAGAAAGGACTTAGTCTGTGTAATATACCACTAAATCTCCAATACTCTGGACAGTGACCTGGCACACAAAAAGCACTTAACATGTATTCGTTTAATAAAAATAAAAAAAAACATTTCTTTATCATCATGTGGTTCCTTTTCTTCATCTGTAAAAAGGGGATAAGAAAAGTGCCAACTCCATGGTGTTTTGAGGATGAAGTTATTTCAGATTTATAAAATGTTTAGCACAGTGCAGGCACATATTAAACACTCCTATCAGTACTAGTTGCTATTCTGCCTAACAATTCTTTGAAGTTCAATTGTTAGTCTTGCATATTCACAACCAAGAAAGCAGAGATGTATTCTTTTACTAATGGTAAAATGAAATGCCAATAACGTATTTAAATTTATCTAAATTATTTCATGGAGAGTCTCCTCCAAATCCATAAACTCGGCTACTAAATCTGAATTACATGGAAAGGAACAGAAAAAATCTCTTCAGCATCTATAGAGCTTGCACTGCCCTTGGTGGGAACTCAGACTTGAAATGCCTGTGAACTAAGGAGCAAAGATCACAAATCACTGAGATCTCTGCTGTCCTCTGCTTCAGGACAAGGGAACTGGATCCCACTGACCTGCTTGATAATGTTCTGTCCGGTAACATTTTGAATGACAGTGGCTGTGGAAGCACTCGGAGCAGAGCTCCCAGGAGAACTCGTGGCTGGCTTGCTTGTAGGGCTGGCTGTGGCAGGGAGGCTTGTCACTGTGAGTCCCGTCTGCCCAGGTCCTGGTCGCTGCACAGTGGCCGCTGCAGTCTGAGCTTTGACTGGAACGGTGGCCATTACTGTCTAGTTCATAGCATGAGGCCGAGAGCTTAATTAGACATTAAGATGTAGACCAGCATGCCACCACCCAGGAAGCGTGCCTCTAAAACTACTTCTAATCTAAGAGCGCTTAAGGCTCACTACTCTCTATAATGTAGCACCTCTTATTTTAATTTTCAAAATGCTTTCACTTAACATCTCATTTTATTCCTACACAAAGGACAAATATACCCTTTTTACAGTAAAGGAAACTGAGGCAGATCAAACTTTTCTCTAAAACTACACAACCAGTTAATGGCATGGCTAAGAATAGAGGAACAATGGAAGGAACCTGAGATTTAGAGTCACGGGTCTGGATTTAATCCCACCTCTCCGAGAGACTTGTTACAACCCTTGGTAAATGACTAAACTTCTCAGAAGTTCTGATCCCCAACAGGTAAAATACAACTTATAAAAATGCTTACCTAGCTGTGAACATTAAATGAGTTCCTGTGATAAACATCAGCAGGAGCAATAATGTAAGGCTCTTCAGTCCTTGCCCAGACTGCCCGTTAGATCAACAGCCCTCCTCTGGGTCCACTGTCCCTGTTTACCTGGGGCATGACTTTGGTCTGTGTAGCAGTGGTCGGAACTCGAATCTGTGGTCCTGCTGGCATCGGTGGCAGTGTCTGTGCCGGCCCTGCTGACTGCTGAGTAACAGCAGGCAGGCTAGGCTGGGCTACCACCCGTACCTGGGGTAGTCCGGCCGAGCCAGAGTGGCTCACAACACGGGCAGCAGCCTGAGAATTTGGTGGAGGCTGACTGGAAGCTGGAGAAAGCATTGTTCCTAGCTGTGGCATTGTCGGGGAAGATACCAGAAGAACACTATGAGGAGAATCGGGGAGAAACAAAACAATCAACTTAGGACATGCATATAAAAGGATTTTGGAGGGAGAAAGCTACAGAAGAAATGGAAGAGCTTACCCTGAGTTAGATTTAGCTGGTTCTGAGATAGTAGTAGGGCCACTTTTGTTGACTGCCGATACAGGCGGAGGGGAGATAGGAGTGGCAGGCAAAGCTGGAGTTGTGGGGGTCACAGGTGTGACTGGAGTAGGTGGCATGCTGGAGTCACTGAGACTCATCTGGCTCTGGTCAGAAGGGCCACTGCTAAGCACCTTCATTGAACTCTCCTTGCTACTGGACTTCTACAAGCAGAAGAGAAAGAGAAATTCACAGGCAGATTTAACGAAGGCCCACTACGGGAAGGCACAGCCCTTATGGTTCCAGATGCACTGAGCTCAGGGAAGGCCTAGTTGCCAGCATCCCCAAAACCACTAAGCTACATGCTCTCAGGAGGTCACTTACCACCTTGGATGGCGGCTTGGGTTTTTGCTGAAGGGCTTTCCTGGCTTTAGCTGCAGCTGCTTGTGCTTGGTGAATTCGCTCTGTAAACAAAAGTGTAAGCTTCAGCAATAGTTTACTCCCAGCACAGTTAAGAAGGTAGTTTCGTTAAGAGCCAAGGCTTCTCTGGTGGGCTAAGTCCTGCCTTTACAATCCTGTCCCGCCTGAATGTCAGTGAAGAGCATAATGGAGTTGGGGCAGAAAGTCAGAAGCATCCCTAGTCTAGTTGGACACACTGCCCAGGTCTCACACACCAAACTCTTCCTCGCTCCGGTCACGATGCAGGTAGATCCATAGCTTCCGTCCAATGTCATATTTCACACATGGGTCTTTTTCATAATGCAGCCGATCCAGTGCACCACTTACTACTGTATTAACCTAAGAATCAGAACAAAGGGGATAAAGGACAAGTTAGATTCAGAAACTGGAGAAAAATCACTGAGTGTTAAGTCACAGCTGATAAACATCTTATCTCAGCCTGGTGGCACCAATAATGCACTATATATCACCTGGCAAAACAGGAAACACTTAGGCTCCTGAGAGAATGAAGGAGATGGTGAACTAAGACCTTTAGCAGAAGCTGAAGGAAAGCTGACAGTCTAATTTGTGCTTCACTTACAGCAAGAGTCTTAGGTTATCACTGCTTGCATTTCTCGAGATATCCTTCTTTTCTCCTTAATTGGTTTTTAAATTTTTTATTATATTTCAAATTTCCTTGTAAATTCTCTGAAAACCTTTCTGCAACAAAACAAAAATAATTTCTTCATCCTACCTGAGTGCTGGTCACATCTGGTGCAAGAAATTGTGAGTCCTTGAGCAATTCACAGATCTCTGCCCGAGTACCTTCTCCGTTAGGCAGCCGAGCGGCGGCATCTCGAACTGATGACATCAGAAAATGAGAAGTCCAAGAGTCAAGCAGGGCTTTTCCTGAGGGAAACTCTTCCTGTCCTTGCTCTGGTGGGTGAAGTTCCCTGAGGTTGTTTCTCTACCTAACTAAGACTCAGCCCTGGGTGGACACTGCCCTCTAGGGACAGTTTCCTATACACTCTTCACATTTAGCCAAGACTGTAATTCCATCACATCTCAGAATTATTATAAACAAAGGTAACAAACAATATCTTGGCCGTGCTGTAAGAGATATCAGATACTTTCATATCACATTACAGCTGTCACATACAACTTAAAATATCATTTCCATGCATCACTATTTGGAAATTACAGGAGTTATAAGATCTACTAGTAAATCTCGCTATTTAATATGATAAAAACATATTTCTGCACGATTAATTTGTTTTAATATTTTGAAAACTATTTCAGTAGGACTGATTTCTTTTGTAACTCTATGCATCTTATTTTTTGCATTTAAAAACATAATTCTGAGAAGGAGTCCACAGGTTTCACCAAAATACTAAAGAGGTTCATGACACGAAAAAAGGTTAAAAACCTCATCTTTAAAAGAATCATAGTCTGGAGGAAGCAAATTCCTATACTAGCTGGCCCGTGTATAATTCCTGAATGAAAATAATTGGAGTGCAGACTTTGGGGAAGAAACATTGATTTCTGATAAATCTCTAGGGGACAGAATTCCCCCCTTCCTAAATTCCTGAGGATGTGGATACAGCTGACAAGAGGAAAAAAAGTGATCATACCAAGAGACAGGATGGTGACATAGGCAGGCCGGTCAGAGCGCAGCAGAGAGTGCTCCCGAGCCTTGTTGAGCGAGGTCTCCTTATCGAACACACCCTTCACAGGCCCCACTACAGACTCAAAGCCATGCATGCGGAAGGTGAACGCCTTATGGGGTTGGCTATATCTGTAACGTTCCTACCAAGAGAAAAGGTACAAGGCTAGTATTAGTGCAGTTCTCCCTAGAGCTCCTATACTATTGTATGGAGAGATTAAAATGAGAAGGAAACAGGCTATTCTACTAGGAATACTGACCGAACTACAGGGGGAAAAAGATGATCTCCAAAATGCCAGTCACCAGCAAAGGGACGAAGAGATAAATATAAACATATTTTGCTATCTAGTAGTAAAGGTCATCAAAACATTTTTTCATTGCCTTTCCTCACACCATTTCTGTCCCTAACAAACAATCCTAACAGAATATCTAAGGTTAAAGATGTGAATTTTCTCTAAGAATCTGGACTCGAGGAGAGCTGCTCTCTGCATGACCTCACAGATGCAGAGGTTCACACTGGGTTCCAGCTGTTTCTTACCTGCTCTTGAAAAGCTCGTTTTTCTTCCCCTGTGCTGGGCCGCACCACATAGTCAGTCCTTCTGGAACATAAAGAATTTTGTGGAATCTAAAAAAACTGAACTCATAAAAACAGGAGGTTGAATGGTAGTTACCAGGAGCTGGCAGATGGGAGAAATGGGCGGCTGTTGCTCCAAGGGCACAAACTTCCAGTTATAAGATGAAAAAGTTCTGGGGGTCTAATGCACAGCATGGTGACTCCAGTTAACAATACTGTTTCATATACTTGAAAGCTGCTAAGAGATCTTAATGATTATTTTCTCACCTTACACACAAAAAAGATTGGTAATTATATGAGGTGATGGAGATGGCAATCACCTCACAACAGATACATGTAACAGATCAACACAATGTTATATGCCAATCATATCTCAACAAAACATGGGGAAAAGAAAAGGCACCATACCAGGCTGAAAACAGTCACATGAGATGATATGATACAAAGAGCTCGGGACTAGAGGTCAAGATTCCAGCCTGCGTCCTGACACTAACCTTGAGCAGGCCACTTAACATCATGTCCCAATTTCTTTATAGGTGACCAATGAAGATGGATTATATGAATCATTCTCAAATGGAAATTGGAGAGGAATTCAGAGAAAAAAGTATGCTCACCTACAAGATAGATCCCACCCCCCTCTACGCAATCCCCTTCCCAATTCAGAATCCTTTCCTCAGGGAGCCACACTTACTGATGGCAGGGTGTTGCCCTCCTCAGGTACGCTGAGGCAGGTAAGAACCAGTGGACTCCAGGGTTCTCTAAAGTCCATTACAGTTCTAATACATTTCTAAAAAGAAATGTTAGAAAAACCATAGCAGTACCTTACACTATGGTTTCATAGAGCACCACCCACCATTAGCGTATTATACTCACACCCGAGGAACAGGGGTTATGCCATCTGAGCTGTCTTCATTTTCCTGATGGAGAAAAGGAAGACATTAACAGGTAAATGGACTAAAAAAATTGTGGCTAAATAAAGGGCTCTGAAAATCCAATTAAGAAAGACCTGATATTTCTCAAAAATCATACCTTACAGAAGGCCTGGTCTTTGGTTTCCAGCCACAGCTGGAAGAGTGCAGCTAATTCCTTTTCATTATCTTGAGACTGGCCTATAAGAATTAAAGGGCAAAAAATAATAAAAAAACAATGTAAGGTATTAGTCAGGATCCCACTTTCTCCTTATTTGCTATATCTACGCCAGAGAGAGAACCTATCAGGACCTGCAGCAATGGTCCTTTGCACACACTATCCCTTCAGCCTGTACTGCCCCTCCATCACTGTCTGCCCGGATCACCCTTCTTGGATGTCCTCTAATTAAATCATTCACTCAGTAAGTGTTTGCTGAGTAGTCACTGAGTGCCAGACACTACACACTAGAGTTACTCGGTGACTTCAGTCTCTTGCTTCACGGAGTGAGCAGTCAAGTGCGGAAAGAGCATATATTATAAAATCAAAAAGTGGTAGGTGTCACAAAGGATGTTAAGAAAGCTTAACCTAGGGAAGTTATCTTAATCTTGGGGGGTCTTCTTCTGGCTAATTGGGGCAAAAGGCATTCTATGCACAGAACAGCAAGAAGGTGGCCCCAAGGCAGAGGAAAAGCTTGATTGCCCTTGACTTGCCTTAGAAAGAGATGAGTACTTTGCCTCTGTGCCCTCCTCCCCTATTACTTTGTTCAGACTCCTCCTTTGGCACTTATCATATGATGATACCTATGTCTTCTGCCCAGACTAGGAGCCACGGAAACCCAACGTCACCCAAGTCTGCTTGGGTGAAGAAGGCATCTTCCAGGGCCCACCCTTCTCAAAGGCTGCTGAGATAACCTCATAATGGTCTCTTACTGTTTTCACTAGTCAATGCACAATACTACCCCAGAAAGCACTGAACTTTCTTACCCAGGGGTGACTCCCACTACTCCCATTCTGTCTTCTAGAAATGCTACTTCATAATCAATAAATTCTCCTACAGCCTAATCCTCTTCTCTCAATACCCACTTTTCTCGACAACTTTTATTTCCTTGTCTGGTGTGAAATCTGGTTCTCATTAATCCTTCTACCTTGGGTATGCTGGCTATTCTCTCACAGCCATGTCCTTCAGAGTTAAGTTCCTCCTTCAACCTCTGATGCCAGGCTATTTCTCTCCAGCTGTTCTAGAAAATCACAATCAAACAAAAGCCTGGTCCCTAAGGCTCTTACCATCCACCTGTACCTACCTTGTCCCCTGCTCCTCACAGGTACTGACTTAGTCATTCCTCCTCACCAATCCACTTCCTGTTTTCATGCTGGGTAAGTGCCATTCATACAGATGGTCCATCCAATAGCCTAACCTCTCAGTTCTGTGACCTTGGTGACCTCTTCCACTCCACCCCAGCCACTCGTTCCCACAACCACAACTGGACTTTATCATTACCTAAAACTGGTCCATCTTCAAAACGCCTAATTCAGTGTTTCTGAACCCTGGCTCCAAATAAGAATCACCTGGGAACTTTTAAAATACCAAGGCCTGCCCCCACTCCCCCAAACAATCAGAACCTCTGTGGGTAAGGCATAGGTATCATTTTTTAAAAGCTCTCCAACTAATTTGGGTACACAGCCAGGGCTGAGAACCTTTATACTAGTCCACACATTCTGCTCCCTGACCATAATCACCTAGCCTTCTTCCTTATTTAACTACTCCCACCAAAACATTACTTTGACTCAAGAGAACTGCTAATCCCATTAGCCTCTTACCTTCGCACTCCCCTCCCCCCATTCAATTCAGAGTCTATCGCCATCATCTCAATAACACCTTTACCAATACAGTAATACCTAATACCTCTGCTCTATCTGCATCATTCCAATCTAGCAAAACTCAAATTCTGAACTATCCACATTCTCCATGCCTTAGGTCGGACAGCTGAGGGCTGCCAAGGAAACATACAAAAAGGGAAAGAATGCCACTACAAATGAATGACGAGCAGCCTCCACTGGCCCCAACACTGCCTGGCAATCTAATATTCTCTCTGGCCGAGCTGATTTCCCATGCTCCATACTTCTTCCCCACTCTTTGCAACCTCCCTTCTCACTCACAACAGACCAACTCGCCTCTCTCACCTCCCACTTTAACAGAAAAGCCGGCAGACCAAACTCCTTGAAACTTTCCACAATAAAACCTAAAAGCTTACTACTGAGTTTCCATTATTTCCTCCTACTATAAGACATGGACTACCTCCCGCCATCCAAGACCAATCTCTTCCCCTCATCTCAGGAATTTATATGGTAAATTTTCCCTTCTCTCCTGTATTTTCAACCTCCTTCTTTCCACTGTACTCTTTCCATCAATATCTAAAACTCAAAGTTTCTCTCATTAAAAAAAAAATACCTCTCTTGGTCACAAGTTCCCCTTACAAACCTCCCGTCCCCTGCTAAACCTCTAGAAAAATTGTTTATATTGTCAAAAAAAAATAATGGAGCCACTTTAAAATGGAGCTGGAGCTGCCATGCCAGAGGAACTGCCTTCCGAGTCTTACACTTCAAACCTTTGGAATGTTAAAACAGGGCAAAATAACTTTGGACTTGGCCTAAGGCAATACTGTGTCCCAAAGAATTGTTTGTTTGCAAAGATAACAAGAAAGCAGTTATTATGGCTACTGGACTGATGACTACCAGACTGAAAATTAAAATCATTTAGAATTAGCCTCACTATGTTATCTGCACCAATACAAACACCTTCCTTCTATTGATGTAATTGTTCCCCTTGCCTTTCTCATAAATACCTTCTGCCTGTCTCCTAAATGCAACATCATCTGGGCTTGTGTCTGAATCAATGCTTCCTAAATAGCTTTGCTTTTTTATCTCAAATAAATGCTTATTGCCTCTTACTTTGAAAAGACTTTTATTTTTAGGTTAACAAGATTCACTGTCTCTCTATATTTTTTTTTATTTTTTATTTTATTTTATTTATTTTATTTGTTCACTGTCTCTTTAACCAGTGGTGTACAGGGTAAATCTATAACTGGCTGCAGGAGAGGGGGCCCTGCCTGGAAGCATTTGCAGATGTCTGTGGTGCACATTAAGGGTCAGTAAACTGGACATCTATTTTGTAAACAAAGTTTTATGGGCACACAGCCACATCCGTTCATTTACATACTGTCTACGGCTGCTCTGCACTATGATGGCAGGGCTGAGAAGATGCAACAGAAAGCATCTGGCTCACAAGCATCTGGTCCTTAACATTTGCCAACCCTGCTGTAAGGGTCCCACCATGGCTGATTTTAAGCCACCAGGCTGATAGTCGGAAAGAGCTGCACAGTCAGCCATCAGGAGTCACCTTCAGCTCACCACTGTCTTTTAACTCTCGCTATTCTAATAAGAAATCACTCTTACAAAAAAATTCATCGTTTCTTCCATGTCCACAAATCCAAGTCCACAAGTCTCATGTTACTGAACTTTTAGTAACAATCAAGGCTAATGACCACTTCCCAATTCTCCACTCTCTCATTCCTTGGCTTCTGAGATTCAGCCATCTCACGGTTTCCTCCTAACTCCGCAGTTATTACTTGCTCTCCGTATGCTCAGCCTTCTCTACCTTGGAGTTTCCCAAAGCTTAGTCCTAGGCCTTCCTCTCTCCTCACCTAACACGTTTTCCCTAAGCCTTCGGTTTTAAATGCTATACATTTGCCAACAACTCTCTACCTTGACTCTCTGGTCTGTATTCTAAACCCATATATCCTACTGCCTATTGAATATCTCCACTTACGTGCCTCAAAGGCAGCTCAAACTCAGCACATCCAATATTAAACTCATGATCTTCACCCTCATTCAAGTATGAACCATCCTTCACAGCTGCCTACCTCAATAAATGGCATCTTCGTCCTCTTGATATAAATCTAGCAAAGCAAGGCTTGACAGCAATCTTCCTTCATTCCCATATCCAATTAGTAATCAAATCCTGTGGCTTTTACCACCTACAACTTTCTTAGATTTATCCATTCTCTCAACCTGGGCCCAGATTATCTTCCCTGCCACCACTGACCGATACTGCTTTCTCAACCTGGAATGCCCTTCCCCTCTGTCTGCCTAGCTCCTTTCTAATCACCAATATTTCTGCTCACATACTCCTTCCTCAGGAAGGCCCTCCCTGACTGACTGCAGACTACACCAATGACTCATTATAACTTCCATCCTTCCTGGTACTTTTCCCTTACAGAATGTATAAGTCTGTTATTTCATTTGAATGACTATTTGTTGCCCAAACCAAACCTTAAAACCCACTAGGGGAACACACTGTCTATAACTTCCAAACCATTATATCCCGCAGCACCTAACACAATGCCTGATACCTAGAAGCTACATAAATGTTGTAAGAATGGATGAATCTACTGCTTGCATAACCTTCTCTTCACAGATCACTTGAGTTAAAAAAAAAAAAAAAGGTTTGTGAATCTCCACAGGAAGTCAACAACTTGATTTTCCTCTTATCACCATCACCAGGTAACAGTCACCAAGTTATTTCAGGTGCACATTACTACAACTTACACAGAAAGTGGAACTTTATAAACTTAAAACAAAAATAAGGATCTTGTTTCTTAGAAATAGCTTATTCAGAGCTATTCAACATCTTGTTGCACATTATCCTCAATAACAAAGCCCATTTTTAGAAAAGAAAAATAACATGACTACAAATTAATCAAAAACCATAGGTATGGTAAATATAAACACTGATTCTATTGTGAAATACCTCTGCAGATTTAAATTTAGCCAGTACCAGTCGCATAGTAATAGAAGGAATATTCTACCTCAGCCTCAGCCAAAATCCAATGGAGGCGGAGGAGAAGGATGAAATGCAGACCGTGAGTACCAAAGGGGTCTTGAAGGAGTCTTTTTCTGAGCAAAATAAGATTTAACACTGTCCTTTTCAAATTTCTACTGAACTATACCACTGAATAGAAGGCAAAAAAAGTTTACAGGAGAAAATGAGAGAATAAAAACCTAGTGTTATGGGTAGGTAGTATGAAGTACTTACCAAGCAATTTCCACTGCTGGGTTTTCTCTTTGAATTCAACAAATGGAGAGAAACTGGAAGGTACAGCTGCAAGAAATGGGTTACATAAACAAGCCACACAGGTCAGAGTGCTAAACTCAGAAAAACCGAAATCCCTGAGCTCGGAAACAACTTCTGAATGTTTCATAGTGAATCAAGATAGCAGAGACCTCCGAGGCATGGCATTATGCAAAGCCACAGTGGTTTTAACCAGCAAAGCTGTAGTTCGCTATGAGAAATAATTACACATAGGGAGAGAAAACATATTGACCTTACATAAAAAAGTACCTTACCACGACTTTCTCCAGCAAGATATTGCAGGGCTGGTAACACCAACTCTGCCCAGTTGGGGGCCGCAGAGAACCAGCTATTGAGGGAGCTGGCAGGAGATGACTGCCAATCCAAAACTCGCTCCTCTAGCTGTGGAAAAGTAAAGGCAGAACCCAGTTAGTTTTCCATACTGCACCAGCAATCCCACGAATGTGTCCGAGCAAGCTGGGGTGTACCTGTCCAGTTTGCCCAAGCCACAAAGCAAGTTAGCTGCAGGGTTCTGGGAAGAACCCAGAGTTCTGCTTCTTAAGCCATAGACCATTAAAGATTTCTACAACTTGAAAACTTTGATGTACATCCGACTTTTCCAAAACTCTTACCACAGGAAGGCTAGACTGCCCCTCCAGTAGCAAGATCTCTAACAGAAGAGAGAAGAAGCTGGATGATATTTCATTGATTCCAAGGCAAGGTTTGAGGTCTTCAAGAGGCCTAATGAGAGAAAAAAATATAAGAACAACAAAAAAGACCAAGAACACATCCACAGATTGGTTTAAGCCCTCCAAGCCTCCTGGCACCCATAATAATAAAAAAAATACTATACACTTTCTCTAGCAGGACCCCCGGGACTCAGGACTTACAGGTTCAGCACAAACCAGATCACACCAGGCACCAGTATTGGGTACAGCCCTCCGCTAAACCTTTCGCTCTTGAGCAGTAATCCCTGTTGCTCACTTACTCCTCCTTGATAGCCTGCACGGCCAGCGGAGATGGAGCCTGTGAGAGAGGTGCAATGCCTTCAGTACTGCTCAGGGGCTCAGCCAACTCCTCTGTCTCTGACTTGATCATTTTTATTTTCTTCTTCTTCTTTTCCTCTTTTTCCTTAATCTTTTTTTTAAGGACAGCCAAGTCGTATAGGGCTGTGAAGAAAAAGCAACATAAGTCACAGAACTGCATTTTTTCTACATCCGGGAGTAAGGAGTCTTATCAACATATTATTTTCCCAAAGCCCACCAATAAAAGAAAGAAAAGTCTCAATAATAAGACATTTAGTTTTTTTAACAAACCCAATGAGTGATTTACAAATTAATACATTAAGAAGTCAAAGACCTGTCGTTGTGATTTTATATTCATTTTCCACCTATAAATCCATTAGAGGCAGTAACAATAGGTTACTGAAACAGACACAGGATCAACTCCAGTTTTTTTATACAATGGTCAATAAAAATCACCTCAATTACTTAGCTGCTCCTAAAATACATTAAAGGTTCTTAACGTTGATTCTTATCCCAATCAAAAACTCTTCTCTAATTTCATAAACATTCTATGATTTCATTTATTTTTGCAACATGTAGACAGGCTCATATAATTTAACACCATAGTCAGATGATGGCTACCTACAGATGATGTCATTTACCTGCTAGAGAACCTTTCCTGCCAGCATTTACTCGAGTCATGATGTCATTGAGAGTCAGGTCTCCTGTCAAAAGGTCCGGGTGATCCTAGATGCGATATTCAAATATTTACTATTGAAGCCCAAATACAGAGCTAAAACTGGAGGCTTTGCCAATTTACCTAACAGATAATTAGCTGTTACCTGCACTTGAGAAAATCATGTTGAATTAAAAACATGCAGAGATTAAAACTACTGCTCCTCATACTGGGGCATAGAGAACCCAATCCAAACTACTGCATGGCATTGATAGTCTATAAAGCTCTTTTGCATTCCTTATTTTGTGTGCTCTTCAAACAATCTTAAGTAAGTATCATTCTATTTCCCAGTCTGAAAATGAGATTCGGAGAATTTAAGGGATTTGCCCAATATCACAGTAAGTGGAAAAGACAGAGAGAAGTCAGTTCTGATTTCCACCGTGGGACTTCCCATCTCACCGCTCAGCCTTAGATGGACCACCTTTCCTTCCTCTACTATGCGCTCTGGCTTGGCTGCATTGGCAGTACCTCAGTTCGGTGGAGTAACAGAAACAGTAAAAAGTGGGAAAGTACAGGATCTGACTCTTGGCTCTGCCACTTACTAGCTGCGAGGCTGAGGACAAGCTCCTTAACCTCTCTGAGCAGTGGTAAATGGATATGATGATTCATCTACCAGTCTTGTAAAGATTAAGTCAGACACTGTTAAGCATGCCTTATAAAGTCAAAGCATGGGTCTTCTTATCACATCTTTGGTGTTTACTAACCTCTCTGGTTGCTCCTGTCCTCTAATAATGAGAAGGAAAGGGAACAGAAATTAAGTAGTGACTACCTGTATCTTCCTTACCACAGCCAAACCAGATATATGAGACTGAAAACCACTAATGACCATATACACCCTGCCCCCAATCTTACCGGTTGATGTTTCCGCTTCTCATGGTGCTTCTTTAACATTATCTTCAGGTCACTGTCCCCCAGCTCTATTTTATCTGAGAGAAAATGAACCAAACCACATGAACTAGGTCATTCACTAACACAATGCTGAAATTTAAATTTTTCTAGTCATTTGTCATAATCAAAAATTAGTGTTTCTCTGAGTTTCCCTTCTGACTTCTGGGTACTACAAGTATCAGCAATCTTGAAACAGTCACGGGATCAACTCTTCGGAAGTTTTTCTACACACTGGTCAACAGGAAAGACTTAGCTGCTCCTAAAACACATTAAAGGTTCTCAATGTTCTTTGATTCCTATCCCAACTAAAAATTCTTCTCTAATTTCACAGACATTCTAAGAAACTGCTATGGCTCTGGTTACCCCTTGTTCTATTACTGAATCATCCCTTACTGTTGCTATTGTAAGATTCTGCTTTAACCCAAAATATCAGCTGATTAGCTCCTAAGAAAAAAATTTCAAAGCAAAGAGGGCAAAAAAGTCTACCCACTTGTAAAAAAAAGTAAAACTGCACAACAACTTCTCCAAATCTCCTAATTTTAAAGAACATCTTTTTGCTTTCCTGGCAGGTAAAAATTTAGTACCCACTTCCCTCTAAAGGAATTGTCAGGTCTAAACTCGGATTTCCCAGGATGTCGACGGCATCAGCTTGGTTCTCACCTGCAGTTTTCATATCCGTGGTTGAAAGCGTAGGCACCACCCTCAGGGGCACCGCAGGGCTAGGAGAACGTGCTGGAGAGCTCGGAAGCCATGAGCTGAGATCTTCAAAAGAAAATTTTTCTTGTAAATCCAACGTGGCTGTGGACTCCAATAGGGGGGAGATTGGGTAAGTGGCCATTTGGGTTCAACAAGGGTAAGCCAAAAACATGGAAGCCAGGGTTCCACCATTTCTTTCTGACCCTTCCCCAGACGAACTGGAGCACACTTAGGTCATTTAAACGGCTCTTCCAGGAAGAGAGACTTCAACAGAATGATGGGGTCGCATTGCAGCAGGCCAACAGTCACTACTACTCTCCTGTAAGGGGAAAAGCAGTTCTCTCAAGTGGCACAATAGGACTAGACAGGCCTACTGTGGAGAGCCCTGCCATGCAGGGATTCGTCTCAACTACACTCAAGTGCCATTTAAGCATCAAGGGTAAAAAAGGTATATAGTCACACCCCACCTAACAGTAATGTCTTAGTGCTCCAAGATAAGGAGCTCTGGGTCCCACTATCCCCACCCCCACCACTGACAACTGGGATGACTTCTTTGCTGGGGAGATAAACGGCTATCACTGGCTCCAACCAAATAACAAGCTGCTGGTATAATTCCAACACCTCAGCTACCCCAAGTGCCCAAGGACACTCACCCTCTTCATCAGATGACAGGGCTGTGTCACCACACTCCTCCTTCACTTCCCTCAAGACCTTCAAGTAGCGCTGCTGGGCCCGCCACTCCCGCTCCTCAGGAGTGCGGGATGGTGAAAGGCGCTTCTGCCGAAAGGGAAGGGCAGGGCCGCTCCGCCGGGCTGTCTCCAGTAGGTCCTAGGAAGAAGTCAGATGGGGGTACACGCTACCCATCAGAGCGTTTGCTGGTACAATCTCTAAGTCTACATTTTCTTCTCTGCATTGTTTAACAAGCTCAATTTCCTCCCTTCAGATCACAAAGGAAGATGCACCTATATGAATGTGTCCAAAAAAAAAGGGCCTGAATTGATTACACGGGGAAAATTCTGAGTGCTGAACTGCTCCATCGAGAATGAACACTTATACTAGACACCCAAATATTTCCATACTGAAGCTTAAACCACTGAGGGGCAGAAACACTTTGGCTCGAAGAACCTCCAAGCTAGTCCAGCCCCGGGGCCACTGAGCTTGGTGTGCTGCACACCCGTCAGCGCGTTCGGAGGCCCGTGTGCTCTCACACAGCAATCCCAGAGCAACCTGGTTCTCTTAATAAGCCATGAAATCAACTTACTTATCTTGGTAACTACTGAAGCTACAATATTTCATCGATTTAAGAGGTATCTTTTTTCATGTTTTAACATCTCTGAAATCAGGGTACATCTTAAAACTGATCATAAAGATGGTATAGCTTAAATGTATGATGGCTCAACTGCTAGTATTTTTTTCCTAGTGGTTATCTTTTGTATTTTGTACTTCAATCACTTCTTGGAGTTGTGAAATCTGTGAGTTCATGTTTTATACCCAGTTCCCAGCATTACTCACACTCCGAGAAGCCAGAATCTGCTTCAGCAGCCGATGGAAATACTGCTGCTGAGAGTTGAGGTATCGCTTGTACTGTGACTTGAAGCAGAGCTGCCGGTACTTGACCACCTCAGGGTTAAAGTGTCCATCTTAAAAGAATGGAGATACAACTATATATACATCACTCAACATATATTTAATGTGTGCTTAAAATGTGGTAAACTCCTCTAAACTGGAAGACAGTATGGATGATGGGGAAGATAACCTATGTCTATGTGGAGCCTACAGGCCAGTCGGAGGACAGAAAATAAAGAGGTCAATAGATAAATAATATTCAACTCTCTTAAGTACTATTAGGAAATTAACTTGAAGAAACTAAAGAGTAATGACAGTTAAATCAGGAAAGGGATCTCTAAAGACTAATACATAAAATGAGGCCTGATTAGAGCAATTGTAGCAAAATGTTAACAACTGATAAACATAGGTGAAAATTATATGAATGTTTGTTGTATTATTTTTCAACTTCTCTATGTGCTTAAAATTTTTTGAAATGAAAAACTGGGAAGAAAATACAGTAAATGGGAATTTTAAAATAAGAAGTGAAAATGGAGGAAAGGCGGAAGAACAGTATGTGCTAAAGCAGACCCTGAAACAAGGAAGAACTTAGCGTGTTCTAAACCTTAAAGAAATGCTGGATGCCTAAAGCAGAGCAGGTTGTAGCTGAGGAGTGGCACGAAATGATCTGACAATTTCCCTCCACATTCAATAAAAGCTGAGGCCCTAAAGATAGCCTACAAGGCCCTTCATGACCTGTCTCATGCCACCTCTGGCCTCATCTTCCACCAGTCTCCCTTTTGTTCACTCTGCCCCATCCCCACTGGCTTCCACGCTGTTTCCTGAACAGGCCACATATGCTACTTTCTCAAGGCCTTTGTATTTAAAGCTCTCCCTGCCTGCAATGCTTCCTACCAACACCCAGTATTTCCATGGCTTGCTCTTCCCACCTTCGTTAAGTTTCCATTCAAATATCATCTCATTGGAGAAGGTACCCAAATATCGTACCTAAAACAGCTCCTTCCCAGTTTACCCTTTACCCTTTCTTATTCTTGGGTATTTCTAAATACCAACAAGTATTTGCTTACTTATCATGTTTTTCCTTATTAGAATGTAAGATCATTACTGTATCTCCAGAACCTCAAAGACTATCTGGCACATATTAGCTGATTAGTAAACAATGGTTAAATGAATGGAAGTAAACAGACTTGAGATATATTTTTGAGGGAGAAAGATAAGACTTGTTGATACTTTGGATGCTGGGACAGGAAGGGGAACAATGCAGAGGTCAACTGAGCATGGTACCTGGAGATCACTGGACGTGAGCAACTGGTACCACTGCTTCAGATAAAGAGGTCTAAGAGATCCATTGGGACCTATTAGATTTGAACAGGTAGGCTATGATGAGAACTGAGAGGAAGAGATTGAGAAGCTAATCTCAGAAAGCTAAAATAAGGGGGTCAAAGTACAAGGTGTTTCTTTTCTTTCCAACTACCTGAATAGAAGCCAAGGTAACTAATAAAAGCAAACACTTAAAATAGTACCTGACGCATAACTGCCACTATGTAAGGGCCTTGCATACAGTAACTCATTTAATCTTCATAACAACTCCATAAAGAAGGTACTGCTAAATCTTCATTTTACAGGTGAAGTAATTGAGGCATAGAGAAGTTAAATAACTTGCCAAGGTCACACAGCTAATAAAAGGGGAAATCAGATTTGAACCCAGGTAGTCTAGCTCCAGAGTCCAAGCTGTTAACCATGTTATGCTGCGCCTTCTGCGCCTGTTGTAGGAAAACAGGAAATTTGACCTTCAAGAAGTGAGCCAAAAGTTTAATGTGACTGATGCTGTTAAACATATAGAAATTGGACTATAAAAAAGAAAAGAAATTGGACTAATATTCTACTTCTTTGCCGGTGCACTTCTTTAAAGTTATATTCCTTCAGTCTTTAGTTTCCTCAACACCTACACCTCTGTTAAAATATTTGGAGCATGCCAAGTTAAAAAATATTTGAATTATTATTAAAATAATTAAAATAATTGAAACTGCTTTTACTATTCTTAAAGCAACTACCGGAAAATTTTTAATTAAACAATGTGGTTTATGTGCTATTTCTATTGGCCCACAAGGGGACAGGAGCAGAATAACTGAAAGAGATAGCTACAGACACGTTTCCAGAAGTTTAGATAAAGGAAAATGATAGTGGACAATAAAGGGAACAGGTGGTTAAGAACTCCTTTTAGTATGAGACCCCCGAACACATCTACAGGCAAAAAAAAGAGCAAGTGCAATGAATATCCAAGTAGAGAGAATACACAGGACAGAGAAAAAGGTTAACTGAGGAAACAAGGCCCCAGAGGAGGTAGGTTAAAGAAAAAAGGTTCAAGAGCAGAGGTTAATCTTAAACAGAAGGAAAAAAATCCTTCTTCCTCTGAGATAAGTAAAGTAGGTCAGAATGGAAATTAAAGCAGTAAGTTGGGGTGGAAGCTGGAAGTGGGAATTTGGAGTTTAAGAGGAATGATCTTTTCCTTTATGAAATAGGAGGTAAGAGAGTTTGATAAGCATTTGGAACTCAAGGAAAAAGTGAATATTTAAAACAGAATCAGAAAATATAATCAAAGGTAAAAGAATACCAAAAAGCAATGATAGTTTAATTAAGACTGAAAATCATAATAACCATAGTAATACAGTTGTCTTCAGCAACACTGGAACTGAAATGTGATACTGGACTGAGTGAAATATGCAGAAATTCCGGCCTTGACACTCCTTGCTTGTACCCTTACCATACTATCATATTGTTTTGTGGAAAGACATAACAGCCAAACAGACTGTGGTAACATTACATAAGGTCCCTGACATAATCCCTCTAAAATGAAGAGGCTCCATGAGAAGAAACAGTTTATTCCCACCTGAGGCCCCTGGCTTCAGTGAAATAAACCTCTGTTGACCAGAGAGGGGAAGTCCCCTTTAAACTAATAACCAACCAAGATTTAAGATCTTAAACCCTTAAGATAATGAGAGGTTTGAAATGATAAGCTTTTTGGCTCCAGGCTCCACATTTCTACAGCTGTCAAGTTGTCAAGTTTAATAAAACTCAAGGAGATACAATGCTCTTTCAGGGCCTCCTGCCAAAACAAAGGACTGCTTCAGAACAGGGGAGGGGAAGAGGCTTCCCTGCTCCTCTCTATAGACAGAGAACACTCTGACTTAAGAGTAGCTCCAAACCATTTTTAAATTCCCAATGTAATAACTGATTCAAGCAAGGATTATCAATGGGTGCTAAAACCAAAGAGCAAAACAAAGGCTTCTGGGAAATAAGATTATTACATGGTCCCCAAGTATCACTCCATAGCTTGCTTCTTAATTATAAAGAAAAAAAGGTACCCTTACAATCAGTAGGTCTGGCAGACACCTACTTAACCAAGGGATCAAACGTGGCATTACCAACAACGGAAAAACTGACATCATCTGCCTCCTGAGGTGATGACGGAAAAGAAAATAACGTCTCCCATTTAGTATTCCTGGCAAAAAAATGGTTAACCGCAATCCAATCATGAGAAAACAAGACAATTCCCCAGAAAACAGGATGTTTTACAATTCAAGTATCCTACTTAGGCTCTTCAAAAATGTCTGTTTTGAAAGACAAGAGGAACAAAAGGCAGAGGGCCTTAGATACAGGAAGCTAAGAGACATGAGATCCAAACATAATGTATAAACCTTGAATTGGTCCAAGATTTAAAAGGCAACTATAGAGAACATTTGAAAACTGAGAAAATTTATACATGGGATATTCTATATGATTTTCTCAATGCAAAATTTCTTGGGTGTGATATAGACTGTGACTATGTGGGAGAATATCCTTGTTAAGAGATACATGCTGAAGTGCTTGGCGGTGAAGTGTCATTTTTCTGCACACAAGTGTGTCACAGACACACATATACACACGTGTGCATGTAATAAAGCAAATGATAAGGGGTTTTTAAAAATTTTTAAAGACTAGTTATAAAAAGTGCCTCTAGGATGCTAGTAACATTTTATGTGGGTGGTGATTACACAGCTAAGTTCTTATTTTAATAAATCAATGAGTGATACACTCATGATTTATATATTTCCTATGTAAGTTAAAAATGTTATTAAAAAATACACTGGCCAAGGCATCAAAGTATTGCACAAAACCATTCTATTGCTTCAGTATCTGTAAGCAAAAATAAACAGAATAAAATGAAGAAAGGAGTATTCACATAAGTGAATGTGTTCTCACCTTCCGCCCTTCTCAAAAAAAGAATGTTGAACCAGAGGGTAGGGGATGGGGGAAGTAGGGAGGCAGACAGGGTAAAGGGGGTCGAATACGTGGTGACAGAAAGAAATCTAACTATGAGAGGAGAACACAAAGCATAGACATATATATGCCTTATTGTTAAAGTGTACAGCTGAAACGTCCTGGATTTCGTTAACCAATGTCACCATAAAAAAAAAAATGTTATCAAAAAAAGAATGTTGAGCTACGCACCTCGGAAAAGCTTCTGGGCAATGTGCAGAGGGTTTCCAAAGCGGAAGTTCTCCCCACTGAACAGGGCCAGGATGAGCTGATTTTGCTGCTCAGTACTGTCTTCAGGAAAGTGAGGCAGAAACTGCTGGAGGTGTTCGCGCTGAGAGTCACTCAGTACCTCCTGCCACGTTGAAAGGCTGACCACATCAAAGAAGATCTCAGGCTAGAAGAATTAGGAAAAGCAGGAGAAAAGTAAATGAGAAAAATAGGTTTTTTAAGTTTTTTCTGAGTGGTAAAATATCCATGACATAAAATTTACCATTTTATCCATTTTTAAGTGTACAGTTCAATGGCATTAAGTACATTCACACTGTTGCGCAACCATTACCACCATCTAAGTTTTAAAGTTTTTTAAACAACCTAAAATTCCACTGATATTTACTCAATTCTCAAAACTCAGATTAGTAAAGACTACATATAAACCACAGTCTTACATCCAACAGTAAATAATGATCCAGAGGAAAATAATCTCAGTAGAAAGAATCCCATTTGAAAACTTTCTGCCAACAAGGGATATGATGGTAGACATCTGAGTTCAGCTTAAAATGGTGGCAGGAAAAGTTAACATGGGAGTAGAGAACTTGAGGAATTGAGGTCACCTGCTAAGAGTGAGGAACAGCAGGATGGAGTTCATTCCCAACTCAACAATTATATACTGGATATCTTCTATGTGCTAAATACTAAGACAGACTAGTACTGTGTGTATATATACATAGAGAGTCTGGAGGGGAGAATAATTACACAAGCAATTAACAATGTACTTTAAGAAGTACTAGCGGGTTACCTCATGGAAACAAATACATTTGGGTTTTGTTTCATGATTCACAACAAGGGTAATCATTTTAATGTAAACACATAATTCTACTCTTAAAATATAAAACTTCTTTTTAATTGCTGAAAATTATCTTGTTAAAAATAGGGCTTACATCACATTATCAAGTTATGCTGACGTGTTATTAAACATGCAGAACATAGCTTATAATTTCTTTCTCAATCGCCATATTCAGTAGACTACACTTAAAAAAAAAAAAGACAGAAATCGCTCTGGCTGCAATGTACAAAATGAAACAGAAGGGAGGACAAAAGACTAAAAACTTGTAGAGCATGAAAAAGGTTTAGAATAACAGCTATAGGGGAGCTGATAAAGAAGAAAAGACAGTGACAATGTTATAACTTACATCCTCTAGAAGGTCTTCAGGCAGACTAACCCTGGTGCCGCCCAGGAGACAGTCCTCCATAATACGTGCACCATGGCCATCTCCACATGGACCCAGTTCCAGGGGATCCGTCAGCATATGGTCCAAGGAATCCATTATGTTCCACAGGTAATCTAGACAAATATATGCAGTTATACCTTGAGATAGAAAGGCAGAAATCCCAGGGATCTGGTTGACATGCTCCTTCAGAAAATATTCTGGCCCAGAAAATATTCAATCTCAAATCTACTCTTAGATCTTATCCTTACACCCTATCTACAGCTAAACAGCTCCTCTCTCTCCTTTCTACCACTGCATTCTCATCTCAACTTTCAGATGTTATCTAGGTCTCTCATTACTCAGAATGCGTATATAATAACTCTCAAATTTATAGAATTTCTTACAACTTCATTTTACATTTGAGACTCAGAGATTAAAAAATAAACAGATCAGCAGAGTCCATAATTTAGACTTCCCAGGCCAATAATCTATTATAATGTAATTTCTTTAAGAGCTGGGTTTTTTAGCAATTAATTCTGTTCTTTCACAAAAGAAAATTCACTGAATATCCACATCTATTAGTAAAGCTCAGACACTAACAATAAGTTATTTAATGAGGGCCTTTTAAGCATTCTTTCATATCTCATTTAATTCTTAAAACTGTGCAACACAGGATTATTATATCTATTCTACAGATATTAAAAGGAGGATCAAAGTAGATAAGTAACTTGCCCAGCCCCAGAGTTAGGACCAAAACTCAGGTCTGCCTGACTGCAAACCCATGTTCTTAATACTATACACAATACCTTCTGTGTAAACTCTCAATTTAAATCATGGAAAGGACATCTTAATACAACTTTATTAGTCCAAATAAACTCCAGAGGCTCCAAGCACCTGACCAGGACAGCCACTAAAGTAGTGGCCAAACCACCTGATATCTATAACTATAAATATAGTTATATTTATATATGGTCCATCTGATATTTATAACTATATAAATGTAATGTTATTTTTCTCCTTCCTGTTGTAACTGAACACAGCTGGCCACCTTTAGAAAAGTACATATTAAAACATTTTCATAGAGTCTACAGCCATGCCATCCTGAACAAGCCTGATCCCATCTGATCTTGGAAGCTAAGCAGGGTTGGGCCTGGTTAGTACTTGGAATGGGAGACCACCTAGGAAGACAGGTGCTGTAGGCATAAAAAATAAGAGATTGTAAGCTGACAAGGTCTTTGCAATCTGTGAGGTCAACCAAGGGTTGCCTCACCTAAAAATATATATATCTTTTCAGAGAACATCTCATAAGGCTAATGGCTAGAATCAGGTGTAAAGCTGAGGTCACAGGATTGAACAAAACTAAAAGAACAGCAAGGAGCTTGAACTGAAATCACTCTACAAATATTTGCTAAGTCCATTCCACCTCCTATTCCTACCAAATGAGCTAACAAACATAGTAAAATAAAGAAAAAAAAATAGACTTAACAGTCAAAACACCAAACTTCTAGCCAAATCTCAGTGGCTCTGGGCAAATCTTACCTGACCAGGTGTCAATTTCCTTATCTGTAAAATGAAGGGGAGCTGGACCAGGTCCTCCCTACTGTTATTTCCAATCCTGGATTCCTGCAATAAATAATCTCTAGATAGATGACTGTTTAGGACTTAATGTAGTCACATAATGTAGAAATGTAATGAGTTCTCATTCTGAAACAAAGAGCAGACCTGTAAAATTACTACTAAAATAAGCACCTTTCCACTAAATTATTTCGAGTTATCATGAAGAGATTTCAGATCTATGTAAGATCTAGCAGAAAGATTAGTATTGGACAAAGCTGCGTGGTCTCCGGGCAACTGTGCTGCCATCACCTTTCAGCACACAGTAAATTACAATATCCTTAACATTACATTGCTTATGCCTAAATAACTGAAGCAGGTGAGAAGGCACATGGCACATGCGTTTAACAAAATTTTAAAATAGAAAAAAAAAAAAAAACAGTAGAAGCAACCTGATGCTTAAAGTCCTCTTAACAGAACTGACATAGAACAGGGTAACAGCTGCAAAGCCAGTGTTCTACCAGACTCTTAGGAGGACCACTTTTGTTTCACAACTTGCTCACAAGTTTCTTCGATTTGGTAGATGTGTAGCTAAATTTAATCTATTCGAGTGGCAACCTTCGCCCTGCTGGTATTCTGAACAGGATCTCCAAATACAAAAAGCAGGCAGCTGCCAAAAGGTTGGAACCCCGGAAACTAAGTCTTGCGGCGTATGGACCTCTCTACTAGACCACGAAGGCCTCTCCCAATGGCCTTTCCTCTGCATCAGGGTTAACTTTCCCTCCAGGACCCTCCCCCCAAAAGAAGCTAAACCCTAGGCTCCTTCCGGAGCAACTGCCAGCTCCAAACCTATCCGCCCTGCAACAAACCCTTCCGTAGTCAACCCCACCCCAGGTCCGGGTCCCGCCCAGCCAAACTGCACCTATGCGCCCACGACCCTTCCCCCACACCGTGCCTAACCCTAACCCCCACCTACCCGGGCCGCCCAGCTCCCAACATGCCCGCTTCCCTGCCCCATGCCCACAAGAACAGCGACCCTCCGAGACCCAGCTGCTCCCTCCCTCTGCTCCCCGGCAACAATTTAACCCTTTCGCCGCCCAGGGCCCGCCCTGACCTCAGCCGCAGACACGGATCCCCGAGCCCGCTGCGCTTCCCGGCCCGCGGGCTCCAGAACGCGCTCGCTCCCGCAAGGCGTCTCGATGCGTGCACGCTCCAGGTTCGGGCAGCGGAAGGGGCGGGGTTGAGGTGGGCGGGGCCTGAGTGCCGGGGCCGGAGCTTCGCGAGGCGGGGCCTGGAGCGGCGCGGCGCAGGACCCGACAAGGAAGGTATCCAGGGCGGGGCGGCACGGGGCGGGGCCGGCATGCCGGGGGCGGGGAGGGGCGGGGCCTGGAGTGGCACGAGCTCGGCCCGGTCTTACAGTTTGCAGTCGGCTTGATGGTCTCACCTGGTTTAGGAGGTTCGGGAGGGCAGAGACAGTGTGGGTAGTTTTTACCTGGCCACGAATTGAGGCTAGAACCCGAGTGACTGAATGTAATTTTATTAGCTAACGTTTGCCGAGAGCATAACCTGCCCCAGGCAATATGCTAAGCACTTTCTATCCACTTTGTACTACGGCTGTATTTTTTTGTACTATGCACTATTAGTTCCCATTTACAGTAGATGAAACAGAGGTTTCTTGAGTTTAATTGAGAACGCGGAGCCCAGCATATGTCCCGGCGTGTCCCCATTTCTACCTGCCGTCCCTGGGCCCTAGATGTCCGAAAAAAGTACACAGGTCGAAGAAATACATTTTGAAATTAAACAGGATACGTTCCTCTTATTAAGAATCTAGGTGTCTTTCTTCTTATTCACTGGCTCTTACTTAGAACGGCTTCAGACTCCACTGCTACTTCCACCAGTCCTGCAGAGATCATCCTCAGTTCTCTCGATTGGATGGGGCTGCGTCAGAGAAGGTGGAGGGCTCAGAAACTGTTCCTCCCTTGCTGGAAAATAGTGGTTTCCAAATAAAGCCCCATCTCTGCTCCCCTGCTGGCTGCATAGCCTGCCCTTAGTTTCTCTTAGTGCACTCAGAAGTTCTTGAATTAGAAACCACCAAGTGGAAAGGCAAGGGAACATCTTTCCACAGTTATCATCCATAAATTCCCTTACCTGGAGTCTCTGACCAGGCCAGAGTGAATCAAAGAATCAAAACACTGTAAGTTGTAAGAGTAAAAAAAAAAGAAAGAAAGAAAGAAAAGAAAAAATTAACAATCTCAGTAGCTCTTGTAGCTTCACACATACAAACGAGGAAGATGTTTATTACAAAATATATTTATTAATTTTTACACTTGCTGAGTAGCACAAGACTATTAACACTATAACTCACTGAATGTACAATAAATGTTCACATTTAAATAAAAGGATAGGGTCAACATTTCAACCCGTGGGTCAGCTTTAGCATCTCATGAAGTGCTTTTTAGCCCTAGATATCATAAGAGTTTTTTGAAAGGATAATTCAAAATCAGAAAACAATTCAAGAAGATAAAAACAATAGGTTTTTCCAGAGTAACAGGAATTTTACATGATGAAATGTCTATTATGTGGGCACAAATCAAACAATAAAAATGTAAAATCTATATGTAACTCCAAAATTTTCACACTGCACTGATTGAAGTCTACAGTGCCAATGTGTCTTAACAGAGGAAATAACATAAACATTGGCTACATACATTTTTTTTTTTTTTCCAAATTGGGTCTTCAGAAGGCTTTTATAAGCGTAATCTGCCATCTCTTCAAATCCAAGTCCTTTTGAAAACCTATGACTTTGGATGAATGTGCAGAATACCTGATCTTAAAGCAGTATTGTTTGGCTTGACTGCCACCTGCATCTCTGATTGATAATATACAAATTAGTTATAGAGTCTTTACTTAATCCACATCAGGACAAAAGAAAAGAAAAAAACAACAAACTTAGATGGGATGAAACAAAGAAGTCCTTCCACAACATTTTCTTCTGTGTATTTTATAACTTGAAATAACTGGCATAAAATGAACATTCCATTCAGCGACAGTTTTCTATTTTAATCAATAAGTTATTACTGAGGGGAGGGGAGATACCTTGCTGATTCAAATTAAAAAGGACCCAATAAGGTCAAATTTAAGGTACAGAAACTGAAGTGGACCTTTGAGAAAGTAGTATTCTTCACCTAGCAAGTCTTTCTACACTGGACCCTAGCACATTTACAATCATTATATTGTGGTACTTTGAGACCCGAGTCTCTATCTTATGATTCAAGTCAATATTTTCTATTAAAAACACTGACATTACCTCTTTGTTACCAAAGATATAGAGTCCATTTTCAGTTTCTACACATTTACCAAGTAACTTTCTCAAGTTCTCTTAGTGCCCAAATTTGCAAGGAAAACTAAAATGAATGTGATCTCAAAAATAAAGTGCAAAATCTACGTATTAATAAAGTTATTTCAATAGAATTGTTTACTTTTCAGAAAGGTATCTTTACCATAAAGAAGCTACTATACTTCTTAATTTATAGAACCACTCTCTACCCAGACATGTAAATAAAATAAATTAGTTAACTTCATTTGAAATTGAAGTTAGGTCTTTCTGTTCTGCAGTGATAAATTCTACCATGCAATTATTATTCAAATGTGTTAGTATGTCATAAAAGTTGTTAAAATACATACTGAATCTCTGCAATGATTTATGTGTACAATTGGAATGTACAGTAAAAAGGGAAATGTTTTTCTCCATTTAATTCATAGTTAACAAAGGGGAACACGTATAAGCAAAACTGTCATTTTGGAGGATTTTGTTTCTTCTCCCTACTAACAGTATAATATTCATAAAGATTGAATTTCTTCCAGATCTCTTATAATTACTTTAACATATTATAAATGGTCCCTACGTTCTTATTTTTTCCCCTAACTGTGAAGTTGATCATACCAAATGGTCCAGATGAGTTGCAATATGTTTAAGATAAAAGCGGTAAGAAATAAGGAGGGCCACCTTTCCATTCAACCTAAAAAGAATGTTCATTTAAAGACAGCATTAGAAGTCCTAAAATACACTGAATACTGTGAGCAAGGGTTGAATGTACACCTGGTAAGGGCAAGAAATTCGTCCTTTACCAATAAAATGGTAAATGCATCCTGCAAAGCAGGACAAGGTTTCAGTGCTTTTTACTTTATACATAGATATAACTATCTTCGTAATTTTACTTGGTACCAATATCTCCAATATATCTTTCTTATTACAACCACACCAGAGAATGGGAGGCAAAGCTTTAAGGTGGAAGTTCAAATTCTGCAGACATCAAGCAACCTTTTCTTCTTACAGGGAGTCCACCGTTGTGGAGTAATAAAGTAAGACTTATCAGAATATGGCATCTGGCCTGATCTTCTGAGGGCCAGCCTCTATGGAAAGCACAACCAATAGCCCAATAATGGTGTTCCCCAAAAAAGGCAAGGTTTTTCTTTTTTATAATCAGCAATAAGAAAAATTTAGATGACAATTTTTCCTTCAGAATGTCAGTCAACATTTGTTGACATCATTGTTATTTTTATTTCATCACTGTTATTTTCATAATCCGTAAATTACTGCAAACTCACAAGATGAAGCGATTCTGACCTAACACACGCCCATAAAATGCCCCTTTTCCTTTGGTGCCACAGCTTAGAATGAAGTCCAATGACCATGGACTTGGCATATCCTTTCTCCACCTTTGGTACAAACACAATACACCACTTAATATTTCCACAAAGGAAAAGTAAGGCTTATCAACGTGTTAAAAAACCAACTCAAGAACAAGGCAAAGTTCCTCCATCTTGAAATCTATTTTCTCCTGAAAGATCTCCATTCCATGGCAGAAACTCTTAGGGTTCAAAAAGTCAATTTGGTAGATGACCTTGATAAAATAAGCCCCAGTGTATGTACGAGTGTCAAAACTGTGACCTCCAAACTCTTGAGTGAATGATAAATCTTAAAAAAGTTCTGAGTGTCAGAAGATTTCCAAAATTTATGAATGAGAAAAGACATGGTATGATTACTTGATTCTAGCTTGAGGATGGAAGTTAAGGTTTAGTGATATGCACTTCGCTGCTCCCATTCCCATTGGTGGTGGTTGTAATGATGTACTGTGTGGGCTGTTGTTGGCTGGTGGTCTGGGGGTCCAAGTCACTGTGCGCAGTTGGCTGAATCTGGACTCCCCCAGACAGGGCAGAAGCTTGCCTTTCCTCCAATTCTGGTTGACTTTCTGATAACACATAATGACCCTAGAGCAGGAAGAAAAGGATCTTTAGAGATCTGAGGCCTAATGGGGGGCAGAAAGAGGGAATATACAAAGAAATGTAACAAGAGGAAACCAAAATAGGCACCTATAGGAGATGCCTTACCTAACTGTTTTAGAGAAGAGGAATCGGTCACAGTGATTGACTACAAAAGTAATTTAAGAAAACATCTTATTTGTTCTACCAAAAGATATAGTAAAGAACTTCGGGTAGAGAAATTTGCATCATGATGGCAAAGGAAATGTGCTATTTATTGTACTGCTCCTAAGAATTTAGAAATTCATAAAATAAGATTGCTATCTTTTGATTAAAATTTAACATTAATATAAGATAGATCAAAGAAGAGATAAATTTTAAGTCTCATTAAAAAGGTATAATGGCCCCCAACACAGGTAGTCAAGATCAATCGTTCCTACTTCAGTATTTCAGAGACCAGCAAAATTAAAAGTAATAAAGACTTTGAAAGACTTCAGTATTTCAAAGACCAGCAAAATTAAAAGTAATAACAAACATCCCCAAATTTTGTTTTCCCAAGCAAAATCATTTTTAAAATGCTACTGTCAAATGAGAGAGATTTTAAGACTCAAAAGCACAGGAAGAACACAATCTTAGAATTAAGTCTCTTACATTGAATGGATTTAGCTCTATAAAATCATATAGTATCTTTACTTTTCCTCATGTTTCCTCTGATTATGAAAATTTATGCATAGACCTGCAACTAGCTATATCTTTATGTTAACATTTTAAAGAAAATATGTTGGGCAGAAAGGGGATTGATCAGCTACATAGGCTAAGAAAAAAAGTCACAGAGGAAAACTCACGCATTGGTCTTTCAAGCACCATCCAAAAAAAAGGCCATAGTCAAAAATACCCATTTGATTTATCCAGGGCCTTATATTCTAAGTCTACATTCATCAAGCGACTCTCTGACTGTGATTTGGTTTGCCATGTGGGTCTTTCTGTAGCAGGATAGGGCTGGTTCACAACCAGGATCCATGGACCCCTAAGCAATCCATAGGTGGGCTTCAAAGAATCTATGAACACCCCCCGCCAAAAAATGTACATTAAATCTGTACGTATGTATATTGTGGCAGGGGGAGGGGAACATCCTTAGCTATAATCAGGTTCCCAAACGAGTTTTTGGCCAAAAAAAGGTAGAGTCAGTGGGTCCCACAGGGAGTAAAAATTTCACTAATCATGCCAATGAGACTATCCCATTTTACATTAGTTACTGTTTCCATTGACAATAATATTATGCTGGATTTATGCACATCTCCTAAGTCTAGTTAATGTGTTTGTGGGCTGAAAAATGGGTGAGCTCTCAGTATGCTTTGAAAAAAAATAATCAGGTTTTTGAGGCCACTAGACTACCCTGCTACTCTTTGAGGCCTCTTGGGAAACAGCCTTCCCCAGGGAACATCCCAATATTCCTACCCACTTAAGAGTATTTTTCTTAATTTAAATTTACATACTCTGTCTTCTAAGAACATAGAGGCAGATTACAATAAACCAGTGAAGATTAAAACTGAGGTAGCAGATACAATCAACATTGACCTGCCTAACCTAAATATAACAAGATAATTGACGGTACCATTTTCACCCTGGGATGGGTGAATTGTTTAAAATAGTTTAAAAGAGCTCCATAATAAATTCATTATATTATTCTCTCCCAACCCAATTGATAACCAATAGTAACAAAGACTCATTACATTTCAAGAAGCACATAAAAAGGTGACCAATGATTAATCTATATGTATATAGATCTAGGAGGTTCATTATAGTTATTAATGAGATAGATATTTATTGAGCATTTGCTATAGCCTAACCTCCTGTGCAAGGCATTGAGAATAAAGAGATAAAGACCAAGATCCAGCTCTCAAAGAATTCATCATCTACTGGGAAAAGACAGAAAGTAAACCAATAATTAAAATAAACTGTGATAAGAGTTATAATATAGCACCACAAGGTATTATGGGAACACAGAGGAGGTACTTCTAACTCAGATATCAAAAGGTGGGGAGTAGAAGACAGGGGAAGAGGAGATAGGTGCAGTAGGATGGACAGGAAAACCCTCACGAGCAGCACAGCTTACCGGAGTAACCGCCTTCACTTGGCCAGTGGTGACAGGAGTTGCCACACCACTATCTGTAATCACAAACTGACCTGGGGGAAGTGTCATCATTTGAATCTCAGATGCTGAAAAACAAAATACCCATAGTTCAGTGGTGTCGAATTTTAATACAAGTTGTAGAAACAAATACCTAATCAGTGACCACATTCCCCACTCAGACATTGTCATGGGTTTGCTTGCTGTGAGAGTCTTTTGATGTGATTTCTTGATATAGTAAAAGCATCTCTGTTAAGAATTAATCACATGAGGTTAATAGAGAGTTACCAAATATCAAAAGTAAATCAATGCATCTCCCTCAAATGTGTATTCTGAATATCCATAAAGACAAATATTCAACAATTTTTTAAAACCTTGAAATAAGTTACAAACATTTACCTGTTAGCTTAATATTTTTCTTTTATTTTCATATTTGCATTAGCAGCACAATGTATCCACTACTGCCTAGCAGTTACAAATTAATCTAGCTTGAATTTACTTCACTATCAGTGTTATTAAGGCAAGCTAAAAACAAAGTTCACCCTAGCACCCAATTGATAGTCTCTAAATAATATTTTCTACAAAAAGAGACCAGAGCTTCTTGGGAAAATAGCTGATTCCAGACCTGGGACAGAAAACATATAAGATGAACCTATAATGTCGTGTCATACCAGCGTGCAAGACACTATGAAAGACTACAGGGTCAAGTAGAAAAGATACAGGAATGAATTTGAAGACACTCCCATTAGCCAAAGATAGGATAATTTGAGCATCAATAAGTGTAACAACTCCAATGGTCTGAAACACATCAAATCTGTTGAAATTCATGAGAACTTAATGGTATTAAGGCACACACATACACCTCATTGGTCACCTTGGGTAATGCCAGAAAAAACTCATAATTTTGAAAAACTGGTAAATAAAGATGAGCTAGATATTTAAATTTATCCTGCCATTCCTATGGTCATTAAGGTAAAATTTTTTTCTTTATAGAAGTTTTCTAGCTAATTACTGAATAAAGACTGATAGAAACATAATCTGACAACTCTGTAATCTCTAATGAAATAGTGGAGCAAAGGAAAAAAGGAGACAGCCGACTATTATGTGCCTCCTGATCAAAGTACACCACCACCAGCTATAAAGTGTCTGAGGAAAAAGTAAACCTGATTCTGATCGAGCCTCTAGATCTAATTGCCAGTCTACAGGAAATAAAAGAGACAGAAGAAAGCATCTTAAAATGATAATACAGGGATGCCAAATGCAAACTCCAGAATGTAAGAAACTCTATTGGACAAATGACCCAGTTTCTTCAACACATAAATTACAACTTAAAAGAGGAAGAACACAGATATCAAAAGGAACTCAAAAGACATAACCAATCCTTTATTTGGAACTCAATTTGAACAAACCAATGATTTAAAAAATTCATTTGATAATCACAGAAATATGAGCACTTGCTGGATATCTGATGGTATTAAAAAATTACTGTGACTTATTTTTAGGTGTGATAATGGTACTAGAGTTGTGCTTTAAAAAAATACTTCTTTGGTTTTAGAGATACATGTTAAAATATTTATGGATGAAATGATATGGTTTATTATATAGTTGGAAAATTGTGAGAGAATGAAAGGGGGTGGGCACATAGGGGACGAGGTTGGCCATGAGCTGATAACTGTTGAAGCAGAATAACTGGGTACAGGACATTCATTATACTATTCTATTTTTGTGTACTTAAAATTTTTCCCTAATAAAAAATTTCAGTTATAGAATCTTTTCTTTAGGTTAGAATGCTAGTTCATACTATTATCACCATGACTAACTTCATCATTCCACATTTCTTTCACAGGAATTAAACTAAGTATAAATGTCAGTTTACCAGGATTCTACTGGTATTTACCATGAGTAGAAACTAGACTCAGCCCTCACTGTGCCCACCAATATTTAAGAGAATAAATCGAAAAAATAACTAAATAGTTGAATTGGAGCCTGACTCCATACCAAATCTATGTAACACAGTCAAAGATCAACCACAACAGAGATGGACTCAAAAAAAGAAGTCAATAGTAAAGAAAGATCAACACTGGCCTTCTTACCTTCTTGGCCCCTCTTTCTCCTCATTTCTACTATTGAAGTTGTCAGATTATGTTTCTATCAGTCTTTATTCAGTAATTAGCTAGAAAACTTCTGTGGAGTCTGTTACCTCTATTCCTGTTCCTTCCACATCTTCAATCACAAAGGTTTCATACTTTCCAGCTCATACCCAAGGCTGTCATCCCCACCAAGACTGTTACCTGTTCTGACCTTCAGCAGCCAGCCTTTTACAGCTACTGTAGCTCTAATCTCGGGGTTTTAAAAGCAACTACTCATATATCTCTTTCTATTAGCTAATGATCTCCTTGAGCCAAAGCCTATCTCCTTAGGTGGGGGCAGCCCAGTGGGTGAAGCTAGATAACCTGGGTTACAAGACTCTGTTAACTAGCTATATTCCTCAGAGAAGCTACTCTGTGTCTAAGTTACTTTATCTGTAAAATACAAATACTAATTGTATGTGTCTCATAGGTTATTGTGAATACTGAATGTGATAGATACGTGCTTTAGAATCGTTCTGGCACATAGTAAGAGCTTGATGAAAGTTAGCTAACATTAGTATTGTGTGGTCACTGATGTGAATCTTAATATTAATCTTCTGTATATCCAGAGTCTAGCACAGTGATTGATATACAAGCATTCACTAAACATTGGTGGAAGAGATAAATCAATACCATCAACATATCCTACATCTATTATACTATTTAAACTACCTGCCTACACTTCCTCCAGCAATGTCTCTGAAATAGATGGCTCTCAGATCAGAACGCTGCCTTGAATTTTGTCATGAAACTCATTCAAGTACATGCATTATGAAGTGAAGAAAATGTCCAATGATACTTTAACCCAGAAAATCAATTATAAAACTGATGCCATTATGACCCATGGCTGCAGGTTCCCCACCCATGACCTACAGCATTATCCCCTTGTTTCTTACGTACAGTAGCCACGGAAGGAATTCCAAGCATTGGGTAGGTATGTGTGTTGTACAGAGGAACTCTGCTGCTGCTGCTGGAGAGCCTGGCCTGGTGCGGAAGAACTGCCTTGTATGTGGGTGGGGCTAAGACCCTGCTGAGACTGCTGAGAGGAGGGGCTCAATGGCTGCCCAGCTACCTAGAGAGAAAGAGAAAGCAAGAATAGAAAATTACTAATTTCCAATATAGTTAAGACTCACAGATAACTGAAGGCTAATGTGAGTTATACTGAAAGTATCACTGCAAAAATAATAATATAAATTATCACTGCAATCAGACACTGGGCTTGTTCAGGTAGAATTAATGAAAAATAATCATAACTCTGAAGTCCTATTTAGTTTTCAAAGGATTATCTCCACGAGTGTCCAAAAAATTAATTTCAGTAAGCTTGTGAGAAAGATAAAGGAATGTAAATACAGTTATCTGCACTACACGAAGTCAAAAGAATTGAATAGCTCAATAACTTGTCTACGTCACAAAGCTAACCTGTAACACAAATTAAAGTCATAATTTCTATTGAAGTGCACTGGATAGTCCCGCAGTTAGTGGAGATAAACACAGGTATACATGCAGACATCCAGTGGAGAGGCTACTCTTGTCTACAGGATAAAGCCCAAGCTCCACAGTCTGCCATTTGAGCCTTTCATACTCCAGCTCCAAACTACCTGTCCAACTATTGTTCCAAACATCATTTCCTGTTATTAACCTATACAGTTTTCTATAAATACACTACAATTTCCCATCTCTGTGTCTTTACTCACAATGAAAGCATATTCAGATCATAATGCCAGCCCCAACTACTTTGTCAAAATTATACCCCTCCCTTAAGACTAATTCAAACACCACTTCTTCTACAAAAATGTCTTGATTCTCTGCTAAACATATATCTTTCTCTCTTCTGAATTTCCATAACTTTTTCCCATTTCACTCTTAGACCTGAGCAAGAGGGACCCCTCCAGGAATCTTGGTTGGCCCTTCTCCAACTGTGCCCCTCCTCATATGAAGCCAAATGGACATGCCCACCTAGAATGTGTATCCGCTTCTAGGCCACACTTTGAGGACTACATTCCCTATGGAAATGGCCCTGCACCCACTTCAAAAGCCTATACAACTCTCTTCCCTGGGTCAGTCCTCCTGCAGTGGTCCTGTCTTTTGGATGTGGGCTTCTCTCATGGTATTTGGGTACTTTTGACAACGGGGATGGCCAAAGGATCACCATTTGCAGGGGTGTGGACAAAGCTGAGACATGTGGGTGAGGGTGTCCATGTAGGTACACAGAGGGCCATGTAAGGTGCAGCATAGACTCTGGGTGAGAAGAAAGGAGGAGCAGTCTTGGGGAAGGTGGTCCCTGTGCCACCACATTCCAACAAGGAACTCTGAGGAGTCCTTCCTGGCCCTCCAGCCTCAGGTTTCTTTGAGAAACTTAAAAGTGTGATGCTAGTAAGGGTGAGAAACTTGGGCCCCTTGTGGATAGAGGCTGCCTGTCTTGGATTGAGAGAAGCAATGAGAACCCTCACAGCCTCTGAACTTCACACTAGAAGGAGGGGAGGGCGATCAGGTAGCAAGCAGCATAGCCTCCCTCCACCTCCCAATAAATAGGAAAGCAGAGAACATGCATGTGTGTCCTATGGATTTCCACAGCCATTGGAAGGGCACAGAGCCAAAAGAGAGGGAAAGCCTTCCTCCCAGCTTCTTCCTGCCACAGCCTGGCAGCTGCCAGTGCCATCCATGGTGTTTGGCAAAAAATGCAAATAATTTTGAATTGGCACTATCCATGTTCTTTAGTATCAATTGTTACTCTACATATATTTTTCAATTATATTATAAAAGTATTTGTGTCAAGTAGGAAGACAGAACATATTTTACCTAACGGTTTGTTAGCTTGATTCAAAACTTTTAAGTACTCAAACCTATAGTACGCAGGCCTTCAACTGTACTATTGTCCTGGAACCTGCAAATATCAGGGGTGGCCCTACATGCATCCTTTATGGTACAGATACCGGCACTTCACATCCTATTTACTTGTACACACGTGTTATCCCCTACTAGACTCTAAGCTCCTTGAGGACAAGACCTAGAAAAGTTTCATGCAAAGGATAAGGATTTAATAAATATTTTGGGGTGGATGTAGCCATGCTATCTCAATAATAAACTCGACCATGCAAAAACATTGATACTCTTCAAAGTTACTGTTCCAGAATTACAGAAACAACTCAGCAATTGCATTCTATCATCCGGCCATTTAGAATAGGAAGCAAAGACCATGGTGTCTCTAGGCTATCACATCACAGGGCTCCATTTGGACCGGAGAAGCTAATCACTTAATGCAAGTGTGCCTATAATTCCAATATAAAAATTAAGGTCCAAAATAACAATATCATTTCAATAGTCAAGGGGACTAGGTATGAAAATAATGTCTCTTCACTCTTATTAACTCTTCAAGGTCCCTGAGGCCATATTAACCTCTGTAAATTGTCCGTGGAGACATGTACCTGGGAGGACGATGGAGCTGAGGCAGTGGGCTCAGTGACTTGGATGTGCTGCACCTGGATGGCATGTTGGGTGTAGGTCTGAGGATCGTGGAGCTGACCCACGTCCACAGTGGACTGCTGAGACTGGTGAGGGGAGGTGGCCTGGAGGGAGGAGAAAAACAAACACATACCGATTGAGGTTAAGAGAAATCTTTCCTGAAAAAAAGTTCAACTAAAAAAATATCCCAACAGAAATATAAGAATAGATAGAAATTTAGATTCAGTGTTTCAGTCTTTTAGAGAAAAAGATAGTCTTAAAATTTATGCTTATAAAACATAAGCCACTAATGTTCTTAAACTCTGGAAGACAAGGAGATAGAAGAAATATAGCTCCTAATAATAAGCTGAATGAGAAACTCTCAGGAATCTTTTCCTCTTAAATTTCAATTAACTTTAACGACCTACCTTTTATCAGTAAAAAAAAAGATAAAAGAAGAGAACGAGCTTTTATCTCGTCACTATTAAACCACTAGAACAGTGGCTCCTAACCTTTTATGTACCACAGACATTTTTGAAAATCTGACTGAAATATAGACCCTTTTTCCAGAACAATGCATATAGATCATATTTTACAGGCTACTCAAGGGATTCATAGATTCTTTCAAAGCCTAAAATTAAAACCCTCCCATAAAAACAAACAAACAAACAAACAAAAACAAGATAAAGAATTTCAGTGACAGCAGCAACTTCCAATTTCCTACTCTGATATTAGTTTTACATTTTCAGAGACTAAATCATTTCAAAGCAACAAGTTTGTTCATTTGTGCCTGGAAGATATTTCCTCAGCAGAATTAAATAAAACAATAGTTCTAGGAGGATTCCTTCTTTCAGCTCCCTGATCAGTAAGACTGAGCTACTAATTATGAGGTAGAAGGAACATAGTTATACATCTATACTGATAAGGTGCTGATTGATAGTCAAAGGTTGGATCAAAATTATTTTTTACAAACACCCACTGATATAAGCATTCGATGCCCAGGTAGAAACTTATCAAACTGGCTCCTCACCAGGTAGTCAACCTGAGTGCCAAGGACAGGGATTCAGAAGAGGCTCAGAAACAGCTCACACTAGTACTATCCTATAGCAGCACAGGATGATGGTATATGCTGGAGCCTAAAATCTTTGGACTACTCGAGACCGACATCTCTTACACTGCTAAGTCTAGAGCCCTTGACAGCCTACGGAGGGGAAGATTTACAAATGCCTTAGATTCATCATTTACATGCAGCAGCACATTACATAGAGTCCTGCTCCAGCTCTGAGAATTGGGTGTTTTTGTTGACCTCAGTTGCCATACTGGCTAGTGATGATATGGCATTCATGAAGATAAAGAGAAATAAATGCAATATGGTACCGGGGCCACTTGCACCACTTGAAGCTGTATGTGCTGAGGTTGCTGAAGACCAGATGTAGACTGTGACACAGGGATATACTGAATTCTCTGGTAGTCCCCTTGTGGCGTTCGGTAATCTGTTGTTAAGGTCTGGGACAGTTCTGTCATGGCTTGGGTTAGCAGGTCTGTTGTCTAGAAAAATCACACAAAACAACACATTAGTTGGTAACACCACTGCTTATAGATATTTCGGTGCTCTTAAGTCCTACAAAAATTTAGTTTGTCTCATTGGTGGATCATGGAACTTACAAATTTAGCCCTGAGCTCAGACAGAAAAAAATCCAAAGTTAAAAAGATGTTGAAAAATTATCTATATCTATCTGTCTGCATCAGATTCAATGGAGTTACCCTAGAGGTTCTGACAAGCTTACAGCAAATGAGCAGCACCAGACATATCTCGCTACCACCCTCCCTTTTTCGTTTTTTTATTATTAATGCCTACAGCATCTGATCTTCCTAGGTGGTCTCCCGTCCACGTACTAAACAGGCCCGACCCTGTTTAGCTTCCAAGATCAGACACTGGGCTTGTTCAGGGTGGCATGGCCGTAGACCATGGACCGTGGCTCCACTGGAGCACGAACCCAGGACCTTCTCTGTGTAAAGCAGATGTGCTCACCGCTACACTATGGAACCACGTCTTCATTACCCCTTTCAAAGAGAACTTTGGAAAGCATGGACTGAGAGACCCAATCATAAGCATAATGCCTTATGTGGAAAATGGGCTACTTCTGCAACCATGGCTTTGGCATTGAGAGCTGTGAAGGCCACTGGAGATGAGATGTTCTTACCAGTCACATACTTACCACCACGGTCTCTCCAGTAGCACTATCTGTAGTTAAAACAGCTGGAGTGGCACTGATCACAGCTGTTGTCAGTGGTGTGTGTAAGGTGTTAGGGAGCTGGGCATACTCTGGATGCTTCTTCCGAATGTGTTGTACCATCTTGGTCTGAAAAATTACAGCAAAACCCAAGAATAATTACTGGAATTAGTTATTTTCAGCCATTCTCAAATGTAAACCTTCCAAAGTTTCCTAAAGTCTTTTATGTTACCCATTAAAAAAAAATTAGAGCAAGGCTGTCTTTGTGCCTGCCCTTCTTAAAGCACCAAAATGCTATGAAAGGGGGAAAAAAGAAGAGGCTGAAAAGATTAAAGAATCATGTGACATCACACCATCAGGCGAGGTCAGAATACCCCACAGCATCCCCTAGTCCCACCAATACCTGCAGCAATCACAAGCCCTCCAGCAGAAATGACCCCCTTTTTAAGAACTATCACTTAAGTTCCTATGTAGTACTTTTGGCAGCCTGAGCTCATAAACTGTGAGCATGGGATATGCACATATGAGACACTCAGCAGACCAAGGAAAAAGAAATCCAGTCAAGTGCTCAGGCTATCAGATGGCGCTAATTCTGGGGAAAGTCTACCATGTTCTCTTCCCAGTATGTGCTGATAGTCCTTAGGCATCTGAAATAGGAAAACACCCATCAAATCAAAAGAAGCCAGGGCATCTGAAGAGAAGCCATGTTCTCTCAAGAGATTCCTCAAATCATGGCCTTGATTCAGATTTAGTCAGAAGCCTTCTACATACCTTGCTGCTGTACTGTTTGGAGCAGTGGGGGCAGCAGACAGGAGGGGTAGCTATTGTGCCTGTGAGCTGGGTGTGGGTACTCAGCATGGGGTCTGGTTCTCCAGGGCCGGCAGGTCGAAGTTTCCGAATGCTTGGTGGGAGCTCGGCCCCAGGATGGTTCTTCAGAATGTGGGCTTTCCGCTTGCTGGCACTTTTATAAACCTACAAATTCAAATGCTTTGCCATGAAAGCAGTATACAGTTCTACTTTCCCACTTAAAGCAAATCACCTCACAATTTCCTTACAAGGAAATGAGAAAAAGTATTCGTGTAGCCCAAAATAAAATATATTAACAGATATATTGAAGGGTAATAAGGATATAACATAACTTAGAATAAAATAAGAACATCACCTAGATATGCCAGGCAACTTCCTTGAATTTATATATCTAAGATAGTAACAGTAAAAGTAGCCTTTACCTTAAAGTTTAAGAGGTGGATATACAATCATACAAAGAGAACTGTTTCTAAGGCCAGCTCATCCTTTAGCCTTTCTGGGAAAGCCTTCGTATGGTGTATTCAGTTGACTACTATATGCCAAAGAATCTTCCACAATGGCGAGTCTAATAGCAACTAGTGCCTATAGTGGTGAATCAATGCTTAAAAATGTTTCTTACTTTTAAGCAGACATAGCCACGTTGAAAAAGGAAACAATGAAACAATAAACATGCATTCTCTTTGTCTTTTTTGTAAATGTACAAAAATAAAGAATAGAATAGTACACAAAACTTTTTCACATCCTAGTCAATCTTCTAGAAAAATCTACCATATATTTTATGAGGATAATACACACTCTCATTTTATATCTTAGACATGTTAAATGAATTCATATACTAAGCGCCTCATAATAGGACTCTTCTTTTGTAACAAAAATCACAGAAGGAACAAGCAAAACAAAGTCAACTAATTCTGAAGAAAAGAAAATGGCTTAAAATGAGGCTGCCATTCTAGCCCTTTCTTGGCTAAATGGAAAACTACTAAGAAACAAGGAACCACCTGTTAAGAGTAACTGCAAGATCCTAGTATATATTCTTACGTGTGGACAAATTTATTCTAAGCAGGACTCCCACAGAGGCATCCTACTGTGGATAGTTTCCTTTTACCTTATCACAATACTGACAAAAGTAATCGCGGTTGGGTTTTATGATGGGTAGAGTTAACTCTGGCACCTCTTCTATCTTCATGTCTGGGTGCCTCTTGGATAAGTGATTTACCTAAAAGGAAAAAAAAGAAAACAAGAAAAAGAGAACCCATTACAAACAGAAGCTAAATAAATGTCTTTGATATTGACTGCTAGAGGCTAAAATTCTCTGAAGCAGTGGCCCAAAACAATAAGGCATTGGCCAGAACCAGCATTACTAGGCCCATCTGACACCAAAGCTTTAACAGTCACTGTTAACAGGACTTAATAGTAATTCAGCAAATTACTGAAGGTGAATGGGCCACTGCGGATTCCATTAATAGACAAAAGAACTGCTGTTAGAAAAAGGAAAATTACAGTGGTATGAATTTCTTTGGTGAATTGTCTTGATGCAAACCTGTCTTTCTTTAGTTTAGTGTCCTAGCCCTAGAGAAGACATTGAACAAGATAAAAATTAAGGTTCTGAATTTTAGTTCCTGACAGAAATATATAGTAAGTCCTCACTTAACATCATCGTTAGGTTCTATGACTTTAAGCAAAAGAACATATACGACAAAACCAATTTACCATAGGCTAATTGATAAAACAAGAGTTAAGTTCCTGCATATCTCATCAACGTTATAATGAAATCACCTTGAACAAAAAGATTTGAGAATCTGCTGTATTCTGCAAAAACTGTAATAGGTCAAAAGGAATTAGAGCAGTAAACTGGCTACACTGATGTTTCAGCTAATCTGGTTCACATACCCTGCTGTGATGGAAAGCTCCCTTCTATTGCTGTTTCACATATGAAAAAGAGAAGCATTCAAGGGAACAACTGGGGAGAAGGCAAAGACCTCACAAGAAACTATATTCAAGAACACAAACGAGTCTACGGCCATGCTGCCCTGAACAAGCCCGATCGCATCTGATATCGGAAGCTAAGCAGGGTCAGGCCTGGTTAGTGCTTGGATGGAAGACCACCTAGGAAGACCAGGTACTGTAGGCATAAAAAAATTTAAAAAATAAGGGATTGTAAGCTGACAAGGTCCTTGCAATCTGTGAGGTCAACCAAGGGTTGCCTCATCTAAAAAAAAAAGAACACAAATGAAAAGAAGGAAGTAAAATACAGTAAGAGCAGAGACTGAGAAAGGCAAAGCAAAACAAAACTAGTAATGAAAAATGATAGAAAAAGACCTCTTCCAAGAGGTCACCAGAAAGGAACTGTGGCAAAGGAGGGCGAAAGGAGACTGGAAAGGAGAGAATTGCCTGGTTAGTGCTTGGATGGAAGACCACCTAGGAAGACCAGGTACTGTAGGCATAAAAAAATTTAAAAAATAAGGGATTGTAAGCTGACAAGGTCCTTGCAATCTGTGAGGTCAACCAAGGGTTGCCTCACCTAAAAAAAAAAAGAACACAAATGAAAAGAAGGAAGTAAAATACAGTAAGAGCAGAGACTGAGAAAGGCAAAGCAAAACAAAACTAGTAATGAAAAATGATAGAAAAAGACCTCTTCCAAGAGGTCACCAGAAAGGAACTGTGGCAAAGGAGGGCGAAAGGAGACTGGAAAGGAGAGAATTCCAAATTGGGAATTGTTTGCCTGTTTTTTTCCCCTAGCCACTGACAAAGCCTATTGACAGATTTGTACAGAATATAGTACAAAAGCCATCGCCACAAACAGAAATGGATGGGTTTGGGAGACAGCGGGTGGAACCCAGAGCTATTTGGCACTGACCAGCATGCCTCGTCTCCGGAAGCCCATCATACACAGGCGGCACTTGAACGTGAAGCTGTCGTAGTCAGTGGACGTAATACGAGGCTTGAACGTCTTGGAGCGGCTGATGCGGTCAGCTTTCTTGGCCTCCCTCTCAGGATTATGCATCCTTTGCATATGTTCCCGTAGTTTGTCTTTTCTCTATTGAGAGAATTTTTGAAAAGGCAGGGGGGTGAGGAGTGGGGGTATAAATTTTGTAATTCAAAGGATTTAAAAAAAGAATACAAGTTAGCAGTGACCACAACCTACCAAAATACATTTGAGTTGCTAAAGTGCTAGAACATAAAAAGACATGGCAAAAGAGAGTAGGAATGACTCTGTTCACTAGCAAATAAATGCATTCCACTAAGCCTTGGTTGCGAATGACCATTCAATTTGAAAGATACTGATATATGAGAAGAAACCCTTTGTATTTATGTAGAAGAGATCGAATGGTACCTGGAGTAAGTATGGTATTAAGAACTACGAGAGAAATTGATAGTGAATGATAGGAAATACTGGATTTGTAAAATCCTATGTATACTTAATCCCCACACATTTTAATAAACATGATATTCTTCTAAATCTCAAGTGAATTTAAGTAGGAATATCTCATTTTATGGATTTGAGAGTTCAAGTAAACAATTACACTGTCTGCTATGGATGGAGCGCAGTCTAGATCCAGTCTGATAATCTCATCTAGGGACATATGTTGATATGAGTCCATAGAGAGAGAATTAGGAAGAGTCTATCCTGAATGAAAACAAATTCAAAAAAATGCCAGCTCCCTTATCCAATGAGACTCTGCCCTCACTGGACATATGATTAAACTGTTACTGGTCTTGTAATGATTTTGAATCTTTCTACCAGACCAGTTCTTCTCATCTTCGATACAGACTACAAGACGGAAATGAAGTAGCAGCCATGATACTATACGTGTCATAGGCACTCTTGCTCATCCCTAGTCTCTCCCCTTCAGCCATCAGCTTTTTTCCCAACTGTCAGCCCCACTGTCCAAGTCCATGTCCACCACCACATACAGCAACACAACTGTCCACAGACAGCACCAGCTCTCCTTCATGGGCTTTCCCTGCATTTGGAGATACCTGGGTTCCCGGATGCCCAGGTAAGCTCCCATTTGTCCACCCAGGTCAGGGCTTCAGAAGGGTGCATTAGTGACCTTTCTCTGATGCTTCAACTTCTCCTTTCACACTCTTATTTCTCCATCTTTTCCTATAATTAAGTTCCTCCTATAAGAAACTCCTTTATTCCATAGTACTCACAGTGCATTGGCTTCTCTGATTAAACCCTGTCTAATCTACTGGGTGAAAGTAAAATAGAAGCACAAAAGTTTTTTTTTTTTTTTTTTTTTTTTTTTTTTTTTTTTTTTTTTTTTATGTGCCTCGGTGCTAAAGTGATTCTCTGGCACAAAACAGGTCATCAAAAAATGTTGAATAGATTAGATAGGTGGCCAACCAGTTAGCATCACAAGACTGGGTTCCTTTTAGATTTTTTTTTTTTTTTTAATTAAGAAACAGAAAAACCTAAACCGGTTAATACTTTTTATATTAGAATTCTCGTGGTGTTTTAAATTACGCTACTGTATATTTAAAGACATCGGTATTACATTCTATAACACACATACCACAAAATGTAAGCTTAGAAAATTATTTCTACTTCTCTTATAATGTCTCCACAGTCTATGCAAATACATTCTTGCAAAATTATTGTTCTGCTCCTGAATCCATTTCTGATTCTTTTCCATTTTCTATGACAGCATGACCTACAATCATATTCAATAGTGTCTCTCAATGACATCTTTACAGAGTCCTCTGATTTCCCAATGAAGCATTTTTTATTATTTTTACACTTACATGTTTAACTCTTATCTCTGAGTCTCCCATGAGTTTTTCCTTTGCTTCTTCTAAATTCCAAGCAGCTTATTGATACTCACTATTTTTTATTTTAATCCTTGAAATCGTTAACTTACCCCAAAGTAATCTAAGCCCTCTCAACACTCTACAGCTTTCCCACCTCCATTAGATGACAGTTCTGCTGCATTCAGGGCTCAATTATCAGGCTTTTATATTTAATAAGTGGTCAATAAGAATCTCTTGAATTGATAGGTAAATGTATTGTTCTCTTAGGAATTCCTCAATGGCAGTTTAGTTCTATTTATCATACATTTGGATTCTTTTCAGAGATGGATTATTACTCTAGGGATTAGAATTAATTCTTTTGGGAAATTAAGGTGAGTTTTTTTGTCCTTAATTTTATCATGTAACTAACTCAAACATGAGGTATAAAATGCATCTCCAGTCCAGTTTTCTGTAAGCAGGTGATAAACTGATGAAACAAACAAGCATTGCTCCTTAGCTTGACATGACCTCAGTGGCCATGAGAGCAACCTAAAGCTGTTCACTGCTTACATACCTTAAATTGCTTCCCACACGTAGAACACAGGAAATCTTTGCGGTCTGAATGTCGGAGCATGTGGAGTCGCAGTTTGTCAGGACGACAAAAGGCTTTGTCACACTCTGTACACTGGTAGATCTTTTCTGAGTGGAAGCTTCGCACGTGTTTTTTCACCTGGCAGTGAAGACAGAAAAAGTCAGGGGAGTAGGGCAGCAAAGAAAATGACAAAATGCAGTTTATCAACACTAGAGGGAGCCAAAGGCATTGCCATGGACTTTTCATCAGCTCAGTAGTATAATCCAATCAGCTGTGACTGATAGTTGGACTTAACACACGCTATCCCTGACACAAAGAACCAAAATGAGCAGCCAGAGAGCTTACAAATCTCAACCTCCCATATGACTTGAAGAGGAAGATAGAGTGCTTGCTTAGTCAAAAGGCCTGCTTACAGTGAACTCACTTTTAAGACAAAAAATAATTCTCACTTTTTTCTGCCTCTAATATGTACAGAAACAATTTAATTCCCTTTAGTAACTGGTCTTTTTATATCTTTCTATATAATCAGATTCTGAAGAATTAAAGATACAAATTGAATGATATAAAAAAAAATTACCCATTTATGAGAACATACAACAAAGGCATTATTTCTCCTTAACTGGACTTATTCCCTGTAATTTTAGATAATTTAAATAAAGGAATATGGCCTCTGAATTCTAGCCATAAATATCCAATAAATAAGAGCTATGAATGGGGACTAAGCAGTGAGTCATATCACATTATTCCTATAAGACATTTTGCTTCATTATTTTTAGAGTTTCTTTTGCTATTAGATTCTGCCTGAAGGCAACTTTTCTAACTGTGTTAAGTGAGAAAATTACCAAGACTTCCGACACTAATCCCAACCATGATTAAATCCTAGACTCCTCTTGCTTTGGGAATTAAAAAAATAAATAAATATTTTTACTAGTTATTTAGATTTAATTATTCACTGACTAGATATAACAATATAATTGCTCGAAGTCCAAGAGAAATCATAAATATTCTGGAATTTATCCTCGCCCATTTTGCTCCAGAATACAGCACAGGAAAGGAGATCAGTGCTTGATACAAAAGTACATTATAAACCAATTTTCCTTCTAAAATGCATGACCTTAGTAAAGCAAGATAGGATACCACAATGGTAGGAAGACAAGACCCCAAGGCCAGGAAGTAGGTGCATGTCTTCTTAATCCTTTGCAGCACCCATTTTTTAAAAATTATAACCATATCTGGGTGTTTATTACTTGTAATACAAAACTTAAATGTTTACATGCCAATGTCTGATTGGGACTATTAAGGGTTATAATAATCTTTTGTTTATCAAAAGTAGTTTGAAGAAATACCGTTCTCAACTGTAAAGCTGTTACAAAGAAGAGATGAAACTGCAGGTGATAGGCAGTCTCAATTTTCTAAAAATCAAGGTTTCTTTTACCAAAAGAAGGAAGTATACAGGAATTTCAGTAACAGACACTCACCTGAATAAAATCTGGGAACCGTTTCTTACAAGTTGGGCAGGTGAAGTAGCCATCATTGATATGAATGGCCACGTGATCTTTCAACAAATCAAGGCGGTCAAAGGATTCTGGGCAGAAAATGCAAGAGTAAGTCTTCTGGTCTGAATGGAGCTTCATGTGGCTCTCCAAGGATGCACTGCTGATGAAGCCCTTGTTACAGAGATCACAGGTCAAGGGGCAATTCCCCTCCCGCCCATGGAAGCGCAAGTGTTGGTCCAGTTTGTCCTTTTCACGGAAGGCCTTTCCACACTGCAAACATTTAAAAGGCCGGAACGACTTCCGAATAAACAGATGCTGAAGAGCTGCATTCTGAAAGACACACAAATATGATTATTTAGTGAGGAAATTAAATGTGCAAGCGGCTCGCACGTTTACAGAGAAGGTAGATGGTCTCTGCAATCAGACTTTCCATAGAAATTAAGCTCTAGGAAACACAGTTAAAAGAGGACGTTTCTGGTGAAGAAATTTAAAATGAAGCCATCTCAAAGAAATTCATCTTGAAAAGACAAATGTTTTCTGTGTTTCGTTTGATGTCTGTTTTCTTATGAAAGGACTTAAGTCACATTCAAAAAAGTACTCCCAATAGAGGACTTGTTTAATAAAACAAATCCCAGAGTGAAGTAGAATAAAAACTGAAGATTTGGAAAAAATGACTTGGGTTAAGTCACACATGCATGAATGAGGTTGGAGTAAGTCAGCTAAATGTTACTTGTTGAAGTTCTTGAGGAAAAGAATTTGAAGCTTGATTAAAATGTTTAGCAAAAAAATAAGGCAACAAAAAGAACTAAACTGTCATGCTTGCCAGGGGCTAGGGGAAGGAGGCAATGGATACGGGGTTTCTTTTAAGGGTGATGAAGTGTTCTGGAATTAGATAGTACAATGGTTGCACAACTGTGGGAATATTCTAAAAACCACAATACAAGAATGAATTTTATGGTATGTGAATTATATCTCAACTTAAGAAAAAGAATTGAAAGAGAAACAAAGGATACAGATTGATATGAACATGTTTGTTCATGAGATAAGATACATGAGCGCACTTCATAAAGGGCATATGTGCATTTAATCACTTCCTACTGAGAAAATGCAGAGGATAAGTTCTCAGTGTAGCTTGTTAGTTCCATTGGTTACAATGCTATGCTAACCAAGTTAAGTTTATCACTTTGTTCTCTGTCTAGACCAATTTTGCCCCTTTTTTTTTCAGTCACAGATTGCATTTCTAATGCTGATTAGCCATCTTGTAAATCCTTGCAATTGTTATAGGGAATCCAAGTGAGAGAATCCAGGTATTCAGTGTAAATTCATCACTAGTGCTGGAAAAACAACTCATGCTCTAAGAGCAGATCAACAGAATGATCTTTCACACAAAGACTACAGAATAAATATTTTAGTTACACTGTAATGAAGATCCATTCATAAGTTCCTCAAAATACCAGGGAGGAAAAAAAAAATCTCTCAAAAAAATATATCTGTGAATGGTTATGCTTATGTAACTGTAAAGGAATAGTAATTGAAGGATTAGTGGAACTCTTAATGCATTACTTGTACAATAAAAAAAGTACAATGAACAATGCTTTAACCCTTCATTTCAAATTACAAGCAGCAACTTCTAAACTAAATTTGCTAAGAAATAGCCATTTAGATGAAAAGCAAAATAATTGTTTTTGATTTAGTGAAAATTCTGAACATAGCTACTATGTCACAGAAACCTTTCTCCGGACTTCTCTAACAGGGCGAAGAGAGATGTATTTTACCTATTCCTGTATCTTGAGCAGATACTTAGCAGTTCTCTTGTGTTCCCAAGTTGACTGGGGCTGCTTCGGGGCTGCATCAGATTTTATTCTCTTTTGTATATAGATCCCTTAAAAATAGTTTAGTTCGTAGGACGTGTTCAAAAAAAGTTTGAGAATTAATTCATGTATTTCATATGAAAATGCTGAAGAACTATTTCAAGATCTTTTCTATAGCATCTGCAGGGATCTGTAAGAATACACCTTTTTCAAATTATCCACAGAGCTTTCTTTTACTTCATAATATTGCTTAGCAATTACCTAATCTTTTTAGTCTATCTGGACAGATTTTTTTTTTTACATAAAAACTCTTAGTATTTTGCCTACTCCCAAAACTTTATGGAAATATTGCAAATAAAAGAATGCTATCCTGAGGTTCAGGGAGTCAAGATTTAGAGAGCTTTTGGTGTGTAAGAATCATTTCCTTCATCCAAGTTCAGTAGTTTCCAAGGGCAAACACAATGTACAACTGATCTTGGTCCCACTGGGGATTCCACTTCTTCTTGGGCACCAAATCTAGAACTCAGTTTTGCCTTGGTCCATTACACTAATAAGTCTTCTGTCATTTCTGATTACTATGAGTGTCCTCAGACACTTGATTTAAACTGAGCAGCCACCTGGCTCCACTTTCTCGGTTCTGTCAACAAACCTTGTTCTTATCGTCTTTTTAATTTCCATGGGGCCCTGAACATTGTCTAAGTACTCAAGAACTAGATTGTATTTCTTTGATCTAATGATCCTAATGTAATCCTCATATTATAAAGTAGTGAGTGCCAAACCCACTCCCACTCTACAACCCACTTGCAGGCCATTTCTGCTCTGTGGTAGGTTCTATAGGTCAGAGCTACAACTGGCATACATTTCCAATGTGGAGGCAGCACAAATGAATCCATTATGGATCTTCTGGTCCCTGACTTACAGCCAGGTAACCACAACACACTGTATGGTACATAAGCTACTCTATGGGTGCCAAAAATGGTATAGTTGCTAAAATCTGTGATGAGGGATTTAACTTACAATGAAATAAAGTCTAAGACAACAGATTCTTTACAGACAAAGACCATAAAATGTTTCTAAAGTTTGATGTTAATAGCTAAAGGAACCTAAATTATGGATCAATTTTTATATTATTTTGATCCTGACACAAAAAGGAAATCAGTCGTGTTCATTTTTCTTTTTAAAAAGTAAAAAACAACTTTTCTCTGGCCTATTTTCTGCCCAGCTTTCAAAGCGACTAGTGAGCTAGCCCTGCTCAGCACATCTCTCTTACCACTGTCCTTCACCTAGCACCTCATCCTAGGATCAAACTGTGTTTCCATTACCATACCAAGCACATTCCTGTGTCTTAGCCTTGATCCTATGGCTGCCCTCTTCTGAAACCACTGACTTTCTCGCTACTTCTCTGTCAAAGATTAGTTTAAGTCTCACTTCATCTATGAATTATTCTCTGACTCCTTCATTTTTATTGGCCTTTCACTCTTCCAAGTTCCTATAGCAATTACAGCCTATGCTTTAAAATTTAGCGCTTAACTATAAACCACTCAATATTAGTATTGTCTCCCCAATTAGACTGTAAGCTCCTAGAGGACAGGAATCAAGTGAAAATTCTATTTTGTACCTAGCACAGTGATGAATATAGAGTCAGAATTCAATACCACTCTACAAGTCATTCAAACTGTTTTAGAGCTGGAAGGGACCTTGGAGATCACTTAGTCCTACCCTTCATTTTGTGCATGAGAAATCTGCAGCCCACGATTACTCATTGATCTATCTGAAAATAAATTATCATTATTCATTAACCAATTTGCATTTACTGTAGCAACCAAACTGTAGCTTCCAGCAGGATTTAGTGAGTACGGGTTGCAAAGAACAGCAGGTAAGGCAAACACTTAAATAACACTCTGATATGTGAAACACAGGAAACAAACCTACCTGCAGCTCCAACTGAGCAGGCAGCGTTAGAGGAGAGAAAAATAGTTACATTACCAATTGGATTGGAAGACTTCTCTTCAGTTGGTCATTACCAACCTGGATAGAAAAGATGAAAAAATATATAGCCCTACTTTTTAGAATGTGTGAGAGGATAAAAAAAAAAAATAGTTCAACTAAGACTGACCTCCTTTTCAAAAGCCACATGCACATGGCTTTTCCTTTGACACAAGGAACCTTGTACCGAAACCAATAACCCAACTCATTCAAGAATACAGCTACAATTATAGCTAGACTATGCTTATACATCCACAACTTCATTCCACATGTGGGCTTTAGTTTTTTTCCCTCAAAAAAAAAAAAAATCTAGTAAGCATTTCTCTGGACTTAGAGAAAAATCAGAATGGCCAAAGCAGAAAAGATAGTAATTGGGCAAGATAGTGAAATGCAGATTGGAAAATAATGTAGAATGATGGATGGGAAGTTATTAGTTCAAAGCTTTTTGCCTTTCTGGTCTATATTCATATACTTTTACATAATCTTTTGAAATAATATACATGGAGCCAAAAGTGTTTCCATTATAAGACCCTCAAAAAGGTTATTTAGCCTCAGAGAGCTTAGAGCCAGTCAATGCTATCATATAACTGTAAATGTTTAAATGTATTTTTACATGAAGGAGTGGACTAGACTATTTTTCAAGGTCCCTTCTAGCTTATCAGCAAATAAGAAGACAAAATTATGTAC
>NW_006431288.1:105050-131584 GCF_000325575.1 Pteropus alecto
ACAAAAATATATATATATATATATATATATATATATATATATATATATATATATATCAGCTGCACATATCCAAATAAGATCAAAAGAAACATAAGCTAAAATAATCATCTATCTAGAAATTGTAAAGTCTAAAAAGTTATATAAAAAATTTCTTCCATCCACACATAAAGTACTAATAAAAGTCTTTATACACCCTGCTCCCACAAACAGGGACTTTAAGTAACTGTCTTCTGAATATAATTTGTCAGCACAGGCACTTATCCCACAAAACCATATTGTTCTCCACATGCATCCCCTGCGGCTCCTAACTCAGACTCAAATGCCATCTGTGAAACAAGAATAAAACACATCTGCCCTAGAAACCATGGAGGTCCTGCAGCCACATGGCCTGAAGTCAAAACTCAGGTCACACAAGTGAGAAACCGACCTACTCCCAGACCTAAAGCTTAACTTTGAGCTGTCCCCAGGAGTGTGGGTTGTACTTGCCATGTCAACTTGGACACAGGTCCGTTTGCATTAATGAGTAATGATACTTGCCAGTCTCTCTTGGAAAGCGCAGATAACCAATCAGTTACCCAAAATTAACTTAAGAACTATGATTATGCACAGATTAGACTGGCTTAAATGTAAATAGTCATTATAATTAAATATACTTATTTCTCCATTTCCAACCTGTAAATTTATGGCTCCAGAGAGCTATCCTACTTTAACTATACCAGTCCAGGAACTGCCAAAACCCAAGCTTCTGTGTCCTTACTAAATGGATCGACTCTAGGACCAGCCATTCCAGCCTGCCACAGGATACAAAGACATTGAGAAATAGTTAATACTTTCTTCCAAAATAAAGAGATTGAGTGTGCAATGAGCTAGATGTAAGATTTTGAAGTAGACAGTGAATAGGTTGGAAAACATAGCACCTAACAATCTGGCTGACTGGAGAAAGGTTAGCACCTAGTGAGGGAGGAGCTCTGCTTCCCACTTACTCGGATGCGTTTGGCCCTGCGCATGTCATCGGCCGTCAGAGTGCTCGGGGTCGGCAGGACGCTCTCCTCAAGCTGGGGCTGCAGGTGTAGGCTGTGAGCTTCCGGCTCATGCTCCAGAGAAGATGGGGTTTCCTGTGGCAGCTGAGGGATTGGGAGAGTATTCTGTTCGGGTTGATCCAGCCCATTCAGAGTAGCTGGTTCAGCTTCGTCAAACTGCTCCTTGGGGGAAAAATGTAGCAAGTCCTGAAATTGCAATAATCAGGAGTTATTTCCCTACTTATATAGAGATTAACACTAGAAGGATTGCCAGCTAAGGTTTAGAATTGCTGCTTATTTTTTAAATGACTAGAGTCGCAATGCTCAGAAAAAATATTCTCCTTCTGGGAAAGCTGATTAGATAACTATCCACAGACTGTAAAAACTATGAGATATTCCAGATCACTTTAGGATAAAAACACTGTGACAGGACTCTATTGGAACATTATAATTTTAATTATCTAAACTAATTAAACAAAGTCCCCCAATAATATCTCCAGACAATTTCAAATCTTTAGGGCAGCAAAGTTAGGTTTTGACTGTAAGTAATATTTGAAAATACATTTTTTTTTTTTTTGCCTTTCTCTAAACATACTTTAATTAACAGGCAGGAAAGCACTGACATGACATGACTATCAACCTCCGAAGGGTATTTGTATTTAAATCCAATAATAGTTCTGTTAAGCCCTCTAAGTGAGCATCTAAGATTTAGCTCTTTCCCATCCATCCCAGTACCTGTGTCCCATCATCACACTTTTCTCCATTTTCACTGGTAATTTCCAAGCGGATAAATTTTGGAGGACGCCCTGGCCGTCGACCTGGGCCAAATCGCCTCTTGCCTCTTCCTCTTCCTCTGCCTCTTGTTCTGGGGACAAGAGATTAGGTTATAAACAGTCATAGTTACATAATACTCCATAACAAATAGTTCCTTAAATGATCCTGCTTAGCCCCAAATCTTGATTTCCTCTCACTTTATTACTTTTCCTGATTGTTTTTTTCTAATGGAAACAATTGTTTAGCTAATACACACTTTCTAAATTTCTCATCTGTACTGTCTATAGCTCAAAGAGATGCCTCAGGAAAAAAAGCTATAAAAATTCAAAATACTGACACCATTTTGCTATTGAAAAAATCTGAAAGCATGAACACATCTCTGAAGTGATGTGAGAAGCACAAACAGGACAGAACACTTAAAGTGTGTTCCTAGAGACAAGATTACATTCTTTCCTCCTCTCCCCTTTCCTTAACTCAGAGTCCTTCCAAGAAATGAGGCTTTCTAAGATTCAAAAGAACTTTACATTTTTACTATAAGCTTCTGGAAGGTCAGAACAAATTTCTAATTCAACGGTTCCATAATATGCCTAGTAAACACCAAATAAATTTTATCCCCTTTAATAGATTTCTAACATACAGAAATTCTTTAATAAAAGGGATTCAGAAAGTGTCATTAAAACCTCTTTTAGAAGATGTATGTGAAATGTGTATAAATTAATCAAATCATGCTTTAGTCTTCCATTATTCTATTAACAATGTAACAAAAATTATATATTTTTCCAGGAAGTTTTAAGATTCTTTAGTATGGAAAATTCTGAACCTAGGCAAATGTAGAGACTACCATAATGAGCCCAACATAACCATTATCTAATTTCAATATTGCCAACTCATGGCCACTTCACCACACACATACCCATTAGATTATTTTGAAATTAAATCCCAGACATCATTTCATCTATAAATATTTCAGTATGTATCTCTAAAATATAAAACTCTTTTGTATGTGTAATATATATATATGTATATGTATGTGTGTGTGTATATATATATATACATACATACACCTTGAGATAAAACTCTTTTGTATGTGTAATATATATATGTATATGTATGTGTGTGTGTATATATATATATACATACATACACACACACACACACACACACACACATATCCCCAATACCATTATCACACCTAAAAAATACTGATAGTTGTTCATATTATTCATATTATTAAATCTAGTCAAAGTTCAAATTTTCCTAATTATCTTATATTTCTTTCAACAGTTAGCTAATGAAGATTTTTGTCTACTACGTGTCACGCACTATACAGGCACTAATGATAGCAAGTTACGTACAAGAGTTTTCACTCTCAGAAGTCTAGCAGAGGCAGCAGGCATATAAACCAAAATCACAATATAAAAAGTGCTAGAATAAAGCCATGAACAGAGTTTTAGGGATACCCAGGAGGGAGTGATTTAACTCTCACGTGTCCTCCAACCACCTCAGACATTTACTCCCATGGTCATATCCTAGACCTGTCATTTTCAGTAAGTGCAGAACCCCCATTATCTCAATTCCATGTGTCACCCACTCTGACATTGTCTCCTAACTTTCTAGCTCACTCCCTCTAACTCTTGGACTCAACAATCCTTCTACCTCACTACCAACTTTAATCCAATCCTCTGTCAGTCACCTACTTGCAGTCTTATGTCCTCTTGATATTTTTCTCTCCCTTTTTCCACACATAAACTCCAAAGTCATTCATTGTAGTTACTCCCTTGTATATGCTCTTGATTTCCATCCCCACTGCTGCTTCATTTCTCTTGCTATGAGGAATGCACTTGGCAAAACCACAAAACTGTGCAACCCAACTCCCTGCCCGCCCTGCACTGGCTCTTGCAGTGAAGAAGCTGGAAAATGACACATAGCAATGCTAGAGGTCTCACTTTAATTCATGACCACGAACCTCAAGTGAGCTCTTAATGTTGCAGTCAATCATACTGTACTTCCCTAGAACATTTACATTCCCATTTTCCTAAATGCCACTTCACACCATCTCCTCTCTTTTCAAAGCCTATAAAAGTTGGCAACCCATTGGTACTACCCTATTCCAAACTACTCTCATTCTTCATCAAAACTGTTGAAATAGCTTCTAACTGGACTACCTATCTTCACTCTTACGCCAATATAATCTAAAGTGATGTTTTTATTTTTATTCAGGGTGATGTTTTAAAATATAATTGACATCACGATACTCCCTGATCAAAACCCTCTAAAGACTTCTTATCACACTTAGAATAAAATCCAAATTTCTTACTGTTATCCATAAGGCCTAACCTGATTTGGCTCCTACCTAACCCATCCTATATGATTCTTCCTTGTCTATCTTTTTTATATAGTAGAATTAAACAAATGATTTAGTTTGATGAAAGAATCCTGTTAGTGAAAAAAGTCTTAAAATCAGAGATGCAGATTATTTCAAAGATGTATGCTATCTCGAAAATTCATATTTCAGAATCTCTGTTAAGGAGAGATTTAACTAAGGTGAAAGGATCTCCTATTGCTGGGTATTGGTTATGCTGGAAGAAAAATAGTTAATGAGGACTGGGATGGGGGTGAGAGGAGGAAATGACAGATAAAAACCTTCCTTCAGCAGCCTACTGGTTACTTGTCTACATACACAAACACTCATTAGTTTGCAGAAAATACGGAAATGACTCTGGACCTTTAAAAATTAAGTTTGTGAAATCTTCCTCATAATCATACCTGCTAAACACATCCAGTTTCTCATCATGAGAATTGAGATGCTGTTGCAACTGCTCTGAGCTTATAAATCGGCGATTGCATTCATAGCAGGGCCAATTCTTCTCTTGCTCTCGAAGAACTGTAGTCACAGGAGAGAAATCATAAAGGCTGATGATTAATAGTTTTGTATTAATAGTACTGGTTTAATAAAACTCAAATGCCCAGTGTTCTCACTATTTCCATTTCACTGAAGCCCAGACTCCATAAACATATATTGTCTGCTATTTGCATTACTGTTCTAAAATCAAAGGCTACAGTTGGACATAGAGTAGTTTTTAGTATCTTATTTTCTGATATATTCATGTAAAACATCAAAAGAAAAACACTGTCACGTTACCCTCTCCCACCCACCAATACACACACACACACGTATACACACAACCTCACCACACTGGAAAAAAAGAAAGTGCTACAATGGAAATCTATATTCAGATGACCTAGTGATTCAGATGCAAGCTTCATAATCTGAGGGTATATTCCATCACAAATAACTTGAAAATCAATGCCCAATATAATCACTTTGGCAAAATGTTCAGAAGTATTTATTAAAGCTGATTATATGCATACCCTATGACCCAGCAATTCCACCCCAGATGTTCACTCAACAGAAATACACATATATGTTCACTGAAAGACATGTATAAGAGTGTTCACAATTGGCAATCTTCAACCCTGATTACAGGAGTGAAGCTTTGAGCAAGGTGATATCAGACATGGAGGGGAACAGGAGCTGGAGAATAAGCCTATGTAATGGTACCTCAGTAAAAATTCTGGATACCGAAGCTCAGGTGAGCTTCCCTGGTTGGTAATCATACATCAAGGTGCCAGGGAGGTGACATGACTCAAGGACATGGAAGCTTCACATTTGGGACACTCCTCTGCCCCCACCAAACCTCATACTGTGTCTCTTCATTTCACTGGTTCTGGTGTGTAAGCATAAGTAGAGAACTTTTCTGAGTTCTGTGAGTCATTCTAGTGAATTATCAAACTTAAGGGGATAGTGGGAACTCCCTAAATTGTAGTTAGTTGGTCCGAAGTGCAGATGACATGGGAAGCCCAGGGCTTGCAGCTGGTGTCTGAGGTGAAGAGAGTCTTGTGGAAGACTCTGCCCTTCACCTGCAAAATGTGACCTAACTCCAGATAGTTAGTGTCAGAATTACATTGTACAGCCCAAACTTCCATCTATAGTAAAACAGATAAATGAATTGTGGTACATTCATACAACAGAATACCAAATGGCAATGAGAATGAACAAATTATAAAAATACTCAACAATATGGATGAATCTCACAAACATAATGTTGAACAAAAGGTTCCCACACACCAGTGTACATATTCTATTTATATAAAGTTCAGTCACAAGCATATTGTATCTGTAGTATGGAAGTCAAGAGAGTCATTACACTTGGGAGTGAGGAGAAATTGGAAGAAAGGACAAGAGGACTTCTGGAGTTCCAGTCATGTTCCATTTCTTGACCTGGGTACAGGTTACACAGGTTATGTTCACTTTGTGAAAATTCATCAAGCTGTATACTTATTATGATTTGTGCACTTCTCTGTATGGAGATTATGCTTCGGTAACATTGACATTAAAAACAAAGTCAACATCTGTCTCGTTATGTTCTCAGAGATGATTAAGTCTAGGTCATCCTCTGATCTAGGTTCTAATTTAGTATTTGGAGGTTTTCATTATGTTAAATACTATTTTCCAGCACCCATGAAAGAAATGTAAATATGTCATTAGATCTTAGAATTAAACAAGGATGTGTAACTCTAAAAAACCTACTGAAATATCTTCTTAAATATATCAAGGTAGAAAAATTAGATTGCATAAAGATGTAATATATACAACTTAGAAATCATATATAAAATATAAAAAAGTACAACCACCTTTCCTTTCTTCCTCAGAAATGTCATGAATTTTCTGATTCACAAACTCAGCATAGGATGCAGCATACCACACCTGCAAGAATCAAGTACATCATCAAGAACTAAAGGACATCAGCAGGTGTTCTTTGTATGCTTAAATTTTTACATCTTTCTTCTGCTTACATAAAACATTTCAGGCTTTTCCACAGCCCATGAAAAACAAACCAACAACAACAGAAATCACACTGTAAGCCTTTAACACCAGTCTGCAGATGATCAGTCAAGAAGTTCATTTGCCAAGACACACTGCGTATTTTTTCTTTTTAAAAATTTGTTTTGTTATTAGAACAACTTCACAGGAGATAATATTAATAATCTCTTCATCTAAATAAAACATAGTCTCTCCTGATTTTTTTATCTGTATTTAAACACAGGTTTTTACACAGCTGTAATCATAATGGCTTCCGTCCCTACTAGTCACCAAAGGGCTCTTCCTAGGATCACTGGTGACTGTTTCAAATGCTACCACGCCCTCCTCAGTCTCTTCCTCCCTCCTACCCCACTGGCTACTTCTGCTCAGTCTCCCTGTCTGGCTCTTCTTCTTCTCCCTAACTTCAAAATATTGATGCTCCTCAAAGCTTAGTCCAAGTCCAGGGCCTCCTTATTTTTCCCTAAAGTGATTACATCTGTTTCCACCCAACTCTGTGCTAATGATTCCCAAATCAGTATCTCCAACCCAGACCCTCCCTCTCTGTTCCTTCCACATACATTCTATTTGCCTACCTGATATCATGGATGTTTCACAAACAGCCTGAACTTAACATGTCCAGAACTGAATTCTAGATGCTTCTGTACTCACACACACCCCCCACCCTTGCCTATCTTCGCCATCTCAGTAAGTACTCTACCTTCCACCCAATTGCTCAGACCTGAAACCTAAACGATATCTTGGGTTTCTCAGTTTTCTTCTGTAATCCTTTAACGAAAGCTGTTGATTGCTCAGGTGTCCTCCATCTCTGTTTCTGCCACATAAACACATGCAAGGTGAGCTCTTGCTTGGTCTTCTAATGAGCCTCCTCTTTTCTACTCTTGCTCCCTCCAATCCATTCTCCACACAGAAGCCAGAGTGGTCTTCTTAAAACACCATCAGATTCCACCATTCTCATGCGTAAAAGCCAGCAACAGCCTCTCGTTTCATAATAAACCTGAAATGCTTAGTGATAAACTCCTAAGGGGTTCATGATCTGCTCTATCTTGCTAAGCAATCTCGGCTCTCATCACTCTTCCTTCTCTATCATTCAACGAAGAGGGCCTGCTGTCAGTTCTTCAAATATACCAACTTCTTTTCCACCTCGACCTTTGCCCTTGCTGTTTCACCACCAAGAATGTTGGGTTCTTCCTCTTCACCTCTCCCCTAACCCTTCTACTCTGCTGACCCCTTCTCATTCCAGTCCTCAGCCTAGTTGTCAACTCTTCAGCAAGGCCTTCCCTAACCTGTTTATTTGTTGTTTTGGTCATTTATTATACTGAACTATTGTATTCTTATTTCATTGTTTCTGTCTTTACCTCTATAGTTCTACTACTTTAAAAGAGAAAATAATCTCCCCTCCACAGTTAAGAAGTATTCACTTCAGTGTTACCTTGTTAAGAACTTATTGGGATTAATGGTGGGAGACATAAATCTCCTTTTACATATTACCTTTGGGGGTTATGGATTACCTAGTTGATGATTTCAAAGACACGGGTTTTGTAAAGCTTTTGAAGTCTCGATTCTCCACCTAGAAAGGTATCTATTCTCACTGTGACCACAGTGAGGCGCTGTGCAACTCAGTGTTCCTGGACTGATAAAATCATTTCTCGCCGATTTTTCATTTATTTTGGGAAGCTATAGCGTATGTTGCCCCCCTCTTTGGCATGTTCCTAACATAGGCCTCTTTAACAACAACAACAAAAAGGTATGTTCACTTGGAATCACTGCAGAATTTTCATTGTATCATCAAGGGTTAATATTTACACAAATTCCAACAGAGTTATTCCCTAAAAATACGTTTCTGAAATCAGAACTCTGTACATAGAATTCTTTGGGCAAAATAAATTATTTAGATAAAGAACAGAAATCTTGTCCATATATCTGAATTTCCTTTTATAAGAACTCCTGTTTCCCAATTATTTCTTTACTTTCAAGTGAATAAATCATGTTAAGTGACCCCCATCTTTAATCACTCCATCACAAATAACTGACTGCTCCCCAAAACAACTATTCATTACCCATGGGCCTAATGTCTTCACATTGGCCTTTGATAGGCCCAAAAGTCACACGTTTTTCATTCTGTTTTACTTATGGATTATAATGAGTACATAGCAGGTATTCAATAAGTAAATAAATTACAAGGAAAGGATCATTTTTATAAGAATCCCACTTCAGGGGAAAAAAGGTAGGAAAGGCATTAAACAATCACGATTCCTAGCAGAGGCCCCGCTGACCCAGCTCCATACCTTAAGTTCCTGCTTGGGCTCCACATTCTTTATGGTTGTGTAATACACATGGTGGCCATACTGGTAAGCCACCAGGTTCTGCTCCAGGTGGTTCTCGGCTGGACGTACAAACATCATCCAGTTACAAAGTGTCTCATCCGACAACTCAAACCATAGGTCTTCATGCAAATCTCTGTCTTTTCTGTCCCCTTTATCAAGCGAAACCTGAAACCAAGAGAGAATTAAAAGCCACACCAAAAAATTAAATAAATAAATAAAACCTTCAATATGATATGCAGTAATGTCATAATATACAAAATATTACTCTGTAAATTAACGATATATCCTGATTCTTCCCTTTGTATAGAACTGCAATTGCATCTTGCCAAATGTAAAAGGGAAAGGATACTTTCCAAAGACCCACCTATAGAAGAATTAACTGGCAAAACCTAAAAGTTAACAGTCTGATTGTATAGCTTCAGTTGATGTTTCATCATTACCTAACACATCAAAAAATATTACAAGCCAGAAAATGCAAGCAAAATACTCTCTAGTTCATTACAACTTGCTTCCTTTTGAGATTCAATTGCATTTACTTGTAATGCAAAGCCTAGTGACAGGTATTTCTGTTTACAAAGTAATATTCCTTTTTTCTTTTTTTTTCAGTTACAGTTGACATTTAATATCTTATTAGTTTCGGGTACACAGCATAGTGGTTAGACATATATATAACTTACTACAAAGTAATATTCTTTCTTGGAGTTCTTGAGGATTCACCAAAGAACACCTCCCCATGATAGCAGCTAATTTCTCAAAACACTCATCCCAAATATTCTCCCTTCCCACTGCCCTTTCTTGGTTCTCCAGAGTAGCTCTCCAAGAGGCAGACAGCAAGGGGTTGAAGAGAAGCAAGAGCATCAAATGTGAAAAACAGAGATTAGTATAAATATACTTTAATTTACAGTGAACTATTCTTTAACAAAAGATTCAACAGGACAGACCTGTTTCAAAAATTCAAAAATGTTTTTCATGAAAACATTATTGGCACTTAGATTACATGAGTCTACATAATTCTCTGTATTCCAGTCAGTTTGGCGGGGGGGGGGGGCGGGGGGGGACTGTTAAAACCCCTGTTACAGGCTGAATTGTGCCCCCTCCCAAAAAATTCACATGTTGAAACCTTAACCCCTCAATAGCTCAGAATGTGACTGTATATGAAGACAGGACTTTCAAAGAGGTGACTAAGTTTAAATGAAGTCATTAAAGTGGCTCCTAATCTAATCTGACTGGTGTCCTTTTAGGAAGAGGAGATTAGGACACACAGAGACACAGGGACACGCTTGCAGAGGGACGACTATGTTGTGCAGGGGCAGCAAGATGGCAGCCATCTACAAGCCAAGCAGAGGGGCCTCAGAGGAAACAACCCTGCCAAAACCTTGATCTTGGCCGTCTAACTTCTAAAACTGAGAGAAAATAAATTTCTGTCATTTAAGCCACACATCTGTGGTATTTTGCTATGGCAGCTCTAGCATACTAAAACAGCTCCTAGGAACACACCTTTCAGAGTTATAATTCCTTAGCAAACAACTGCTATGAAATTGAATTAGGAGACTAAATGAGAAAATGTGTGCCTTTTTAAAAATAATAAGAACAAGAGCGAACTACGATAAAGCATAAATTACCTTTAGATGAATATAACAGTCTTTCAGCTCGGACTCCCTGACGAGGGGTCCCTCCACGGGGCCAAACTGAGTGCGCTTGGGAATGCGCCTTTTGGAGAACACACCTCCAAGGAACCGGTCGATGTAGAGGACCAGAGGGAGGCTGGCTCTTGCTCTGGTGAGCACGGGCCTGTTGGGGATGGGGTGCAAGGGGCCATGCTTTGGGCACACTGAAGAGTGTGCATTGTTACACTCCTCACACCCTGCAAAAAAAAGAAAATCTGGAAGTGGAATCCTTCAACATGACTCTATCTCAAGTAAAAAGTGCTAACCCGAAAATTCCCCCAATCTGTTTTCAAGCCAAAATTCAATTGACTCCTGCAATTATAGTACCCATTCAATTGTAATATATTAGTTTTCATAGACCAATAAAATCCTCTACTTTTCCTCTAAAATCAAGCAGAAATTACCTTATGCCTGCCAAAAAATAATATGCAGGCTGTGACTTATTTCTCTACTGGATAATTCAATAGCAGCCACTAAATTTATAAATCAGTTATAACATGTCTGAAAAAAGAAGAGCTTATTAGGCTAAATGTTATAAAATCTGATGAGATAAAAGAGGTGAAGTTTATAGTATGCAAATTATATCTTTAAAAAGCTGTTAAAAAACCCTGACAACACTGTTTAATCATTTTTTTTTTTTTCCCAAAGGAAATTATAGAAGCCTCATTGTCTGGGCATGTTTGAGAGTTCAATGCATATTGTGTGACGATGATACTAAAATGAATGGATTTAACATCTCAGCCCTCATGCACTGGGATGACACAATTAGCCCAGCCCTGATGGGACATGTAGTTTCAGCTCATTCTCCAAGTGATCAGTTTGCACTAAGTATGCACACTCATTCTTTCTTTCCCCATAGCACCCATCTGTTAGCTAACTGCCAGAATTAGATGTGGACCACTAAAGATCATACTCAGGACCCTTAGGAAATTTAATTAACCAATCATATTTTACCCAACTACGGCAGTGTGATTAGGAAATGATTATTTTCAATTTCTACAATTCTCCAATAGTGGAGAACTACTTTGTATTAATGTTTCTAAGAGAAAGTGACTTTATGTGTATTTGAATAGGGAGCGACCTTAAAATGTGTGAATTCAAGGAAAAACAAAAGGAGGAAGTTTTCTAGTGGATATGGAAATGAGCTCTGGCTCCATGCAAATGGAAGATCCTGGGAGAAATATGGTGTACCACAATGCTCTCAATAGCCTGGCTCACTCAAATAAATGAGACAAGAACTTTGTCATAGAAGCATGAAAATCTATGGGAAGAAGCAATGATTTGGTAGGTAGAAGCAGGAGCACCTTCCCCCACTGGTAAGCAATACAGAGAGGCAGTAAGTGTGATGGTGAACCATGGCCACACTGGAGCTAGACCACTTGAGTTTGAATCCTGACCCTTGCAACAACTGAGCATGACCTTGGGAAAGCTACCTACCTCATAAGACTGTGGACAGCATGAAACAAATCAGAAAATGTAAAGCACTAGTGCCTGCAAGAGAGGCAAAAGCAGCAAAGCAAATGTATTAAAGCTGAAATGGCTGAATATTCCAGAACTGGACAAATTTATCATAGTGGTTTGGGAGCCCAAGCTCTGGTATCAGGAGGATGTAGGCTCTATGCCTGAGCCACTGCTCACCCCTACATCGCACTGAGCTGCCTAGCGTCTTCTGAGCATCAGTTCATTCATCAGTAAAATCAGAAGTCTCGAGGCACTGCCTGCCTCCCTCACTCACTGTTGCGAGGTGGAGTGAGGTGAGGCCCACAGAGCAGGGAGCAGTGTCCACACACAGGAGCCCCCACTCACAGGAACCAGCGGTACTTACACAAGTCATGTGGGTCAAAGGGCCGAGGCGGATCTGGTCCCCAGTCATCCAGGTCTGTGTCTTCACCATCTTCCTCCTCATCTTCCTCCGTGTCCTCATCCTCATCCTCATCTTCTTCCTCTTTGGCCTCTAGTCTACCCATAGGGTTCTGAAGAGTGGCCAAAGGGTCTGAGCCATCCACACTCTCAATTGAAGGTAATACCTGATTATGCACCGGTAATGAGGCCTGGACAAAGTTGCACCATAAAGTTAGCATGCATTTGCTTTTAGCTAGCTAGTACACAGGCACACACATAAAATACAAAGTTGTGGTAGCAGATATTCTTCACACTAGTTCCCTTCAAGGCCCTAGAGAAATGATTTCCATCTATCAGCTCTAACGAGGAATTTGCCTTCATTTTTGCTGTTTCTGCCCACATGTGAGCAGTCTGATGAGAAATCCTGGGTGCCTCCTCTTTTGGCACCAGCAGGAGATTCAAACCCCAAGAGCACCTGATTATTTGCGTAGGAATCCTCATGCTGACCTTACCCATTCACCTCAACAAAATAGTCTCCTTTCCTTGCTCATTCAATCCATTTCAAACATGCTTGAGAGCCTTGCCTTTTCTCCCTAGAGACTTCAAATATATAAGCAACAAACCTTTTCATCCCCTCTTGGTGCATGCATGGTATCATCGATCTCAATATCTGAACTCAATTTTAGGTGGGGGTCCCTCCTGCCTTTCCAGGGAGACCACGGCATAGTGTAGACAATGATTTGACCTATCTTCAACTACTCCACCTTAAAACTAAACACTAGTGCAACACATAATTGGTAAAGTTAAATGGCTAACAGCTCTCTTCTACAGAGAAGCTTAGGTGTTCAGGTAAGAATGAAAGAGATGCCTATTTGCTTCATTATGCTGAAGCGAGTCTTTTGCAAATAAACAAAGTTTTGGTCATGTAATGGGTTAATGCCACCTTACCAAATACTCTGGTAGAAAAGAAATGGTATCTTAAAAAGTTCTCTCATCTCCTAAATAAGCATATGGGTTATATACTACTCCAGATTCCTTTTATCCAAACTTATTTCTCCTGCCCAATTAGCACCATACTCAAGTCATGTCCCTTGCATTTTAAAATGCTTACTCCCTTTTTCATTATCTCTCCATATGTTGTTTTCCTCACCTAGAATGCTCTTCCTGCACCAATCTTCTAAACCTAATATCATGTTCCAGTCTCTTCATGAATCTCTGACTGCTCTAGCCCTCCCTGACTTTTCTCTGCCCTGATCTCCTGTGGCACTTGAAGTCATAGAATCCTGCTCTACAACATCATTCAGCCTCTGCTTCCACATTTCATCACCCCACAGGACAGCTGAAATCATTTCAGAATAGTTCAACGGTGCTTTCTGTGAAGTCAAGATCTCCTGGCATGCATCTTCCATGCATTGGCTGGGGCCTACGACTTGCCTCTCAAACTAGATAGAATAAGTTTAACCCTTCTGCCACATGAAGACAGTTCTTCAAATATTTCAAGACCAAAACCCCTAATTCATTCAATCATTTCTCACACAGCCAAACTTCCAGATCCCTTGTCATCCTCTTGTCTTCATCTGCTCCTCAGTAGAGTCCATATCTTTATGAATACAGCATCGACTTGCATTATCACTCATGATGGCTACTGTTCTACTGCTGAGCCATTTTGAATTTGCAGATAACTAAAATCCCAGAGTGCTTTTTCCCCTCTCATAGTATGCTATTAAACCATTTTTCTCCTCCTCAGAACTTAAATAGCTGATTTTTAATTAAATGGGGGAGGGGGGCGGCGTGGGGGGAGTTGCACTGATCTCCAGTAAATTTCATTTTATTAGTTGTTCTGATCTTCTGGTCTGCCAAGATCTTTTAGAATCTTGATGCTGACATCTCACACATCAGCAATCCCTCTTAGCTTTGTATCCATTGCCAAATACCATCTACTTTTCAATTAGTATGCATTTTCATGTAAGTCCATCTTCCCTCTTCAACTGCACCTCGGAGGAGCACAGCATAGGCTTTGGAGTCAGACAGATTTGGATTAAAATCCTGGCCTCACCACTTATCAAGTTAATAAATTTCTCTGAACCTCAGTTTCCTTATCTATAAAACAGACATAGTAACAAACCTATACCTCATATGTTGTTATGAAGACTAAATGAAACAATGAGTATATGAGGCCAGTAGTAGAGTACTTGGCATTTAGTAAGTGCTTAATATTAATAATAATAGGTTATTATTATCATAAGTTCTATATGGATGGAGATGACATCATATATTTCTCTATACCTTAAAAGACTGCTGAGCATTAGGCATCCAATGAAGATTAGTTTATGAAAATATATTTGACCCTTTGGGAAATGACATAAATCCCTTTAGGCAGCTAAAGGAACTCTGCTGCTATTCATAGAAACATCTTTTTTCAGTTGGACATCTAAATCTGAGAACTTCTTAAAACTCTATAATGAAACAGTATTGTGTGTGTTTTCAGAGCCTGATTGCTATGCCAGTTTAAGATCATTGCTCAACATTTGAAATACTCAGGCTTCAGAAAGCAGATAAAGTCAGTTACCTCAAATAGCACACGCATGTTTTAACATGCATTCATTTAAGCCGAGAGCCCAGACTTTTACATGACATTCCATATCTGTAGCTCAGGGCCTTTTAGAAGCTTGGGAGGACAAAGTTCTTGGAGCTGCGTCTGCTTCGGTTTCAATAAAAACAGAATAAAATGCCCACTGAGGTGAAGACTCAACAAGGAAAAGGGCAGGGGACTTCTGACAATAAAATTGCATTGCTACCTCCTTCTGTATCCTCTCCTGATCCTGCAATGAGGCTACGTTGTTCTCACTTGTTATCTCAGAGCACAGTTTCAGTATCGCCCTTTATTCAAAGCACTTAAATTTTATGCCAGTGTTAGTGATGAATGTTATCACACACTGAACAAACCAAAGCATATATCCACCTCTTCTCCTCATAAATTCTTTATCTCTTTGCAGAGCCAACCTCAAAGAATGAATTCAGCAATTCAGAGTTATTCCAGTGAAGCTGCGATGTATTTTTTTCCCAACAGATGCTGCTAGAAAGGCTGTGGTTAGGCAAGGTTACTGCTGGCTTCTCACCACTGCTGAGAAAGCTGACATTAAAATAGTACCAACAACCTTCTCCTCCCCCATGCTGGAACTCTCCTAAAAGACTGTGGCAAAGAAAAGGCTTGAACACTTTAGCGTTATCAGAAAAGACTGATTTAAAGCAGAGGTTGAACACATACCAGAATCATGCAAATGCTGTTGAAAAGGGATGAAAGGGGTTGATGACAATCATTTCTAGGTAAGAACTGTATATTTCTAGATAGCATAGACCTTAACATACAGTAGGCATGAATACAAATTTGTTTAATAACTCAAATTCAACTTTCAAATTTACTGAGAGCTAAGCATATTTTTAAATTCCTTTGAGGCCAGGTAACATTACCGCACAGCTCCTAAGTGGCAGAGATAAAATCCAAGTTCTGACTCTGCCCTGCTTTTTCCACTACATCACAATGGCCTCTGTGGGAGTTAAGTCTATTCAAGGAGGGCAGCAGAGTAGGTAAACATTATACACACCTTGAATATCAGAGCCACAAGGTAACCACACCTGCTCCGGAGACAAGAGCCAGGCAATATGGTGGTGAGCAATGTGTGCCAATTATACTTAGAGGAAAAGAATATGAAACAAAAAATTTTAATCCTGTGCATTTTGTCATGCACAATAAAACACAGTAGGAGGAAAAAGAATTTGTTAAACTTATGATACACTTTCTCCTTCCCGCTTAATATCACTCTCTATAATTATTTCTGCAACTATATAATGCATTTCAGGATACAATTTATCTGGAGAAGTGAAATATGAAGCTATACTGGACAGCAGCAAACACAACAGAATGCTCTGGAGTCCTACTGAGACCAATTATCAGTGCAGCATATTTCCTTCTCAGTGTGTGGGAAGTCACACATGTTCATTTTCAGAAACAAAGAGAAGACTGTGTTTCTAGGTCTAGAGAGTACCAGTGCCTTTCTTAAGGATAAGGGAATGCATATATGAAAAAGGCTTCAAGTGAATTTTGCCACCACTAAAAACAATTGAAAATAGAAACCTTTTTGCTAAGAGAGAGAGAAAATAAAGGCATTTATCATCTTTGTTAAACCCACACTCCAACTTTCTATCCAAAATTTATCCAGGTCACAGAATAAGCTGACTATAACTGAGGTGTTATAGCCAGAAATAAAAACCGTGCTGGTTGAAAGGAAATTGTAGTAAAGAAAGATGCTAAGCCAATAATTACACTGCCTTGTAATGTCAAAGTTCATAGAACTATCTGAGTACAACTTTCCTTTTATACAGAACATGAAACAAATATTGTTTCTGGAGATCGGAGAAAATGAAGGGCCCTTTGGGGTGTAAATGGCAACAAAACTTCTAATTAAAACTATGCCTTAATATTAAAACAACAGAATACCATTTTGCATATCAGACTGGCAAAGTTTTTAAAGAATGCAAATACCCAGTGTGGCAAGGGTGTGTGGAAATGGGCATTCTCATGTTGTTGGTGGAAATGTAAATTTTTTCAGCTTCTTAAAAGCAATTAAGAAGTTTTATTGAGATAACTTTCCCATTTATAATAACAAGCTTCAAACATATATCAAATAGAATAGTATAATAAACCTCATGGACCCATCACTCGGCTTTCATAATTACCAACTCATGGCCAACCTTCTTTCAACTATTCATTCACCCACCCACTTTCCCCCCTCACTAGATTATTTTGAAACAAAACTCAGACGTCATTACAGATATCATCTGTAAATAGTTCAATAGATATCTCCTTTTTTAAAAAAAGACTTTTATATATTACATATCCCAAAATTAATCTTTCCTTAATATCATCAAGCGACCAGTTAGTGTGAGGATTTCCCCAGTCATCTCATAATTTTTTTAATAATTGGCTCGTTCAAATCAGGATCCAAACAAGGTCCCCATATGTCAATTGACTGATATGTTTCTGAAGTCTCTTTTAATCTGTAAATTCCCATTCCTATTCTTTTCCTTCGCAATTTACATGTGGAAGAAACTAGGTCATTTGTCCTACAGTTTTCCACAGTCTGGATTTTGCTGACTACATTCTTGTGTGTCTTTTAACTTGTTCCATTTTGTCTACCATGCTTCCTGTAAGCTCATAGTGGAATCCAGAGACTCGATGAGATTCAGGTTCATTCTTTTGGTAGGATTATTTCATATATGGTGAAATGCAATAGGAGGTACACACCACCACTAGGACTATAATGAATGGTTCTCTCTTTTTCATGATATTAACAATGTTCAGAGGGTAAATTGATCCATCCATTATAAGATGCTTCATCAGCTTTTTCTTGATGGATTCAAACTATTGTTGATGATTATTGCCTAGATCCACATTTCATTAGAAGATGAAAAGTGGTGATATTCTAAGCCAATCATCCCCTCTTTATTTATTAGTTGTAATGCTTCTATAAAGTAATTGTTTACCTAAGTACATTCAGGGATAAAGGCTGCATTCTTTCCCATCATTTACCAGTTTCCTGAATAGTGTGGTGGTCCCCTAGCATCTTCAAAAAGTGACTAATGAGTTCTTTCTTTTAATATCAATATGAGCTTGTGGATTTTAAATATATCTAATGTATTTCAATCTAATGTGATTATTTTCCTTTCTTTCCAGGTCAAATTGTCTCATTTTGGCCCCTTCAAGTTAGATCATCAGTTCTTTCCACAAGACCACAGAACAAAAGTTTTTACTAGCTTCCTTACATTCTGATAAGATAAGATGTTTTAGACACATCTTGTATATTTCCTGCCCAGAGTTGGAATCTGCCATTTCTCTACGTAGCCCTGATCCTTTTACTGGAAAAATGTATTTAGAGACCACATCAGCTCATTGCTGCTGGATGAATGACTGTATCTAAACCTTTCTAGTGGCCAAAACATGTTTTTTCAAGAGAAAACATATCATGAGTTCATACTGACATTCTAATTCAAATTTAGGATTCTGGGTTTTTATTAAAACTTGTTTGATTTTTATATTTGTATCTTTTCTCACTTTCACAAAAAAAATCATGGTTCTTAAATAATTTTAAATGTTAATACCATTAGTTTCTATCATGTCTCTTTGAGGAATTTATTATAAGAAAAACATCTGATATGATATCTATGACAGTATTATTAGTAGTAGGAAAAATAGGAAATAACCTACATATAAAACAATAGAAAGAGAATATAGAAAACTGTACATCCCTATAATAGAATACTATATCGTCAATAAAAATGGTATTGTAGATTTTCAGGATGCTATTAAAACAAAAAAGAAAAATATCAAAATGAAAGCTTTCTCCTGTTCTTTTTGTTTCAATTGAGATAAAATTGACATAACATTATATTAGTTTCAGATATACAACATAATAATTTGATATTTGTAGAAAGCTACTTTAAAAGAAAAATAAATCAAATACTCTGGCTGAAAATACAAGGACTATTGAATAAATATGTAAAACCCCAAACAAAATATTAGCAAATCAAATCCAAATTCAGGTATACATGAAAAAGATCAATTAGAGTTTATTCTAGAATGCAAGTCTGGCTCGATTATTAAATATCAATTAATACAATTCACCAAATTAACAGAAAATAGGAGAAAAATCTCAACAGATTCAGAAAAAGCAGTAAATAAAAATCAATGTCCATGAATAATGATAAACATCAATTAATAATAAATGTACATTAAGAACTAAAAATAAAAATAATGTTCTTAATCTAATAAAGGGTATTCTTTTTATAAAAATTCTGCACTAAACATTATCCTTAATAGTGAAAGTTTTTCCTCTGAGCAGGAAGGAAAAAAGAAAACCTACCAACACCACTTCTATTCAATAATATATTAGAGATCCTAGCCAGCAGACAAAAAGAGAACAGGAAAAGAAAAAAAGAAATACAAAGATTCAAAAGGACTGGAAAGAAATAAATTGTCAATATTCACAGACAATATGACTATCAAAAAATCAAAAATATAAGTTAGAAAATGAAAAAGAAATTATACTATTTATAATACCATCAAAACACACCAAATATCCAGGAATAAATCTACTGAAAGATTTGTAAGACCTCTACCCAGAAGACAATTAACTTTTATTTTAAACTCAAGGATATTTCATGTTCACAGACTAGAAGACACAATATTATAAGGATATCAATTCTTCATACACTGATGCATAGCTATAATGAAATCCTAATGAAAATCCTGCAAGATTTTTATAGAAACATCCAGGTTGATTCTGAAATGTACATAGAATAGCAACGGGCTATTCTCAAAGAAGTTCAAAGTGGAGGAAGGATCACAGTATTTCATAAAACTGAATACTATATAGCAATAAAAATAGAAGGGAAAAAACTCCACAGCTTCACCCAACAATACTAACTAATCTCCCAAACATAATAATAAACAAAAGAAGCCAGACAAAAAGGAAATAATACTAAGTATGCCATTTATTTAAGTTCAAAACCATGGGAAACTAATCTATGGTGTTAACAGGCAGGAGAGTACCTTTGAGGGGAAAGGAAGGAAAAGTGATTAGGAGGGAGCATGAGAATGGCTTTTAGGAGCTGGTAATGTCTATTGTTTAATCTGAGTTTTGGTTATAGGGTATGTTCACTTCTTGATATATCATTGTACTATATGCTTACAAATTTTTTTGCATGTTTATATATGTATGTTATAATTTATTTAAAAAGTAAATTAAAAAATCATAAGGAAATATGGTAAACATAAAGGAAATTACACAAATAACATGGAAAAGAACAGATGTAAAAATGATTATAGAGAACATGTTAGATGTGGAATGCAAAGGAGAGTCAATATACTCATGTCTGATATTCCTAAAAAAGGGAACATATCAAGTGAAACTGAAAAAATTTTCAAAGTTTCAAGAGATAAAATTTTTCTAAAACAAAGTCTTAACCTATACATCAAAAGGACACACCCTGTCCTAGGAAATTCTGATTCATATGCTGGTGAAGACATCTGACTTCCAAGAAAACTTCAAGGATAAAGATAGAATCAAACATGCATTAAGACGGAAAAGAAATGAGGAAAATATTCAAATTTAGAGTCCAGATTTCTACAAATTAAATGCCAGTAAAGAATGGAATAAAATTCTAAATAACTCTGGTTACTGGACAGAGCATAAATATATTAGTTACAAAAATAATGCAACTAACACAAAACAGTGGAGAGGGAGGCGGGAGGAAGTGTCGGTGAGCTGACATCCACATCATCACAGCAGAAGCCAAGAACAGACAGAGACTGAAGCTCAAGTGCAGTTTAGGAAAACAAAATGAAGCCAAACTCTTCCAGGTTCACCTCAATTTCTTTTTCTTCAGCTAAATTCAAGTAAATTTAAGTTTAAAGTATTCAGATGAACAATAGCATTTGGGACACAGTGCCATTTCCCCTGTTTATTTATCTTTGTATGTCTGGAAAGGTGTCTGGAATAATAATAGCTACCAACTTTTCAGTTAATGAGGATGTGTCTGGGCAGAATTTGCTTATTTATTTGTTTATTTATTTGTTTGTTTGCTTTTAATGTACTTCTCTTTTTTGGTATTGCTTCAATCTTTTGTTTAAAAAAAGTCATCGCTCCAAAAATGAATAATGAATTAATCATCTATGAAAGACAGATAATTCATTTTATTTTTTCCTGCCAACTTGTACAAACTAATCGAATCTACTCATTCCTTCCTTGATGGAATCAGTAAATAGTCACAGAACTGGACATGGCTTGTTTCATCAAAAAAATATACCTAACTGTTACAAAATTATGAAAATAAAAATAACTGCTATAGACTGAATGTTTGTGTCTCCCCAAAATTTATATGTTGAAACGGAATCCTCAGTGTGATGGTATTGGGGTAGCCTCCGAGAGGTGAGTAGGTCATAAAGTGGAGCCCTTATGAAAGGGAATACTGCCCTTACAAAAGAGACCCCAGAGAGCTCTCTCACCCTTTCTGCCACGTGAGGACACAGTGATAAGATGGCCGTCTATGAACCAGGAAGTAGGCCCTCAACAGACACCGAATCTGCTGGTGCCCTGATCTTGGATATCCCAGCCTCCAGAACTGTGAGAAATAAATCTCTGTTGTTATGAGCCACCTAGTATATGGCATTCTGTTGTAACAGCCTAAACAGATTAAGACGAATTTTCATGCAAGTTCACAGACTCCACAAAATTGTAGATCACTGACAATCAGGGTTAAATTTAACCATAACTCATATCATAAAGACTTGTAAGAATTTTCTCTATATTTCATAAATAATGTTAACACAACTACTATTCGATTTTCAAATTTTAAAATATAAGTATCCAAATCACCTATAAAAAAGTTAAAAAGCAGAAAGTGCTCACTAATTGCGAATTTAGTGGATAACCACTCAGGACACTCAGTGATATAGCTAAATAGGTCACACTAGCCAACATGAAAATAAAACTATTTGGACTCATACTCCCTTTAAAGTAAGACTGACAATACCTAGGTCCTGTACCTTCTTTATCATTTTTACAACCTGGAGGAAAATAAGGAGAAGTCCCTCAAAGTCAAAAAGGACATATTAGAAATATGGATAAAAGAAAAGAAATGTTTAAAGGATAACCAAAAAGAATCTCAGTTTTTTCAGAAGCTAGAATGAGAAAGGTTACCATCAAATTTAATTTAATATATAAGACATGGAGAGAGCATGAACAGTACAGAGGGTTGGGCAACATTCCAGGAAATGATAAAATTTATAGTATCATCCACAAACAACAAAGAAGCAAAAAGGCAACTCTTTACCTGCTGAGCTGTAGCATCCTGTTGGACATAAGCTACCTGGCCTGGATCTGTAAACAGAGTCTAGACAAAAATAAAAATTAAAAAAACACAACAACAAACTTATCAATACATCTTTAGACACCTCGCCTACACAGGAAAAATTATCCCACTGCTAAGTACCAATTCAGGAGAGAGTTAACTCTCATATAGCTAGCAATAATCCTTCATTAATAAAGAAGATAAAGATAGTAATCTTACATTTAGCTAAAGTCTTTTATTAGATGACTCCAAAGAAATTGTATAAGCTAACCATCTCAGTTGGCTAACATACTTCATGATTTTCCTCTTAAGCAAAGCCTCTCTTGAGGATGAATGTCATAGCTAATTAAAAAGGCATGTCAAGAAAATGTAAGACATGCCATGAATGAGGGTGCATACACTCACACATAACATGTATCACAGGAGTAGGCTTGCAAGTAAATGAAAATAGATACAGATATATAGACATACAGAAGAGTATTATATATACAAGCATTACAACTCTATCAAATATAAAATGTACACTATTGGAAGTAGAAGAAAAATAAGTTACATTTAATGTTCCATAGATTCTTTTTGAAAATAGCTATTAAAATCATAATTTTTTAAAAAAAAGTTCTCATTATAAACACATAATAATTTGAGTCATGAGGCAGCAAAGCTAACTAGAGAAGAAAAATCTTTGAAATTATTTTAGCTAGGGCACCACAGAAAATCTCCAATGCAGAAAAATATTCCCCTAAAGCTTTCAAAAAATTTTAATTTGCCCATGCCTTCAGCAAATTATGGGAATAAGAACTACGGTTATGTTTTGATTGCAGAGAAATATAAAAGAGAATTTCAGCCAGTGTCAGATTCTTAGATTTGACCAAAAAAATTATAATTGAGACATTTAATTGCATAGTTATAAACTAAAAGCAGGGCACAGAACATTCTTTAAATAAACTATGTGATTTTATTTGAATATAGTTAGGGGACTAAAACTAAGCAAAGGTATTCCAAAACTATCATCTATTTGGCAATTTCAACTTTATACCAATTTGAAAGGTATTGATTAGGTGGGCCCCATTTCTTCTTGGAATCTGAGCCTCTTGATTAAATATTGCATGAGTGACATTTTTATTATCAAGATACTACTATAAAAGTATGGAACTTTTTTTAATATGTTTAAAAGTACTTTGTACAGTGTAAAGTGCTAACAAAGGAAACTAACATTTATATATTGGGGAATATTTGTGTCCTGCATTTGGAAACTAACAGCCCATGAGACTGGGAAAAAAATAAAAGTAGCTATAATTGTACGGCCTTACCTTTGCTCTGTTACAGTCTTACAAATAAGTAAGGTATTAATAGCACTTAATAAGCTAGTAGGACCCTTTGCTTACACATTTAACTTTAATAATCTATACATTTTCACTGATCCACCTTTGATTAAGCTATACAGAACTAAATGCCATTTTTGGTTCTTGATATTTAGGAAAAGTAACAAGTTGATAATCTAGACCATGATAACTGGCAAGAACTGATATGAGGCTAGTGCTCTAACTCCATATTGCATTTAATTTAAATAAATAAGTCAGATCTTCCTCTGCCAAGTTGGTTATAAATTCCTTGAAAGCACAGATCTTATCTGAATATTTCCTGCATCACCAGCCCTTTGCAATGACTGGCAGAAAATAAACATAAGTAATTAGTGAATTAATTGATTAATAAACAAACTATATACAATAATCCTTCACATGCCTGAGCAGCTTCCACAGGATGGATGTATACCAGTGTATGCTCCGGACCATCCACTGAAGTGTAGGAGGCACCATCTGCTGTGTATACCACTTGCGGGGGCGGACGAACCTGGTCATCAGTGTAGACAATTTGAGCCACAGTTCCAGCGTCTGGAACAAAGTGTACCTGGGGCAAAAAAGCAGCCAGTATGTAGCAACTACTCTAATAGAACAAAACCAATCCCACACAGAAATAGTTGTCCAGACATATTTGATAACATTACCAAATTACAAAATTCAAGTGATTCCGTAATGTAAAAAAATATGTCAAGTCTCAAAAGCCAATTGCTTTCAAGGCATCATAAAAATTCTACTTTGTAACCAATAACGCCTTTTAGCAGACACATTAAAATAAGGTCATTTTCTTTCTTACAAGTTCTTTCATACTCCAAGGCTATATTGGAGGCACTTCAGTAAATGTTTGCTGAATCAACGACTGCAACAAAATTCCTTGCCAGCTAAGTAAACATACAGAAAATGTTAATGAAGTACTTTTCAGGGGTTCTGGACAACTATTTCAGCAATCACCAGAGTAAATAATTTTCTATCTACCAAGAACTAAAACAGAAACTGAATTTCCTAAAATGCTTTAAGAGTACTCAGCTTTAGAGGTTTGAATTCTTGAAGGCTCAAGTTTGGCACACAGCCTAATGCCTGATATTGAAGGTAGAGAAGCAGATGGCCAAAGTACACATTTGGGAGAGAAATAATTTATGTGCTGATATTGAAATTAGGCACTCGAAGGTCAGAATTCTTATTCTTATACTGTCTTGGCTCTAGACCTAACTTTATTATTTCAGTTTTCTCCAGTGGAGAATAGTAGATCCCAAAAATGATTCAATCCCCAGAAAGAAACCTAGAGATCAAATGCAATCAAGTACCACAGAAATAAAACAAATTTCCACTTCTATACTAAGTCCAGCTTCCACATGAATTTGATTTGTCCATGAGCACATAGTTTATATATTGGAAGAATAAGCCTTATAACATATTTGTGCAGTTTTAAGTGTTGCAAGATAATGTTGTGACTTTAAATATATTCATTAACATCAAAACCTTGGACTGGTTTCAGTGCTTAAAAAAGGCAAAAAAAAAAAACCCAACCCGTATTTCCTCAAAAGAAGAATTACCCAAGCTCTTCAACCTGGTCTTCACCACTTACTCTTCTGCTAACTACTTGCTGGGAGAAGGAATGGTGAGGAAGAGGGGGTGCCATGAGGGATAGTGAGTTCTGCTATCTGATCACCCATAAATGGGGACTCTGGTCACACAGAGTGCCATAACCATATTTTCTTTTATTCTGTTCTTTAATGGACCACATTTTTGTTTATGAACAAAATATATGAAAATAACCTTCAAAATGGCTTCCAGGAGAACAAAACAGCATTCTCAATGATTCTGCAAGGAGTATCTCTGGAACTTTTTTTAAAGTATTCAAACTTTTAAATCATACCAGATTATCAATTTTATTTATTGTAATATTATATTGCTTAAATTAAATAAAATATTTATATTTAAATGTTTCAATGTCAACTTCATGATTTTGATAATAACATTGTAATTATACAATTTGATTAAAAAATTAAATAAAAATTACATATTAATTATAATGCTTAAATGTTAAATTTTATACTTTGGTCCCATATAAAACATGGCTCCATATGATTACCGACTCTTCTCAAAATTCAAATCCATACCAAAATGCAGAGGTTTGCCTTTGTTAAGAATAGTCAAAAGAACGTATAGCTGGCTATGATAGCAATTTGGAAGGCAGAGATCATCAATTCCAGAAGCATTTGAATAAATAACTAATCTCCAGAGCTACTGATTTAATGGGACAACTTTCAATTAGAGGTTTACATTCCGAATTTGAAAAGAGAAAAGCCACTTACTTTATAGACATACCTTGTACTTCACTATTCTCAAAGAATCAAAACCCTATACTAGATAACATCAAAGAAACACCTTTCAGCACCAATAACAATATAAAACAGGGGAGGGAAATAGATCATGACAATGAGTTGAGGAAAGGCAGAGAAGCCTCTGGGTGGTAGCTCAGCTCTTCTGAATCACACTAAACCATACTGACAAGGCATTCCAAGTGCTGAAACACTGCCTGTTCCTTACCTACCAGCTCTGCATGTCAGCTTCCTCCCAACTACTTATTACTATATAGAAGCTGCTATTCACCTGTCAACAATCTGTACCCAACTAAAAAAGTGCTATCAATACCAAGCTGGAAAGACCACTCTTTCACCTGTGCAGCATTCTCTTCATGTTCTGCAGATGTAGGCCACACGTGTGAGCTTTCATCTTTGGAATCCATCCTTTCC